>NC_088988.1:22207141-22507141 GCF_963932015.1 Anas acuta | reverse complement strand
TTTTTTAAAGTCTCCATGTAAGAAAAAGAAAACTTTAAACATTAAATGTTTAATATCTTTAGAAAAATAGGTACTGAGTGGTACCAGGAAAAACATATGCGCTGCACCATGTGCAAACTGTTTTGTCTTACTGCTAAGTGCAGTGACAGTAACAGTCCAACTACATCAAGTTTATTACTTTTTATTGCACTCGACAGTCTCTGCAATGGGTTCTTGCCCAGTTGTGTCTTTTCTCATCTGGAAAAGAAAAAAATTCCTATGCCAGTTTTGCAGATTACTTTTTGCTTAAGAAATTCCACTGAATTCAGTGGAATTACTTCTGCCTGAGCCTGCGTGCACAGCAGAAATGGGGCATTAAAAGCTAAATCAGCTAAGGGTTTGGGGCACCAAAACTTCAGTGGGAGACAGCAGCACACAGTTTTATGTCCACTTCTGCAAAATCCAAACCTTTGGGGAAGGGAGCTACACTCTTAAGCTGCACTGGCAGAATTAGCTGTTTCAAATAAGCCAGAAAGAAATGGGGGTGAGTGTTTCACCATGAAAAACTTGGCCATGAAAGATCTGGAGTCCAGGGCATGCTTCAGCTCCCCTCCCTCTTCAGATCATGTGCCTGTTCCAGGGTGTCAAAGACTTGCTGCTGAGCTCGCAGGACCTGTAGCCTAGCCCCTGCCTGAGGTAAGACACCTCCACGTACCCCTGGAGAACTGAGCAGCCTCAGTTCCTTTCAGTGTGGCTCCCAGACTATGAGGAGCTGCCCATCTTTATCCAGTAGCCTTGCTGGCAGAACTGCTGCTCAGAAAGGGAGGAATTGCAGCTCAGTTCCCTCCTCAGCCGAGATGGCTTCTCTCTGATGTTTCACACCACCACTCCGACCTACACGGTGGCACTCTCGACCTGCCAGAGCTGTGCCACTGTGCAGAAAGGAATATACATCTGTGGTGTGACTGGTGAGGGCATGCAGACGGCATAGCAGGAGACTTTCCTGCAGTTTCTTCTCCTCAGGCTCTTCCTTTATTAAAATTTAGAGGTCACCCATTCCCAACTCAGTACCTGCACACCGAGCTGTGGCATGACATTCCATGCTGCACTTGTAAAGAGATGGCAAGTACATTCCTGACTGTGGGACAGGGGGAGATGCAGCCTTCAAAACTCTGCCTGGGCCTTGTCTTGGCTGCCCCAGGGGAGTACGTTCTGAATGAGACTGGTATGATCTCACTTACTTTAGTACTTGAGCAACTGTATTTGGTCCAAACCATTCTCCAATTGACTTCCCCTCTCCAACACCCACCTGTGCTGTTTTCAGAGTGAAAAAAAGACACACGTACACAAAATCAAAGAAAAATGAGACCATAAAGAATGTGGGAACAATATACAGTAAATACCGTGACTGTCAAACATTCTAGAGTAACTGCAATCTGTACTTAGCAATAACAATTATTTTCTCAATCTATGCTCTTTTCAAAACTTAGGGAGTGCCAGTTTCTTTAATAAACAAAAGGCTTCTAAACTACAATGAGAATTACAAGTTAACAAATGTTAGTGCCCTTTATTACAAATTACAGCAATAAGCTACAAGACTGTCTATTCTAACATTACTGACTCTGGTACCCAAGGCTTAAAGAGTTTATCAAGAGCTAGATTCTAGTACATGGCTTTATTTAGGTCTCAGGGAATGTTTCTGTACTACTAGTCTTTGCGCCCATCTGCATACCTTTTTATTTTTGTATAAGCATACACATTGTCTTCACATCCACTTTTTAAAATTATGAATTAACATACTGCAAATTAGTGATTCAACACAGGAGAAATTTCAGTGGAAAAAACCTGAAAGTTTATGTTTGTTCTTACCCATCTGGTGGATTGAATAACAGCAAGCCTTCCTGTCGAGAAAGCATCGTAGGATTCTGTGATATTCTTCTGGTTGTTTTTTGTGTTTTTCCCATTGCCAATCTGAAAGGAAAAATTGATATAGAATAAAAAATGGTGACGTTTTCATTACACTGATCAAATGTCTAGACAGCAGAAAGCTTTATAATGAGATGTTAAAAGACATTTCAATTCATCTCGAATATTTACATTTTGTGTAGAGCTCCTAGAATTCCAAGCTTGTTATTTATCATCAAGCTGCCCTTTATCATCATAGGCTAGATTGTAAAAACAGGGAAAATAAAACAAAACAAAAACATCAACTGCAAACATATTCTGACGGATCATGCTGCGTGTTGATAGCCATTCCAGTATCTATGAGCTTCCAAGATTATTTAAAAGTACAGGCTGTGTTTAGACCTTGTTGGATTTCTAAGCACCCATTAAATAACAACATAAGATCCATACAGAAAGTCCAAACACTCCACTGGCAGCATCCTGGGATGTGACATGCATGCTTAAGAGCTTGCACCAGGGGGGTTTGGACCTCGTGCTGCTGACAAGTGAGGAGTGAAGAGAAGGGTAAGAGCACTGTCCCACGGTGGCAGGTTTTCCCTTGGCCTCAACTTGGGTGTTACACTAAAAGGTTTATAAAATAATGGCGACAGGATTCCCCATTTGTTCTCCTTCTATGCCTATTTCTCTGCTTCAGGCTGGGATGATTTCACCCAGCTGAATATGAATTGATTCATTAGGAACTGTTACCAGGGCATCAAAGAAAGTCTCACTAATAAATTCAGGGTTTGTGCTTTTAATGGAGTACTTATTGAACGTATTGAGGCGCACCTGGGGGACAAAGCAGTCATTGGTCCCAGCCAGCATGGTTTTGTGAAGGGTAGGTCCTGCCTAACTAACCTGATTTCCTTTTATGATAAGATCACCCGTATGGTGGACCAAGGGAAACCAGCTGATGTGATTTTTTTAGACTTCAGCAAGGCTTTTGACACGGTTTCCCATAGGATCCTACTGGACAAAATGTCCAGCATACAGCTAAATAAAAACATCATACGATGGGTGAGCAATTGGCTAACGGGCAGGGCCCAAAGGGTTATGGTGAATGGGGCTGCGTCAGGCTGGCGGGCGGTCACCAGTGGGGTCCCTCAAGGCTCCATTTTAGGGCCGGTACTTTTCAATATTTTTATAAACGATCTGGATGTAGGAATAGAAGGTATTTTGAGCAAGTTTGCTGATGACACCAAACTTGGAGGAGTTGTGGACTCGAATGAGGGTGGAAAGGCCTTGCAGAGGGATCTGGATAGGTTGGAGAGCTGGGCGATCACCAACCGCATGAAGTTCAATAAGAGCAAGTGCCGGGTCCTGCACCTGGGACGGGGAAACCCTGGCTGCACGTACAGACTGGGCGATGAGACGCTGGAGAGCAGCCTAGAAGAGAGGGATCTGGGGGTCGTGGTAGACAGCAAGTTGAATATGAGCCGGCAGTGTGCCCTGGCAGCCAGGAGGGCCAACCGTGTCCTGGGGTGCATCAAGCACGGCATCGCTAGTAGGTCAAGGGAGGTGATTGTCCCGCTCTACTCTGCGCTGGTGCGGCCTCACCTCGAGTACTGTGTGCAGTTCTGGGCACCACAGTATAAAAAGGACATGAAACTGTTGGAGAGTGTCCAGAGGAGGGCTACGAAGATGGTGAAAGGCCTGGAGGGGAAGACGTACGAGGAACGGCTGAGGGCACTGGGCCTGTTCAGCCTGGAGAAGAGGAGGCTGAGGGGAGACCTCATCGCAGTCTACAACTTCCTCGTAAGGGGGTGTCGAGAGGCAGGAGACCTTTTCTCCATTATCACCAGCGACAGGACCCGCGGGAATGGAGTTAAGCTGAGGCAGGGGAAGTTTAGGCTGGACATCAGGAAGGGGTTCTTCACAGAGAGAGTGGTTGCACACTGGAACAGGCTCCCCAGGGAAGTGGTCACTGCACCGAGCCTGTCTGAATTTAAGAAGAGATTGGACTGTGCACTTAGTCACATGGTCTGAACTTGGGTAGACCTGTGCGGTGTCAAGAGTTGGACTTGATGATCCTTAAGGGTCCCTTCCAACTCAGGATATTCTATGATTCTATGATTCTACTTACGAAGAAGCGTCTGCAGACAATACCGAAGTTCCCTCAGGACCAGCACTCACCTCTCCCTAAGTGTCTGCAGATCAGTGCTTGGGCCAGCATCATCTGCCCGCATCGCAGCATACATCCCCAGACAGCGTCCGACGAAGGACCTGTGCCTCCTGTTAGGAAAGTTCAGCACAATCAGTGCAGGCTTTCAACTGGGTGCAGCACCACAGAGGACATTTCAGAGTGCTAGAAAACAGATAGGGCTGCTGAAGCCTCCATGAACTGTCCTACAGATAAAAGGCACAGAGCAAGACTTTGGTTCCATGCTGTTGGTCTAATTCTAATCTCTGCATTGCACAAATAAACAAAATTCATTTATTCCTTGTGGAGCTGACTTACTCTTTTCATTCTTCAAGCAGCATTCACAAACCATTTACTGCATGCTATACAACATGATCACCTGTTTACATACAGACCTAAATAAACATTGATTTTAATAATTTTCATGTTTGCATAAACAGTTAAAATGATGCTCAAAATGCGCTAATACTCTAGAAATATTTTCCCAGCCTACGATGCCATCACTTATCTTGCTATTTCATTTAGAACAATGCAGCAAATCTGCAGTATACTCACCAATAGGCGAAAACTTTCTTCTATACGTAAACCACACGTAAACCACAGTAAACCACACGTGAACACACCTTGGCTTATTGTCTGACTTTGGCTTATGGTGCGTCTGTTGCTGTGTCCAGCACAGTGCAGCCCCTAAATTGCTACCAAAACCTTGCCACAAACCTCAATCCCCCTCTTAAAAGAGACCCTCTTGTTTGTTGCCCTTCTTTCGACACTCTCTAACAGTTTTATGTCTTCATACATATATATACAACAAAACATCAAAGAGCTCAGCAAGGTCCACCAAGGAAAGGAAGCAATGCAGGAGAAAGAAGACAGGACGACAGGGAGAATGGGCAGCATAAGGGAGGAGGCAGCCAGTGGCCTTAAAAACAAAGCCTAAAAAATAACTTCCACTAGTGGGACATAGTGAATTGGAGCTCTGGGGTCTGCATCTAGAGATGTCTTTTCTATTTATCGTCTTGTTGCGGAGATGGGTCCTCTGGCTTTGGTTGTGTTTTTTCATGTTGGGCAATTATCTCCCAAGAAGAACCCCCTGTTGGACAGAAAGGTAGAGGTGTGCTCCAGAAACACAGTGATGGCAAGGAGTCCTCCACTTCATTCTGGCATTTTTTTCCAGCTGGAAGCATTCCCAGTTGTCAACGGAATTGGTTTTGAGGAGTAGGAAAGACAGCATTGCTGGATTTCTGCTTTCTCCTCCATCCTATCAGACCACATCATGAGAGTTGTCTTTGTTTGATGTTCTTATGTCGCGTTCTGTTATTCTATATTTTTTTCTCTCTTATGTGATTTTATGTTCTTCTGTTACGTTATGTTCTTATGTTCACAACAGGACTCCTTGCCAACACCGCCTCACAGACACCTGGGCCAAAGAGCAGGGCCTTGAGCGGCTAGCTCACCATGACAGAGCTCATTTCCTTCCCAGTAGCTGCCAGGTGCCCTCTGGGGGCATTTCGGGGCTACAGCATGGGAAGACTTCCTTGGGGTGGGAAGCCATTGGGCTAGGAAATGGGCAATGTTCCCTAGGAAGGAAATCCCTGGGAAGCAAAAGCCTTGGGATGGGAAGTCTTGAATGGGGTGGGTACCATTCCCTGGGGAAGGAAGTGCTTGGAGAAGTCCTCCAAGAGAGGGGAATTCTTTGGGACGAGGTCTCTTTGGCTGAAGAAACGCTTCGTGTTGATGGGGCAGATTTCGTCTGGGTTGCTGGGAATGTGCCATGCGGTGAAATGGCAAGGATGGGCACTGCCGCTGAGGCCGAGAAGCTGGTCCTGGGCTGGGCAAGCCTTGGGCCGGGCAAGTGGTGGTGTGGAAGCGTCCTGGGCATGGCAAGTGCTGCGTGGGAGGGAAAGCCTGCTGGGGATGGCCAAGTCTTGCGCTGGGCAGCCTGCTTGGCTCCAAAGCCTGCAGTCCTCCCCAAGATGTCGGCGAGGGGCTGGTCAGCCGTTGGGACGGAACCCCCGTTGCCCGCGTTCCCCAAGCAACCGCCCCACTCTCCAGCCACCATGGCAGGTCCAGCAGCCGGCTCCCGCTCCTCCTGGGGCTGCGGCCCTGCTGGCGAGCCCAGCGCCCCAGAGCTCAGCCCAGCGCCCTTTTTCCCACAGAGGGTTTTCCCAGACGGCTTCCGCGGCTTCCGCAGACGCAAAACTCCCCCTTCGTCGTCCCAGCCGTGCAGCCAACGGTGGCTGCCTGGCTGCTTCCCTCCCTCCCCGGAGCGATGGCGCTGCCCTTGCAGCCCCCCCAGGTACCCACCCTCCCCTCCGCACTGCCCCAGGCCACCGTCTGGCACGTGGTGCCGGGGGTCCAGGGGCAGGTGCTGCAGCTCCCCGCCAGGGTGCAGCTGCCACCTGGGGGGCACCTCCCAGCCCAGGGGCACCACCTGCAGCTTGGGCAGCTCCCCGCCGCCGCCGTGGGGCAGCTCCCTGCTGTGGGGCAGCTCCCCCACAGCGCTCCTGTGGGTGCCCCCAGTGTCTCCCAGCCCCTGCTGATGTGGACGGGGACGCTGGTGCCCCAGGATGGTGCTCCCCTCTGCTTGAGGCCCAGGGCCGTGCTCCATGGGGAGCTCCTGCACCCCGCAGGCACCTGCCTGCTGCAGGCCCCTGCCTACCCCGGCCCCCCACCACTCCTCGTGCCGGGGCCTCCGCTGCAGGGGCAGGCGCTCCCCGCGCCCCGCACCCTCAGCAGCAGCCGGGGGCAGCTGCCGGAGCCCTGCTTGCATGCCGTGGGGCTCAGCGAGGACCAGGGGTCCCCGCTGCCCGGCCCCACTCCCCCCAAGCTTGCCCAGGCTCCAGCGACCGCCAGCACCCAGACAGCGACGCCCGACGGTGAGTTTGGGGCTGGCCCAGCCGGCCGCTGGGCGCCCCACACCCAGGAGCCATGGCAAAGCTGGCAGCGGGGGATGCTTGGGGGATTGCATTGGCTTGCTTTTTCCTCAGCGGCGACACTTGCAGAGGTGCCTGAGGAGCCCCTGGAGCTGCTGGAGCTGGGCCCCGATGCCTTCGCCGAGGCCTTTCCCCAGCTGGCAGGGGACAGCCAGCAGCTGCAGCACCTGCAGGACCAGCTCCCGGCCGACCTGGACAGCTCCGGCTTGGAGGAGCTGCTCAGCTGCCTGGATGCCGTGGAGCCCCAGGACGCCTTCGCCGCTGTCCCCAGCAGTCCTGTCCTCAAGCGCTTCCTCTCGCAGCTGCCCGACCTCTGCGAGGACATCGAGGAGCCCAGCACACAGGGACTGGCAGCCACCAGAGCGCTGGGTGAGGTCCCCTCAAGCCCTGGGCTGCACCCCGACAAGGTGCAGGCTGGGCGGGCGCTGCAGACCCCTGCAGCTGCTGTGCCGCCACTCAGCTCCCCCCTCAAGCCTGCAGCCCGGCCCCAGCTCAGGAGAGCCCTGCCCAAAAGGCCCCCCCTGCAGGAATTCATCCCTGCCCGCAGGAGAACCCTGCCCCAGCCTCCCTTGGCTCCCCTCAAGAGGCGCCCCGACCCTGACTGCCTCCCTGCCCGCAAGAGACCCCTGCCCCAGCCTCCCCAGGCTCCCGTCCAGAGCCCCCCCGACCCTGACTTCCTCACTGCCCTCAGGAGAGCCCTGCCCAAGCCTCGCCTGAGTCCCCTCCAGAGCCCCCCCGACCCTGCCCGCAGGAGACCCATGCCCAAGCCTCTCCCCAAAAGGCCCCCCCAGCAGGAATTCATCCCTGCCCGCAACAGAACCCTGCCCCAGCCTCCCTTGGCTCCCCTCAAGAGGCCTCAACTTCTCCCAGCCCTCAGGAGAGCCCTGCCCAGTCCCCCTCGCAGTCCCCTCCAGAGCCCCCCGCTCTGGAGGGGACTGCCCACGCCTCTGCCCACGCAGCCGCGCACGCTGCAGCGTCCGGCGCAGCCCCGCGGGGACTACGTGCCCTGCGTGGGGCCCTGGGCGGGCGGCGACGCAGCGCCCACACCGCTGGAGGAGCAGGAGTCGTCGGTGCCCATCACTCCGCAGCAGCGTCCCGAGCAGGAGCGCCTCAAGAAGCTGGCCCAGGAGGAGCGGCAGCGGGCGGCCCACCACATGAAGATCGGCCCCGGGCAATTCTTCGAGCAGCGGCAGAAGGACCACGCCAGAGCCTACTCTTACGGCTACCCGTGACCGACCTCGGGCTTCTCCTCGACGGCCCCCGCAGCACCCAGGCCCGCTCAGCACGCAGGCAGGCAAAGAGACCTCTGCAGGCACCTGCTCCAGCTTCAGCCACGCTCCTCAGCCCTTGCCCCTCTCGCTTGCCCTCTCCCCTCTCTCGTGCTGGACCTACGCACTGCTTGCCACTCTCAGGGATGGGCAACGGCAAATGCCAATGGCAAATGCGCGCGCGCCTCACCCAGGAAGGTGGCAATGGCAAGCTGGGGGGATGCTGGCAGCAGCTGGGCTGGGAAAGCTTGCCCATGGCAACTGCTGCTTGGGACACCAAAGGGCTGAGAGACAAGACTTAGCTCTTCTTTCGGGGCATTGCTCTTCTTTGCTGCCTTCTGGATTACATTCCTCTCCTTAGGTGCTCACTCTGCAAGGCCTCTGCCTGCAGCTCTTCTTGCACTGGGACACCGAGGGGATCAGAACTGGGACGTTGTTGGGATAGGAAATGATCAGTGGGATGGGAAGTGATGATGGGGATAGGAACTCATTGGCACGGGAAAAATGGGTTTTATTTGTATTAAATTTACATTTTTAAATTTTATTTAATTTACTGGGTTTTATTTGTATTAAATTTACATTTTTTAATTTTATTTAAATTTCTGAGTTTTATTTGTATTAAATTTAAATTTTCAAATTTTATTTAATTTACTGAGTTTTATTTTTATTAAATTTAAATTTTTAAATTTTATTTAATGTACTGGTTGTATTATTTATTTCATGAAATCCACTTTTTTGACTGTGTTGTACAGTATGGCATTGTTTCATTATTAGAAAATGATAAGTATTTACTATTATTAATTAAACAATATTTACATATTTTATACATTATAAATTATCAATATTCTCATTTCTAATTTTGTTTGTTTTTATTCCTTTTCTATCCTATTAAACTCTCTTTATCCCAGTGCACTGCTTTGGACTTCAGTTTTCCTTCCGAGTCGTTGTGGATTCACTCCGGATGAGGGGACATTAGCGAACGCCTGTGTGCTTCAGATCCAAGGTCACCTTTGCCCTCAACTCAAGATCCATGTTTGCATCTGTTGTCATGAAGCAATGTTAACAACAGCAACAATTAAGTTACCTTATTTATTATTTCATGTTATTTCATAATTTCATGTTCAGTTATTTCATGCAGCCCGCTCCCGCTGCCCATGCTCAGGCTGGGCATGGATGTGGGCATGGCCAGCACGGACGGCAGAAAATGGGTGCATGGCTGGATGGATGGCTGGATGGGAGTTGGGAATTCAGCCTTGGGATCAGAACTGGGACGTTGTTGGGATAGGAAATGATCAGTGGGATGGGAAGTGATGATGGGGATAGGAACTCATTGGGATGGGAAAACTGGGTTTTATTTGTATTAAATTTACATTTTAAAATTTTATTTAATTTCCTGGGTTTTATTATTTATTTAATTAAATCCACTTTCTTGACTGTGTTGTACAGTATGGCATTGTTTCATTATTATAAAATGATACGTATTTAATATTATTAATTAAACAATATTTATATATTTTATACTCGTAAGGGGGTGTCGAGAGGCAGGAGACCTTTTCTCCATGAACACCAGCGACAGGACCCACGGGAACGGGGTTAAGCTGAGGCAGGGGAAATTTAGGCTTGACATAAGGAGGGGGTTCTTCACAGAGAGGGTAGTTGCACACTGGAACGGGCTCCCCAGGGAAGTGGTCACTGCACCGAGCCTGTCTGAATTTAAGAAGAGATTGGACCGTGCACTTAGTCACATGGTCTGAACTTTTGGGTAGACCTGTGCGGTGTCAAGAGTTGGACTTGATGATCCTTAAGGGTCCCTTCCAACTCAGGATATTCTATGATTCTATGATTCTATGATACATTATAAATTATCAATATTCTCATTTCTTATTTTGTTGGTTTTTATTCCTTTTGTACCCTATTAAACTCTCTTTATCACAGTGCACTGGTTTGTTCTTATACTTTTTCTTATACTGTGGAGCCCAAAACTGCACTCAGTACTCAGTGCATGGAATACCAAGAGAGACTGCCTGGCATTTTCTCTTCTCTGCAGAAGCTCTGTTGCTAACACTGTCCAGAAATCACCACTGTCACAGACAGTAGTAGTATTCCCTCCTCCCACAGTTGGTTCTTCCCCCCCAAGACTTAGACACCATCCAGAAAAATAAGAAGAATAATACTAATAAAGTAAATAAAATAAAATAAAATAAAATAAAATAAAATAAAATAAAATAAAATAAAATAAAATAAAATAAAATAAAATAAAATAAAATAAAATAAAATAAAATAAAATAAAATAATAAAATAATAAAATAAATTAAAATAGTCAAAAGCCGTCAGGAAGGCAGTGGTGCAGACTGTGGAGAGCCTGGGTTCAAATCCTTCTTCTGTGAGGCTCTGAACCTATATCCCACCACAATCTCTCTGCTAATGTATGGCAGGGAAAGGAGGAAGAAAGAACATATCTCCTGCACTTTCCATTTATTGTTGACTGACAATTCTGTAGAGTTATAAAGCCTCAATCAGTGAGATACAGGGTTCTTCTCACATTGTCTCACTGTGCCCTAAGCGGAACAGCTCTCATTTAATAGATGCTTCACCACAAAATCATGAGTCATCTGCAGTTTTGAACTTTTCTGGGATCAAGTCCCTTCAGATGGTTGAGGAATCTGCTCCAGCACCTATGTAAACTGGTGCTCTACTAAGCTAGTGAGTGAACAAGAGAGAAATCCTCTGCTAGATGACTTGACAAATTGGGTCTGAAAATAGTGTTGAGGCAGAATAGTCCACGATTTTTGCCTTGGGTGCACAGAGGGATTGGGTGTTGTAGACTTCTTTTATTCTTCATTAAGATAAACATTTTCAAAAATGTGCTTGTTCAACCTTGCTCCCACTGTGTGCATGGGAGGGAGATAACTGAAGGTGGGGAGCGTTGCTTGGATCCTGCAAGTGGCTGAGGTCCACTGGGGTTGGAGGCTTTCTTCCTCCTTTTGGAAATGCAAAGCAACCCTGCACCTCCCCTGCACTTGCAGGAGGATCGTGACAGCCCAAAGCACAGCGGCTTTGTAATTGCTGCATACACTTCGATCGGATTTACGTTTGGTAGCAGGGGCCTGCAGGGATGGCGTCTGTGAGAACAGTCCAGACAACAGCCAGCTCCAGATAGCTCCAAAAGGGCCCCGGCGCTTGCCAGAGCTGAGCCAATAAGCGATGTTGTTTGCACCTCTGGGAGAGCAGATGGAAGAAGGGGGAAATACTGCTGCACAACAGAAGCTGGAAGAGCAAGGAGTGAGAAGCAGCCCTGCAGCCCCCAAGGTGAGTGCAGCAGGAGGCAGGGGTTGCTCCAGGCAGGCAGCAGCAGTTCCCCTGCGGGCTGTGCAGGGAGAGGCCCCTGGTGGAGCAGGCTGTCCCACTGCACCCATGGGTCCCCCATGGAGCAGATCTCCACGCTGCTGCCCCCCTGTGGGTGGAGGAGCCCCCGGTGGAGCAGGTGGCTGTGGCCTGGAGGAGGCTGCGGCCTGTGGAGAGCCCCCACAGGAGCAGGCCCCGGGCCGCAGCTGCAGCCATGGAGAGGAGCTCACGGGGAGCAGGGGCAGAGAGGGACCTTGGAGGAGGGAACTGTATCCTCTTTTTTCATCGGTGCTGAGATTGAGGATCAGGATTTCGTGGTAGGAATTTGTTTAGATGAACCAGTTTACATCCGTATGGGTTTTGTATGTTTGTTTCACCTTGTCTTGCAGGACCATCTTGGCTGGGTCTGCAGTGTTGTGCAAAAGTGAAGTTTTTCACAATAAAGAGCAGCTTTATTTTCGGGGAAAAGGCTGAGGTGGCCTTCATCAGAGTCTTGTGACCTGAAAATGCAGAAAATGGGTGCATGGCTGGCTGGATGGGTGGGTGGGTGGGAGTTGGGAATTCAGCCTTGGGATCAGAACTGGGACATTGTTGGGATAGGAAATGATCAGTGGGGTGGGATCAGTGGGATCCCCCCCCCGTGGAGAGGAGCCCCCGCAGGAGCAGGGGGGCTGGAGGGAGCTGCCGCCCAGCCGTGGGGGACCCGTGCTGGAGCAGTTTGCTCCTGGGGGATGGATGGATGGAGCCCGTGGGACGGAGCCATGTGGGAGCAGTGCTTGAGGAGCTGCTGCCTGTGGGCAGCCCGTGTGGGATCAGCTGGGGAAGGACGGCATCCCGTGGGAGGGACCCCACGGGGAGCAGGGGCAGGGAGGGACCCTGAGGGTCACTCTGCTGAGTCTGCTTTGCCCGTCACGATAGTTGTTGAGCCATCGCCCTGTCCTTATCTCAGCCCTTGAGCCCTTTGCATCGTATTTTCTCCCCCTTTCCCTTTGAGGAGGGGGAGTGAGAGAGCGGCCGTGGTGGAACTCGGCTGCCCACCCGCTTCGAACCACCGCAGTTGCAAAGTCCTGGGAAAGATTTCTTTCAAGAAATTAAACAAGGTGTTTAACAAAGAAATGCAGAGTTTCCTTTTGAAGGCTTCCTGGAGAATTGGGCTTCTTTCCTATTCCCAGCTCAGAGGAAGGGAATTGTTGATTTCACCTTCTTTTTTCTTACATGGAAATCAAAGGTGAACTGCTCTACAAGGACGGGCAACGTCTCAGAATCAAGCTCTTTTGCTCTGTAGTCCTTTCTTAAGGAAAAGATTGATCACACACCTTCCACAGATGTAGGGGAGCAGAGAATAATTTGGGAACTACTCTAATTCAAGTCAGTTTGGGCATAGTGGTACTTCCCTAGCTGTTTCTGAGACAGACACATTAGCAACAGAGAGTGTTGTGCCGTCACTGGGAGGCGCCTGCGGTGATGACTTCAGAAACAGAACTGAATTGTGTCACCACAGCACTTTGGCAACAGCTGCCTCTGTGCACGTTTAGCTGGGAGGCACAGAGAAGGGTGCTGGATGCGATGAAACCACGTGAGGATTTGTGGATCTCCCCTTGAGGTGCACAGAGAGGGACCATGCCCTTCTGTAAGTGTTCTGATGCTTGGCTGAGGAAAAAAATGTGGTTTTGTTGTGAATGCTTCATTGTAGTATTCTGTAGTTTGTGTCAAGTCCTTACAGAAGCCTCAAGGTTGGTACTTTGCTCAATGATGGAGCTGCACAGAGTGAGAACAGACCCAATGTACGGGGGAGGGCCTCTGCACGTTCTCTTCTTCCTACAGACGATCAACAAATAAGGGGAGACAGAGAAGAGTGTGCTGTGGTCCTCCCATAGACCGCAAGTACTAAAGCATAAACAAGAGGCTTAAGAGTCCCCCTGTCACGTTAAAATTCAGGACAGCAATGCACTTCATCGCATGGGCTGGCCTGTCGACTAGTGTCTCAGGCTGTGGTGTATGAAGATGCACTCCATCTGCTTTCAGGGTAGCAATGGCAGTGGGCAAGCTGCCTGACCTTAACATTTGTCATTTCATTTCTCACCTGAGTTTTGGTGGTTCTCAACGATTCATTCTTGGTCTAGAAAAAAAAAAAAAATAAAAAATAAAAAGTGAATTTGGATCAAAATAAAAGGATAAAAGGATTTCCTTTCCATTAATTACATGTTCTTAACTTAACTAAAAAAAGTGAACTGCGATGAAAATAAAAGGATTTCCTTTCCATTCATTACATGTTCTTACCTTTGTAACAGATTTGGTTATTGACTTAGAAGGCAAATATCTGGCCAGACTGCAAGACTTGTGCTCGCAGCGTGGGACAGCTCTCGTAAAGGTGATTCAGGGCAGTTTCTGGAAAACAAGACATCAGATCTCCAAAACACTTTCTTTGTGCTAATGTAGGAAGGGCGAGTAAGTGTAAAGGTAAGAGCCCAGATACCGTAAGAAGCAGAAAGTGTGAAGGAAACTTCCTTCTGGCTGATACAGCTCCATATCTAGTTGTCAAGTATGAAGAGAGCAGCTCTAAGTTTCTTGGGGAGAGGAAAACAAAGAGGCTGGGAGAGTGTACAAAGAAAAAAATGGGATTCCCTATTTCAGGAAATCCTAGTAACTGGAAATAGAGATTGGAAGAGTGCTTTAAGCCAAGACAGACATGTTTTAAAACTAAAACCTAGGAGTTGAATGAACCAAGAAATGAATCCCTTTTGATTATGCAGTTGTGTCCAGCGTTATCTTGGGAAATATGGTTTCCACATAAAACGTATCTGGGGCTTGAAGTTCTCCTAAGGCCCTTCTCTGTGTATTCCCTACTGTTTGGTAAGCGCTGAGGTCACACTGCAGACAGCAGCACGTCCTCTCCCCACTACTTAGCTGTCTGTTCTCACAACACGTCTAGGAACAGAATGGCTTGGACACAACTGCGCCTAGGACCGAGTTCATTCAAGCTGCTGGACGAGGTAAAAGCTCTGGACAAGCGAAGGGGAGGGAGGGATGGGTGGACATACAATATGATCACTTTAATCTCATTTCTCTAAGAATCCTTGCTGAGAAAACAAAACAAAACAGAATCAAAAAGAACAGAACAGAACAGAACAAATGAAGCAAGCAGCTAGCTTGCTGGAGACATTGTCTGGGAAGCAGTGAAAACACTTGCAAACAAAAACACGTCAAAGGACTAACTCTTTGAGCTTAATTCTAATCCAACAGCATAACCTCAAAGTCCTGTTTCTGTTCGTAACAGGCTGGTCCAGTAACATGTCCCATTGGATGACTTTGCAGCATAGATGTCAGGAATGCAGCTTGGGATCCCCTCCTTCTACTCAGAGTTCACTTTGAAGGGATGAGCAAGTAATTCTTCCTGGGTTGACGGAAATCTAAAGTCTGTTTTCTAACACTCTTCCAGACGCTTCTCTGTCCATCGGCCTGTCCTGCCAACTCTGGTGTGAGTGTGAGGTTGTGGCAAGGGGGATTTCCCATTCCTATTTGACCTGATGGACACCAGCTTTCCTCGGAAATGGCTGATGTTGCTGAGGAGGCAGCAGTATCAAAGCCCTTGCTGATGAAGGTACAACAAGCTGGGGAGGCTTTGGCATTTCTGCACAACGCTGCTCCCTGACTGTCACTCCAGACTCAGATTCGGAAAGAAGCAAAGCAAGCTAGAGGAAAACTGGATGTCCTGGTAATTTTCTTTTCCTTTTATTTCTTCATTCTTCACTTGTAAGAAAATCTAAATCTTAACCCTTTGTTTGAAAACACGGCTTTACGGAAATGCTTATGGGTGTGCTCCTTCACCTTGTGTGGAACCTGCTTCACCTCGCTTCAGCTCTAGGACACCTATGCTCAAATGTATGCTTCCCATGATAAAGCGGTGTTCTTTCGGTATTCTTTTCTGAGATGGTTGCAGGCGAGGTTGAAAAGAGTTGTCAGTAGGATTCTTCGTTTCCTTTGCAGTATCCAAAGCTCCGTATTACCGTGGATCTTCTCCTCTGATCTGGAAAGCTTCACAGGCCAAAAGAGAATTGAGATGAAGAAGGAAATAGAGAATGCTGGCCAATATTGCCAAGTACCACCCGTAAGTTTTGTGAAAGAATCCGGTGCATTTCTGTAGTGGTAGAAAGTTCATAAAATCATCGTCGTGCACTTGAAGGCAAGCAATGCTGTAAAAATGAAGAATGCAAGGCCCTGCTTAAGGACAATCTTCAGGCTGCATCTAGATCAGCAGCTTATTTGCTTCTTCCACAACCTCATCTCCGCTTGCTTAGAAGTTGTGAAGGTCGGAAGCACACTCCGTCTTTTTCATCCCCTCTGTGTATCTTTTCCCTGACAGCAACTTCTGTCTTGGCTCTTCACATCCAGCCAGAGCAGTTGCTTTGCCTCCGCAACCTGCAGGCTGTCCTCTCGTGTGTACCTGTGCTGGACTGAGGGTAATGCTTGTAACGCACACAGATGCTGCATTCACTGTGACTTTTAGAAAAGAGAGCAAGAAGCTAACCTGCACAGCAGACTCTTAGGTTTCTGTCTCTCTCTCTCTCTCTCTCTCTCTCTATCTGCATATATATTTCAGTACTTATTTACTTCTTTAAAGATACCTTAAATAGAATAGATACTTTAAGAAAGCTTACTTGTTCTTCCCCTTTCCTTGTTTTTAATGTTTGCTTTTCTAACCAATCCTTAATGTTACAACATTGGATTGATGCAGTACTCAGTCCTTAGAAGTTCTCAAAGCACATCAGTGATTTCTCTATTTCTCAACCTTTCCATCTTCATTGAGATCTCTCATCTGAATTTAGGTATGAGGTGAAGAAGAACACTGCAACCAGCTGAAGCCGTATCAGACACATGCTTCTGCTAGGAAGTCATTCCGAGGGATTCCACGGTGTACTTTAGACAGGTTTGCTCTGGTCCTCTGGACTCAGCATCCCCAAGGGATATTTCAAAGCTCTCGGAAGGACCCGTCATTATCTCTGACACTGCAGCCTCCAGTAGGAAGGGGTAAATATTCCTTGCCCTTGTGGGAAGGAACTACTCAGTTAGCTGTTTCTAACCCAAATCTCGTTGTTGTCTTCTATTGACAGACACCACCCGGCTAGCCAAGCTAAACCACTGAAAATGGAAGGAGTGGGACATCTTCCAAAGCCTGCTGCTGCTTCTAAGCAGAACTGCGCTGTAGGTGGGGACACAGCAAGAGGAAACGTCCAGGCCACGGTGGAACTGCAAGGCACCTGTCTGAGCCACACAACGAAGTCAGCGATTCCCAGTTGGAGACTGTTGCTCGACCAGTGACACAGCAGCTGGAGCGCTTCTGGTTGCTGCTGATGGGTTCCCATGAATCAGCCAGGGATAGGAGCTATGAGAACGACTGAAGCGATTTGAAGTTACCTGAAAGAAAGAAGAGAGGAGAGAAGAAGACAAGAGGGGAGGGAAGGGGAGGGAATAAAAGGAAGGGAGGGCGGGGGAGGGTAGAATAGGATAGGATAGGATAGGATAGGATAGGATAGGATAGGATAGGATAGGATAGGATAGGATAGGATAGGATAGGATAGGATAGGATAGGAAAGGATAGGGTAGGGTAGGGTAGGGTAGGGTAGGGTAGGGTAGGGTAGGGTAGGGTAGGGTAGGGTAGGGTAGGGTAGGGTAGGGTAGGGTAGGGTAGGGTAGGGTAGGGTAGGGTAGGGTAGGGTAGCATAGCGTAGTGTAGCGTGTTAGAGGGGAGGGGAGCATAGGAGAGTATAGGGTAGTGTAGGGGATCGGAGTTTAGGGGAGTGTAGGCTAGGATACGGGAGGGGAGTGTAGGAGAGTGTAGGGGAGGGGGGCATAGGGTAATGTAGGGTAGTGTAGCGAACGGGAGTTTAGGGTAGGATAGGGGAGGGGAGTGTAGGAGTGTGTAGGGTAGTATAGGGGAGGGGAGTGTAGCAGAGTATAGGGACAGGGAGCATAGGGGAGGGGATGGGAGGGGAGGGGAGGAGACGGGAGGGGAGGGGAGGGGAGGGGAGGGGAGGGGAGGGGAGGGGAGGGGAGGGGAGGGGAGGGGAGGGGAGGGGAGGGGGGGGGAGGGGGGGGGAGGGGAGGGGAGGGGAGGGGAGGGGATGGGGGGAGGGGAGGGGAGGCAAAAGTGGGGAGAGGAGGCAAAAGAGGGGAGAGGAGGGGAGGGGTGTGGAGGGGTGGTGAGGGGAGGGGAGGGGAGGGGAGGGGAGGGGAGTGCTACCATAAATAAAATTGCGAAATACATGACATTTTGGATCTGGAGCCAAATCTTTGTGTACATGTCCTCTACCCATAGCCCCACGTGCTGACCACCCACCCGAATCTATCATACTGTTGGTCAGAAAGAACAGGGAGCATAGGGGAGGGCAGGGGAGTGGAGGGAAGGGAAAAGAGGGGATGGGAGGGGTGGGGAGCGCTACCATCAATAAAATTGCAAAATACAATGAAGGAGCAGCAGAGCCTGCAACCTCCATTCCCCAACATCCTCCAACCACCCCCCCACTGCTCCGTGGGAAATAGGTAGAAGAATCAAGACTGAGGTTTAGCCTGGGATGGAGGTAGTGTGGCGAGGTGGTTTTCTGTTTGGTTGGTTGGTTTTAAAGTTTTTAAATTCTCACTGTCTAATTTAGGATAAGAGAGAGAAAGTTGTGTTTACTATTGCCCTGGAGTTTCTGTTGGTCTGGCCACGGAAATGGAGTACTCAAAATCCTCAGGACACTCATTTTATACCAGATTTATCCTAAAACTGCAGTATTTCTAGGCCCTTGGGATTCTTATCAATTAAAACATACTTTTTCACGCACAGAAGATGCAAAAAAGTGCGTCTACTGCAGTATGCAGACAGAGCCAGTCCTGTCTCTTGATTCCTTCTGCCTTCTGCCTGAAGAGCAGCAGACAATCGAGTTCTTGTCTTCAGTAGCTACGGCCTTAACCAACTGTGCAGTCTGTCCATTCATACACAGAGGAGGAAAAATAGCGTGGAATAACTCCTCTCCTTTGTGCTAACAGAGGAGGGTACAGCTTCCTCACTCCAACCCCACCGAGGCAAACCAGTCAGCAGTGCACGCCAGAGCCTCTGTCTCTTCCCCGTCTCATGATGTGCAGCTGGATCACTCTCCCTTCTATCCCCAGGATCGCTTTCAGCACAGTCACAGAAGGGTCAGACTCACAGCTTTAGGACCCATCAGAAGAGGCTTTCACTCTTCTGCCACCACACCCCCTATACACATGCAATTTCACACATGCAAAGAGACACCATGGATTGGGGAGTTGCACAGAGAGGAGACCACACCCGTTTGCCTGCCTGCAGTTTGACACCAGTAGGGAGGTAATTCCCGTCAGGAGTTTCCATAGAGATGACAGAATATGGCCCTAGGCTCCTGCTGCTTCTTTCAGCCCTAATTCTTCAAATCCATAGGAACGGAAGAAACCTTCCCAGCCAAGTGCTGCATATCTTGAAGGTTGGAGAACCCACAGCCTTCTGCTTCATTTCATTTTAAAGATCAATCCCAATGTCACTCCCATAGAAGTAGTGGAAGCCATCTGGCTGGCTTGGCTTTCTCTCCAAAGAAGACCAAATGAGAGTTGGTCACGGGTGAGGATGAGCCCTGACAGTTCCTGCATTTTGGTTCTCCTGCAGCCCACAAAGCTCTCACTGCCTTGCCTGAATTTGAACCCCTTTGGAACCAAATCTACAGATTATCTCTGTAAATCCAAAACAGCACTTATTCACCATGTGAACAACAAATGCCTGGGATGGTTAACAGCACTTAGGTGCAAAGGTCAGATATATGTAGCTGCATGTTACACATTTTTAGTCTGAATAGCACAATTTATCCTTTGACTCCATTTTGCTGTCACGTGGATATCAATTTGCAATCATTTGGTCTGTCCTCCCTTTGGTGGCTTCCGTGAGAAGAATCTAGAAGCTGCCCCCCGTTAGATAACGGCTCCACTGCTGGCCAGAGCCAAGCCAAGAAACGATGTCGCTTGTTCCTCTGGGAGAGCATATTGAAGAAAGGAGAACAAAAATAACAACAAAAAGCTGTTTCACAGGGAGAAAGAGAGGAGAAGCAGCCCTGCAGCCCCCCAGGTGAGTGCAGCAGGAGGGCAGGAGGCAGCAGCAGTTCCCCTGCGGCCTGTGCAGGGAGAGGCCCCTGGTGGAGCAGGCTGTCCCCCTGCACCCATGGGTCCCCCATGGAGCAGATCTCCACGCTGCAGCCCCACCGTGGGTGGAGGAGCCCCCGGTGGAGCAGGTGGATGTGGCCTGGAGGAGGCTGCGGCCTGTGGAGAGCCCCCGCAGGAGCAGGCCCCGGGCCGCAGCTGCAGCCATGGAGAGGAGCTCACGGGGAGCAGGGGCAGAGAGGGACCTTGGAGGAGGGAACTGTATCCTCTTTTTTCATCGGTGCTGAGATTGAGGATCAGGATTTCGTGGTAGGAATTTGTTTAGATGAACCAATTTACATCCGTATGGGTTTTGTATGTTTGTTTCACCTTGTCTTGCAGGACCATCTTGGCTGGGTCTGCAGTGTTGTGCAAAAGTGAAGTTTTTCACAATAAAGAGCAGCTTTATTTTCGGGGAAAAGGCTGAGGTGGCCTTCATCAGAGTCTTGTGACCTGAAAATGCAGAAAATGGGTGCATGGCTGGCTGGCTGGGTGGGTGGGTGGGAGTTGGGAATTCAGCCTTGGGATCAGAACTGGGACGTTGTTGGGATAGGAAATGATCAGTGGGATGGGAAGTGATGATGGGGATAGGAACTCATTGGGATGGGATAAATGGGTTTTATTTTTATTGCATTAAATCCACTTTATTGACTGTGTTGTACAGTATGGCGTTGTTTTATTACTATAAAATTATGATGATTATTATTTAATCTTATTAATTAAACAATTTTTATACGTTATTATATTATAAATTATAAATATTAAAATTGATTATATTGTTTTTATTCCTTTTCTACCCTATTAAACTCTCTTTATCCCAGTGCACTGGTTTGGACTTTAGTTTTCCTTCCGAGTCGTTGTGGATTCACTCCGGATGGGGGGACATTAGTGAACGCCTGTGTGCTTCAGATCCAAGGTCACCTTTGCCCTCAACTCAAGATACATGTTTGCATCTGTTGTCGTGAAACAATGTTAACAACAGCAACAAAAAAGTGCCCTACTTGCTAGCAGCATCCCTACGTTTGCTGGGGTCTGCTCTGTGCATTTTGAAGACCGTTCCATGCTATTCAGCCCCTTCAGGAGGAAATGGATGGTTCTAGGAAAATGCGTCTTGACCTGATGCAAAGCTGTGACTCAGCACCCTGCAGCCCCCGCAACCCCTGGCATTTTACCTGCAGCCCCTCCAACAACTCCTTCCTTCCTTCCTTCCTTCCTTCCTTCCTTCCTTCCTTCCTTCCTTCCTTCCTTCCTTCCTTCCTTCCTTCCTTCCTTCCTTCCTTCCTTCCTTCCTTCCTTCCTTCCTTCCTTCCTTCCCTCCTTTCGTTCTGTCTGTCTGTCTGTCTGTCTTTCTCTGTTTCTGTCCAGCACTGATTTTATGGCTACGTGTGCATATCCACAGTGTACAGTTTTCTCCGTTCCGTTTCTTCCCTGAGTCTTGCCCCTCTTCCCTGCAACTGAACAGCATTGCCTTGATCAAGGAAGTGGCAACATGCGGCTTACACAGTAAACTGCTGAAATTACAGCTATAACCATGGAGCACAGCTGCCGATCAACACAAGACCACCAATCGCTCACATTTCTAAACTGCTCGTCACAATTCTTCCGTATGTAGGCTGTGATGCTGCTCATCTCTTAAGCACCCATCCATTTCTTCTCTTCCCAGACCCTCAAGGTGTCCTGGTCAAACCACCTCCCTTCCTCTTGCCCCATCTGGCTCTCCCACCTTCCTTTTCCCTCAAGGCTCAACTTTTTTTTTTTTTTTTTCAGCATAGGAGCTCCATAGAAGCTGCTGCTGCCCACCTCCGAGTTGACTAGGGCTGAACTACTGAAAAAGAAAAGAAAATCTATAAATAAGAGTGAGAGATGGTGAATACCTAACCATCTCTTAAAAGCAGGATTTTAAGAGAATAAGTAATTGATAAATGGAGTTAAGATCGGAGGGAAAAAAATCCACTGTTGCAATCAATAGAGTTAAGAAGTTTTTCAAGTACATTAGGAACAAAAATTAGAGTAATGACACAGATCTGATACGGGATGGGTATTGCTTCAGTGAGAAATGATGGAAAAAACCACAACACAACACATGTGTATGTGTTGTTGGGTATTTGTAAAAAAAAAAAGAAAAGAAAAACAGGTTAATGAAAACTGCATGCTCAATTAGATGATTTTTTTGTTGTCATTGGTAGGGAATTGTGTGCTTTACAACACAGTATGTGTTATATATATATATTATATATGTTTTATATATGTTTTATATATGTTTTAATAAAATAAGGAAATGATATTTTTTTTCTACGTTTGTGGTTTCCAAACTGTAGTTAATAAACATTAAACAAGATGCAATAGGATCTCGTTAACTCTTTTGTTTGAAAAAACAGTGGCCCTGATGGAGAGGTGCAAGTGAGAGGAGACACTATTCAGTATTTCTCTATGTTGTCATTTATTGGTGAAGATGAAAGTCTGCAGTTCATGTTCATTACACTAGCATGACAAAATGACCACAAGGGGGACTGTCTGGTAGTGAAAAGGAACTTCAGCATGGATTAAAAATCTTTGCCTTTCTTTATTCTGAACTGTTTTTCTTATGGCTGCTAGAGAGAGATTCTCTGCCTTAGAAATAAAACTGCCCAGGCTGTTCTGATAAACCTGTAGGGTTAAGGCACTTCTACCAAAACAGATTTCAAAAGGCAAGAAGTCAAAAAGCAACAATTCAGTAATCTGTGTACGCTTATATATTAAGTTTTAAGATAACCTGGTTTAACCTGGTTTATATTTAGTTCACACAAATTAACCAAACATAGCAGCATACAACCTAAGAAAAGCTTAAGAAATTTATTAGATGCACAGATAAAGTGCTGTAACAGAGAAACTTGTGTAAATCTATTCTAAAATAAATAAGGTACAGTTAAACCACCTTTGACTCGTTTTAACTCGGAAAGAAATAACCTAAGTTTTAATCATTTGAATTTTAAGGTCAAGGTGAAATATACCATAACTATAACAGTGGTTGTGATCTGTATCAACTATTTGAGTCTCCTGTTCCTCTTGAGGTCTCCCAGAAACAGGAAGGCTATTGCAAAATGTATACATTAGACATAGCTCCTTTTACAGAAACATTTTTGGAATAAAGTCTGGTTGCTCAAATACATGTTAAAATATTTAACAAGGAAACAATTTTCTCCTGATCCAGTCGATCTTTTAAACAAGACAATGTATTTTTCCCACAGGAGGGAACAGAAGTAAACATCCTCCTTAACTGAAGACTGTTTTGCTTGAAGAACTAAACTATTGCATTATTATATGAGAGCAAGAAATCCTGAAGATGCAAAACAGATCCAAAACGTCCTATCTTGCTTTCTCTTTGTCTCTCAGGCTTTTGTGGAAGAAGATGACACTTTAGAAGAATCAATCTTTGAACAACCAGGACTCTTTTTTTTTTTTTTTTCCTTCCTGAGGCATGCAAGCAGGAAACATTTCTTTCTTGCTTTGCTGCCAAACACACGTTTTTTGTAGTTTTCTCAGTGAGGTGAGGTTTTTACTTTATAATATGGAACTGATTTTTGTTTCTGTGTATTTTAGGTGCACCACTTGCCTGAATGCTACAATAAATCATATGAAATGTGAGTATTTTTAGAGATAAACACTTTTCATATTAACAACCACAGCAGATGCAGTACCTGAGCTGCTTACATGGAACAACCTTTTGCAGTGGTACTCACTGGCAATGATAGCAATGAGCTGATAAAATGATTATTTTGTTTCTTCAACTGCATTTATCCATGTCATGTTCTAACACTGATCCTTCAATTGGTGGCTGTGCCAACTTCAAGGGTTGCCCTCATGCTGCGCTTCTGTCTGATTTATTAATCCTTTACACTGAAACTGTCATCTCATGGATGAAACACTATGGATGCAAGTCCAGTACTATCATGGCAACTGTGCCTTTCCCTTTAATTTCACCATATATATTAGGGCTTTATAGCTAGTTAGTGTTTTCTATGCTTTATACAACTCTAACTTCAAAGCCATATATTCAGTTTAGTTGATGATTTCTTTATTGACAACTCAGACAGAGATACTGAGTGGATGGTGAGGGTTTTTTGAGTTGAACAAGTAATGAGGGAATATTCTGGCAAAAAGTCAACTACTTCATAATCCACTAGGGAAGACAGAAAAATGTATCAGTCAGTTTCACATACTGTGCAATATATTTCATGCAGGTCTTAACATTATTATTTCTAATTCAGAAATGTGAAAATGGAGGTACAGAGGGCACCCTTCCCACTCCACAGTTATTGACAGTTAAATTCAACAAAATCATTTAAATGGCACATCATGTAGGAAAAAGAATTGCTCCAATTAAGTAGTTGTCAATGTCATGGAGTTATATCCACAGACAATTGTTTTTATTAGATAAATTTCCAGAATAATACCTGTAAAAATTATTCAAAGTATTTAAATGTTAAAAAGAATGTTATGTAATAAGGTTGATTATATGAAAGCTTTAATATAAATAGGACTATGGGAGTCCCACAGAGGAATGCATACACCACAGTAGATAAATTCTCATCATTAGGTTTCTCATTCCATCTAAGAATGAGGTGAAATGCTTTCAATCTGCATAGCAGTAAACGTCATTCTTATACCAGTTCATATCAATCATACCAGCTGCATCATGTTAATAAAAAGAACTGATAGTCATATAAAAAAATTATGTTGTTATTTTAGTTTACAGCACCATAGCCTGCTATGAGCCAAATACCCTTACCACAGTTTTTGGCTGTCACAGGCTTATTTCCAAAAGTTCAGCAATTACTACATTTTTGATGAATTACAGTGCCAGAGTTGCTTTTCTTTTTCTTTTCTTTTCTTTTCTTTTCTTTTCTTTTCTTTTCTTTTCTTTTCTTTTCTTTTCTTTTCTTTTCTTTTCTTTTCTTTTCTTTTCTTTTCTTTTCTTTTCTTTTCTTTTCTTTCCTTTTCTTTCCTTTTCTTTCCTTTTCTTTCCTTTTCTTTCCTTTTCTTTCCTTTTCTTTCCTTTTCTTTCCTTTTTTTCATTTCTTTTCTTTTCTTTCCTTTTTTTCTTTTCTTTTCTTTTCTTTTCTTTTCTTTTCTTTTCTTTTCTTTTCTTTTCTTTTCTTTTCTTTTCTTTTCTTTTCTTTTCTTTTCTTTTCTTTTCTTTTCTTTTCTTAACTAACAATTTTGTAATTAATTTTTATAAATAACAATCATACTATTATAAGGAAATCCATGGAGAATACAGAACACCCCTTTTTGTAGTCTCTAAATTGTAGTTCGAGAACAGTATTGTGCAAATGCTTTTCCTATTAGGTTTTGAAAAAATCATGTACCATATTGAATGATTTTATTTCCAAATGTAATACTAGAAAATTTTGGAATAAATTTGCATCCAGTTGTAAATTTTGCTTCTGAATGCATACTTAGCATTACTTCTGCCTGATTTAATTGATTTCATTGAACTTTCTGAAAACAAATTTCCAGAATTTCATGCACACTTGAAAATTAGTAGCACACGCAGTTCAATTAAGTATTACTTTGACTAATTTTGAATCCAGAATTGGTAATAATAGTTTTTTGTTATTGTGGTTAATTTCCTGTAAAACAAGATCTTAACTTGCTTGTTGAAAAGTGTTAAAGAACATTAGCTGGTCCTGCCTGACATGAGTAGTGTTAATGAAAGTGCTAGACACAACATTTTGCCTTTAGATTTCCTTTTCAAGATCTGAGACTTTGTGAAAACATTTTTTCAGGATATGCCCATGAACACAGTTTAGTGGAGAGGTGTGTCAGCAGTGGCTATTTTCTGCGCTGGTAGCAACTTGAAATGAGAATCTTCCTCAACCAGAGTAGATAATTCTCTATTCTGGCAAGAATCTTGTCATAACAATGGAAG
Source organism: Anas acuta (assembly GCF_963932015.1). Lineage (NCBI taxonomy): Eukaryota > Metazoa > Chordata > Aves > Anseriformes > Anatidae > Anas > Anas acuta. The sequence goes on along the minus strand of NC_088988.1, from coordinate 22,481,437 downwards.
GGCTAACAGGAATGGTGGCTGCCTCTCCATCTCCCTGTATCACTGTAAAAACAATTGATATTATCTACGCAAGCTTTCCCAAAAGATCAGTATTTACTAAAAAGTGATTCCTCTGCTAGAAGAAAAAATAGTTCTTGCTAACTCTAAATGTTGTAAATTTTTGATATTTTTATAGACATTTTTTTTCCTAGAACATGATGGGACATCATTGACGATGTATATGCTTCAGTCAACAGATGCATTTTTCTGTTAAAGGAATAACAACAAAGATTATCTGTAATTTTATTGGTTTAGACATAGAGGAAAGCCAGAATTTAATTAACACAGAGTGAAACATAGAGGAGGAGGTATTATTCAGATACAAGCTGGACATTTATGTCAGATTAGTACCTAGCCTCTTCAGTTGTTCATATTAAATGAACCATTCAGGCAGACAGAGAGTGTGCATGTGGTCTGCATGTTTTAGAGATTACATGGGCCTAATATATTAAATATACTAAATATACTAATATACTAAAAGAGATTTTGATAGCAAGAAAATGAGAGAATACCATTTTGGAGTGCTAAAGTTAGAATACGTTGAGATTATTCAACCACAGGTCTCTTAACGTGTATCATGGACGTAATTGCTGCCTACTTACTGCTGCTTACCAGTGAAACAGCTTATGGTAGCTAGTGAGTGGCTAGAACAAGTCACCTGTATATTGAAACTAAATCAGCAAAATGTTTAGGTGGGTATATAGTAAGAAGAGAAGTCAATGTCCAAATAATGGAAATCACAGCACCTTAGCTACAGTTTGTTAAAGCAGAATTTTAAAAAGTCCCCAGTTTTCTGGAAAGGAAAAGCCTGAAGTCTTTTAAGACTTGTAATTACAAAAGTCTTTTCAGCAAGAATGGAACAAAACAGCAAAGTCACTGTCCTGTCAGCAGAATTTTACTGAGAGTATGAATTCTGTCCAATTTACGTAAAATGGTTTTCTCTCAGTGCTGGGGATTATTCTGGTTGGTAGTGCTTCCTACCAGATGATATTGATCTCTGCCTGAGGTTCTGTTAATCTGTAGTGAATACATTTCAAAGCTGAAAGAAGGCAATATTCTTCCACCACTTGTAAAATCATTAGTTGTGAGCGGAGTCATATCTCTCCACCCTGATACCACCAATTTAATGTTATTATACTCTGTCCCTTTGAGGACCAATGGAAGAGTCTCAAAAGAAAGAGAAAGTTACTACTGATATGGGAAGATGAGCTTCAGGAGAAGGAAGGGATCATTTCAGAACAGATGGTCTGATAGAAGAAACTGCCTGATGTAGGGGAAGTGCATTGGCAACACCTTTTCTGACAAGAAGAGCTGGAAAAGGGAAAGATGAATAGTCAGAATCATTGTTAGGGAAAAGGAGGAGTGAAATTCTGAAAAAATGCTCCAAGTTGAAGAAATACCATGTAGGAAAGGCAGAAATATAGGAATGGATTTGGTAAACTACATTGAAGAAGGAGTCAGATTTGATGATCCTTATGGGTCCCTTCCAACTTGGGATATTCTATGATTCTATGATTCTAAGAAGACTTCAGAGCTGTAAGAGAGGAAAAAAAAAAAAAAAAAAAAAAAACAAACAAACTTGGGAGAATAAATGGTATCTCAGACAAAGAACCAAGGAGGATATTGCTATGATCATAGATGTGATGAACTCCATGTTCTCAGCTGTGAATTTCTGGAGAACTGGGTCAGAGGGAACCTCTTCAAGGAATGTTGCACCGTCACTGAGTAGCAGTTGAGTTTGTTCACTGGGAGAAAAATGCATATGGCCCAAAGCATGCATCAGGGAATGAAGAGAAGGATCCTCCTCAGAGAAACAGAAAGTAGCCTTCTAGTCCTCAGAGATGACAGAAGGAGAAAAGTCTTAATGACCAAGCTGGAACATGGTGAGTTTGCTACATCAAAAATTTATAGACTGACTGAAGCCACACTTAGGAGCAAAAATATCATGGACAGGGTTAGATATAAACCTTTCTTTATTTCTATTCAGTCTGATCTAATTTGAACTTTCTATGTATAAAAAGTTAATTCTTATTCTGTAATAAAATCAGGCTTTTCTGAGGTTTCTAGTCTTTATTGGGGGCTCACTGTAGGCTATCTATCTTAAAATTCTGGTGATTCAGGTTACAATATGTTTCTGAAACACAGTAGGTTTACAGGAGTAGAGGGCAAAACGTGGGAAAAGGTGAAATGGTCTGGAACAGAAATGGTGTGGTAGTACCACAATCTCATCTGGAGAATTTGTTTTAGATTATTTGTTGAATTCAAATAGCATGGATGTACAGTGATTTTATTAAGTCCTCAATTGGATTATTATGGATTTACATTATTTTAACCTGTGCTTACCTGTAACTATGCAGAATTTATATGAATGCAGTTTCCTTTCAGTTGGCTGTATCAAATGCAGTTGCCTAAGATAAAACTATTAATTTTGTACACTGGGGCTTGATCCCCTGGGTCATCTGTCAGCAGCGTCCATTACTGATACAGCAGTAGATAGCTATATATCACAGTGTCATCTTAGCTTTTTTCCTCTCCTTGGTCTCAGGGTTATTGTTGTAACACTTCAGATAATTCTGTATATGGTGTTTTGCTTTTAAAAAATGATGGCTATTACAACTCTGAAACATTTATCCTAACATGTTTCCTCAGTTCACGTATTTTTTATAACTAATGTAGCACAGGGAAAAATAATGTTTTTCTAACTATGGATTTATGACTAAAAATCCTTACAGTATTAATGGAAAAGATGTGCATAAATTCCCTGGTGCACTGATGGCATTATATTTCCCAGAATGTATGTGCACTGCATGTCGTTTGGGCATGTTGCTTTGCTCAGCTAGAATCCTCCCAGCCATTTCGTCAATCCTCTGGAATCCAAGCCATTAAGGTACTATCACATGCACAGGGAGACATTTCTGGAAAACTTTCACATAGTTACTGTTGCTAGGTAAATCGCTCCCTTGACATCCACATATTTAGATATGCTTCTCACTTTCTTTGTCTCAAAACTGACACAGTGACATGACTTTGGGGGCGGGAGTAAGGAGAGGCTCATGCAAGGCAAAGCAAGTGCTGAATTGCAGGAATAAAAGAAATAAAGTGCATTTCATTAGGGTATTTTAAATGCATTTCAATTTTGCCTGGACAGCCATACAATGACTGGATATCTAAGGTCAAAGGTAGAGAACAATTGTTAAAGGAAAAAAGATATTTAGGCATAAGTCAGTTTTATGGCAACTTAATTGTTGAGAAATTATATTCTCCTGACTGAACTTGTCTTTAAGTTTTTCAGGATTAATGTACTTCTAAACAATATTTGCATGTGTCTAATGTACCTATGCTTATGCACACATATTTAGGCCAGCTTAGGATAGTAAAAACAATGCAACAAATTATTTGTGTCCTGGAAATGAAATCACCAGTTTTAAAACTCAGAAGTGAGCATTAATTTCTGACTGCTAGGATACATGAGATGAATACTAGGAAACGAGATAGACAAAATAGCATTTGTAAAATATGTGGCTGGGAAATGAGAGAGAGGAACATCATTTTTATTAAGGGAATACTAGACTGAGTTGATTATTCTACAATAGTCATCCAGAAACTCTTGTCAAAACCTTGGAATTAAACAAGCTTTTGGTAGCACATTAGTTCTAGCACTGACTTTCTGTACAGGGGTAAAAACCACCCTTTGTGAATGTTTGATGTACTTTTAGCCATACTGGTGATATCTTTAATGCTAAATTACCATTTATAGAAAGCAAGATGAGTCTGGCAATTTTTATGTAAATCTATTAGTTAATCCACTTCAAGAAGTACATGAAAACCTCAAGATCTGTCTTTTAGTAACATGACTGTTATGTAAAAAGTAGTGAAAAATATTTTCTGTAACTAATAGATAAAATAAAAGTAAAGTTCTAGACCAACTTTAAATAAGATTTTAATGAAGGTGTTACAAGGCAATTCATGTGACATCTACCTTATTTTTTTCAGTTTTTACTCTGAACCATCCATTCAACTTCTTGCTTTCCTAAAAGCAAAGAATATTAATTTCAGAAGCAAGAACACACGTTCAGAAAACTGGGATTTTTGATTTGTTCAAAATTAGAGTTTCAGAGTTAAAAATATTATTACTATATATGATTCTTTATGTCACTGATTTCTTGCCTGTAAAGTATTTGATTTCTCTCTGGCTAATATTGCATTTAGCAATGTTAAAATTTTACTTGCAGCAGTAATAGCATAATTAGTAGCAATACATAATAATTATTATAATTATATATTTATATAATTATATATAAAATATATTAAAAATCTAAAATATATAAAATATATAAATTAATATAAGTAATTATATAAATATATAATTATATGTTGTATATAATATATATATTATAATATATTTATGCAATTATTTATTTAAATATATAAATGTTTATATAATTATATAAATGTATAATTATGATTATCTAATAACTATTTATATAATTATTTTTCCTCTTTGAGGTTTAGTTTCTCTGATAGAAGTAAGATCTCAGTTTGGGGATATTAATTTTCTTTTAGCCTTATAGATTAAAGATAATGTAAACTATCCAATCCATATCTCTTAATTTAGTGTTTTTATCCCTTACCAATAGAAAAGATTGATTTTAACTACAAAGAAAAAAAAAAAAAAAGGAACTGAATAGCTTAAATATCCATTAATTTCAAAGTGGTTTTAAAAGTGCTACTGACTCACCTATATGGTACATAAAATATTTATTGATGTTTAAAAATACCTAGAAGACAAGATTTTCTAGAATTAACCCTTCCTGTAACAGATGGTATCATAATATGACAGCAGTCTTCTAAATAAGAATAGAAAAACTATAATAATAGTAATAGTAATAGTAATAGTAATAGTAATAGTAATAGTAATAGTAATAATAATATGTTCTTAACATACCACCCAAAGCTTGAGATTTTTTTTAGGGTCTTCAAACATCCATGAACTAATCAGCAAATATGTGTGATCTCTCTTCTCCCTGTCTCATGGCCTACCCTACCATTTTCTAAAAGCTTGATATTACTGAATGTCCATTCTGGATTTGAATGGAGCTAGGGATATCCCAATGATATCATAAATATTTAGGGACTAAAAGCCACTGGAAAGCTCCCCTGGGCTCCCTGACACCTCCAGGCTTGCGCAACACAGAGCAGGAGCCAGTTGTGCATGCTGCTTCCCTGTTGCATAAGAAAGCAAGGGGAAGTTGGCTTCCAGGCAGCAGTCCCAGATAATAGGCTACTGTGGACTAAGAGGAAGAAGTCAACAGCCATGAACACAAGAGGTGCTTGTTGTCACTATGTCTGAGCTCATCAGGAGCTAGCCCTAAGCTCCACCAGCTGGCCTGCTTCCATGATGTATGTTCTTAATGCAGAAGTAAAGCGTGTAAGGTCCAGATATATTCTTCACTGAGGAATGACAATTGTGACATCAGGTAATTTGAGAACAGGTTGATATTCCTCAAGAGTGTGGATACTCTGTAAACCAATAAATGCTTTCACTTGATCCAACAAGCAATAAGAAGGCATTCCTCACCTTTGGCAAACATGAATCACAGAGAGGTCTTCAGAATTTGAAAATCTTGTGTTGCTATTTACATAGGGGGTTTAAAATTGTCCATAATTTAGAAAAGGGGATAGCAAATTATTTAATTTATTTGCTGAAAAGTTCCAGTTACTCTTAATAACAGCAAGCTGGAGAAAGAAATATAGTAGTTTACAAGTAGTCCACTTAATACTTGTGGCTACTTAACAGACTTCATCAGGAGCACAATAATATCTCTATGCTGCTGCAAGCACAGTTCACTTGCCATAATAAGGTATAGAATAGGAAATAGAATGGAACAGAAAATAGTCATGTCTGGAGAGACTGAATTCTCCATCATCTGAGACCTTTGGGAAGAGATTATATATCAGTATAAGTCAGGAATTTTGTAGGCATATTTGACCCTGCTTTAGGGTAAGGGAATGAACTACAAGACCTCATTTACACTGTGATTCAACAAGCAGTCAGCTCTCAGGAGATTTTTCAACAGCACACTAGAAGCAATATGAAAAGCTAAAAGCTGTGTTAATTTGAATGACTTGTGCCAAGTGACAGGAGGTAACAGCATTTAGCTTTTAAAAAGTATTGTGGCATTAAGCCTTCATAATGTTTTTGAATTCATATAGCACCTTTTATCTTAAAGCACTTTGCACGTTCACTATATGATTGGACTAGAGTTCCTTTTCAGTTTGACCTGTGGCGAGGACAGCAAAAGTACCCATGTACAAGTGAAACCTTGTGTTGCTCAACATATAATTTTTTTTCAGTATTATTATTTCAGAATTTTCCAACATGCAATGTCCCTAGATCTGAAAGTATCAACCTTACAGGTATGAAATAAATAAACTCTACTTTTATATTAATTTTTGGAATCAAGGAAATTATTTAGTACTTTTTTTTTCCTATAGGAGTCATCATCATCTTTTTTTTTTTTTTTTCAGCTATGCTTTGGCATAAAAAATAAAAACTAAAAAATAATAATTCTTTAAACCATACATCTTTTAAAATAAGAGTAGATAGCATAAAGTAACAAAGACATTCATGAATACTCTAAGAATGAGCAATCATGAAACACCAGTTGTGTGCTTCTTTGGAGTCTTTTTGTAGAATAAATGTATCTTAAGAATTGGCAGCCAAATTGGCTGTCCATTTATTTATGAGTTTAGAAAAAGCTTGCCATAAACACTGGAACAGTATGTCATCAAAAGCAAAGGTAGTCCTTCAAAAAATAAGTCAAATTGGCAGTAAAGCTTCTGCATTGCTGAAATGTCAGTATCCTAGTAATGTGCAAGAAAAGCTAGGTAGAACATGCTGTGGAAAGGAATGCAGAAAGTTTGTTTGACACATTTAACAATATTAGTCTGTATAATTTCTGCTTGACCAGGATAATTTTCATTTTATATAAAAAGTAATTTCTTGAAATTGGAATAGGACAATGGCAGTGCAGAAGACAAGAACAGATGGAAATAGTCTCAACAAAACTGATTGTTGAAAAGAAGAATCAAGACTGAATTTTAGATACATTTTAAGGAAGGAAAACTTCCTATCAGAAATCTCGTTCTTGGTGGGCATGATTTCACTGCAACATTTTCACCGACCTTGATTTTTTTGGTCTGGTTCAGAACATTTTTTTTTATTTTTTCTCTTAAAAATTATGCATCTGATCATTTATTTCAAATCCATTCTTGTGTAAGATCCACCCTACATATTGTTTTTCTTCATAACTTTCAGTTTATTTACCCTAAGAAATTTCTTACTACTTTTTCAGTCTGTAATCTCAACCTTGACTGCATTCTGAACAATATAGAACTTGGCTCCAGGAAGGAATAATGATTTTTACCATGTAAAATAGCTCTGCCATCAGCCACACTGAAAAAGAAAAGAATATTTGTGGAATCATTTATTCTCCCTCTCCATCCCCAGATTTGCCCAGTAAGTACTGAAAGCCTAGTGAAAGAGAGAAAGGGATCACTATTGGTCTTAGTTCTTTTTTTTTTTTTCTTTTTTTTTTTTTTTTTTTAGGGGAAGCAGTATTTTACTGGGAAATGTTCTAAAATTATGTCTTTCCTTCATAGTTTTCTTTCAAAGCATTATCACGTCAATTGATACTTATCCTTGCTTTTCTGGAAAAAGCTATTATTGTTATTCCTGGCTGACAGAAACTAGAAAAACAGTGAGTAATCAATAGATTTACTCCACTGACACTTTTTGTGTCTTTTTAAGTACAAGAGCAGTGACTTTGCTTCTCTTCTAAAAGACCATTGTTGTAAAAATACAGCTTGTTTAGGTTGAATGAAAGACCTCTGTTGACCACAGCTGATTTTGTCATCAGACTGTATGTATGAAACAGAATCCAGTTTATTTCCATACAGGTACCGTTACTCCTCTGACTAAAATGGAACCACAGGGAACAGATAATGTATTTGTATCTGGACATAATGACTATAGTCTTATATACTCTCTTTGAAAGTTTGATTTGGGATTATGAATCTGATAATCTTGTATAATCTTATTTCTCAAAAGGGAATAAAAATAGTACTTTTGGCAGCAATTTCAGAGGATAGCTGTTGCTCTTTTTTTCCAGCCTTCAATTTGAGATGTTTATGAAGTGTGTCTTTAGGCTTTTCTTTCTTTTTCCTTAGATGCAGTACTTTGTGGGTTTTTCTTAGTTAGTTTGTTTTTATTTTTACCCACAAACACTATCCATATGGTATTTGTGTATAGTATTTATAAGTATAGTGTTATATATATATATATATATATTTATAAGTATAGTATTTAGTGTATTAGTATAGTATTTATGGATGCATATAGATATGCATCCATATCTTTCATTTAAATATATATATTAAATTAATTATTTAATTAATTATTTTAAATTAATTAAATATATTTTAAATTAAAAAGTCATATTAATTACTAGCAAGCTATTTCCCACTTGTGCCTCAGCAAAATTCCCAAGGAATATGTGGTTGTTTTTTTTCTTGTATATTCTGAAGCATCTTTATTTAATTTTTTATTAGTCAACTGTGTTTTTACCCTTCTGTCTCCATACTCTTCTGATAAAAACTGTCTCAATGCACTTATAAAACCTTGGTAAACTCTTCAGTGTCATGTTGTGATCTGAATTTAAAACAAATGCCAACAAATGCTTGTCCATTGAATATATCACAGAAATTATCATGGCAAATGTTACCATTCGCTAACTGTTTGGGTTTGTACCTCTTTTGTCTTACTATGTATAAAATGTATGTTCTTCCTGGGAGAACTGAGGGTTTCCTAAGGAACAGTATTAAAAAGGTGCAGGACGTATCACCTGACATTCCTTACACTGGGCAAAAATGTAGGCTATAGTAAGGACCTTGATATTTATCAGATGCTGCTTTTTTTTACATGTCAAATTCAAGTAAGCTGGAAAATCTTCAAAATCTTTTTTTTTTTTTTTTTTTTTGCAAAAATTGCAAAATTCTGAAAACTGTGAAATATTTTAATAAAAGATTTAAAAAAAGATTTAAAGATTTTAATACTGTATAATCCCATCTTCTAGTCACTACTCTACTGGATTAAAGCTAATGTGTTTTGAGTGACCAAATCTTGTAAGAGACCCAGACCCCTGTGTTAACAAAACATCAAAAAGAGACAAAAGTGTTTAATGACACAAACACTTTTGTGAAAACTCTACTGTCATTGTGTCCTTTAATGAAAAATACTCCCAATCAGCTCTCAGGCCTTTCATAAGCATACGTTAGTTAGCAAAGCCAAATGCTCCCCTTGATTTGTGGGCTCTCAGTCAGAGTATGGCCACAGTCAGCTCAGAATGTTTCCTTTAGCAACACATCGCCCTTTTCTGGGGATGGAGGAGCTGAGCAATAACCTTATCCCTGTCTTTCAAAACAGTTGGGTAACTAAGGAAGAATACCTAAATATGTTTTCTAAAGTCAAACATTTTAAGTTAAATCTGGTTAATTGTGAGTTAAATCTGGGTAAACCTCCTGAAGTAATTTTGCCTTGCTGACTACTGATAGGTAATCTGAGTACAAAGATTGCAGCCCCAATCTGGACGATCTGAAGATATGGAAACAGAACAGTCTTCTAGCATTCCTCATGTGTTACTCTGCACAATTGCCAGTGGACAAATGTCGTAAATTTGATAGTATTGGAATTCTTTCTCATCTGCTCTTCCTTGGGGTTCAGCATTATTCCATTCCATTACGAATATTTACATATAAGAGTTTAGAACCGAACATGGGCTTAAAAGTTTCTGAAAGCCCTTCAACAATCTCTGTTTTAGCAATCCACCAAAATAGCCACCCTCATTTTACTGTGCATCTGAGGTTTAGATAGGAGACAAGGAAGCAAAACTAATGCCTGACAAGTCAAGGTGATATTGGTTAGATGTGGAAAACAGTTACCAAATGAAGATAAAGATGTCATTATCCGCTCTAGCTTTTTTTCCGTCATGCAGCACAGATGATTTGCAGTTTGTACAGAACCATTTTTAGCAGGAAACTGAACCCTGAACCTGTAGTAGTCAGCTTGATTACACCCATCAAAAGACCAGAACATATCAGAACATTCCACAGCCTCATATTTCCTTTTGCATCCAATAAATAAAAAAAAAAAAAAAAAAAAAAAAAAAAAAAAAAGTAGTACAGTCACAAAGCTGTCATAAAATAAGTGCTGCTATTGTATACATTCTTATCACAGGATGATACAGTAGTTGAGGAAACTCAGCTTCCAGCACACCATTCTGTCAGTTTTAGCAATGTTCAGGGCTGCTGTAGATATGCTCTTCTGCTCTCTCATATGTTCTGTTATGTCATGAATCAGTTGTATAGATTGAACACAATCATTTTTGTTTATTTACGCTAATCAGCCTTACTTAAAGGCCTATTTAAAGGAGAATCGTTCAACCACATTCATAAAAGTATAGCTTTGCTGTTGGTTATTGCTGTCTCATAAATTGTCTCTAAACTGGCTGTACTTTCTGACATGTATTCTCTGCAATGCTCATGTGACTGACACAGTATAATTTTGTTTTTAACACGTAGTAAAAAAATTACACTGTTACGTCTCATGATACTAACAAAACATCTTATCCCCCTGTACTCCCCCATGCCTACCTTAATGAAAGGCATAAATGAGCCCAATTCACTCTTCTCAGTTTTGTTTCTTTAGTGGAGAATCATTAAATACGCTCTCTGTGAAGAGCCTGGCCCAAGCTCCAATTCATAGAAGCATAGAATGGTTTGGGTTGGAAGGTGCCTTAAAGATCACCTCATTCCAACCCCCTGCCATGGGCAGGGACACCTCCCACCAGGCCAGGTTGCACAAAGCCCCACCCAACTTGTCCTTGAACTCTTCCATGGAGGGGGCATCCACCATTTCTCTGAGGAACCTGTTCCAGTGCCTCACCACCCACATAGTAAAGAATTTCTTCCTTATATCTAATCTAAACCTACCATTTTTTTAGTTTAAAGCTGTACTCCTTGATTCCACAAAGTGTGAAACATTCTGCTTGCAGTACCTTGTACTTCCATCATAACATGTTGATTATTATTTGGATACTTCCATCATTTTTCTGCATACATTTCATTAGAAAAGATATAATAGTTTAAAAAATCACTGCTGTGAAATTTCAGAAATGTTTTTCTTTTCTTTTCTCAAAATGTTATTATTTTGGTAGTCGTGGCTTTGAAAATAGTGACAATTCTGGCAATCAATCACATCTATTGAATTGTTGCAACACTGTTTACAAAATAAAGTCTTCCCAACAATATGTATAAACTTGAGCAGGTAACTGATCATATTGAATTGACATCCTATTCAGAAGATTTGAATTAACTTGGAAGACTGTATGGACTCTCATTTGAAGACATTCTTGAAGACTGTGAGGATGTCCTAGTATTTAGTAGAGTCTATATGTAGTTTAAGAATTGTTAACATTTTTCATATTGTTTTTTTTTTTTTTTTTTTTTTTTTTTGTCACTGTACTATTGCTTTTGTCACTAGACATTGCTTTGTTTCCATAGTAGAAGTACTAAAAGTTGTTTGTATTAGCCTGACTGACACAGAGATTTTTTTTGTCACCCCAGCTATCAGTAAAAATAAATAAATAAAAGTAAAAATATCAGAAAAAGTAAAGATTTAAAAAACAAACAAACCAACCAACAAACAAACACCACTTTATATTTTTTGAAAGTTTTTTTTGGTTGTTTTTTTTTTTTTTTTTGATCAGGAAAATTTCTGAAGCATTTAGAAGAGTTTTGTAAGTTTTAATTTAACAAACATTTTCTTTGTATTCAAATTAAGCAATAATTCACTGGACATAGCAAGAAATGAAATTGTTACAAAACAAAAATACTGGTTTCAAGTTTAGAAGGCAAATATTACATTTATAAAACTAAGGTGCATTATTCAAAATTTCTTCAAGATCAATCTGTAGAAAGACTGTTGTTTACTTACAAAATGCAGAGTCAGCAGGACAGTTCTATTTGTTTTAATAGATTTAGAAGTCTTAAGCCTTTACACAGTAAACTGTCACTGTAAATAATTGTTGCCATACTTGGTTCTAGGTGTGTTAAGTCTTCTCTGGCTCAGTTAAGGCAAGTTGGTAAGCTAATTTATGAAATAAACTTTATAATTAATTTGATAGATACTTAAATATACGTATATATATCGGTATGATATTATACAGCTTGTGAACTGTTTTCTACATAATTCTAAATTTCTTACATTTTATATACTTAAAAAATGTGAAGGCATTTAATCGTTATGGATTTATGTTGAGCTTAGTAAGCATTCATACTCTAGATAACAGAGGTAGGTTAACTCTTTCATTTTTAGAGCTTGTAAAATTATGCATGTATGTTTACCTTTACAGAATGACCTTTAAAAAATGACCTTTGAAATAATCCCATTGAGATTAAGAATATGTTAGGGAGCACAGGAATAAGTCAACTAATCATATATATAAAAGATTTTGGTTACACTAAAACTAGCTATATTAGTTAACTGTATGTTTGCTATTTCTGATTGTTCCAAGGATTTTATTTTACCTTGAAACCCTTGAGATATGTTATGAACCAAAGTATGAATAAATACATGTAAAATACATTGTGTAAGTAGGACATTAACTTCAGAGTTTTGTTCAGGGTATTTAAACACATTAATTTCTATGTATTTAGCTTCCAGATTAGGTCACATAGAAAGGAGAACTCTTACAATTTCAAGTTAGGTCATTACTTCTTCTAAAGTAATTAATTATTTGATTTTCTGGGTAAACTACTATTTCCCTAATTTTGTCAGAATCCCAAAAACAAGTATATACACTGCTTTAACTCAGTCACATTCATGCAGTAATGGTGTGATTTTTATTTTATTTTATTTTATTTTATTTTATTTTATTTTATTTTATTTTATTTTATTTTATTTTTGGTTGGTTGGTTGGTTGGTTTCTTTTGAACAAGCCTTTCTCTGTAATTATGACAGCAGTGGAAAATAGCTCAGACAGGTGGATGTGAGAGAAGCAGTATGAGAAGGATACTGGGTCTTGTGTCTGACTGATGAAATACTATATTGCAGAAAAGAAAACATTTTTATCATTGCAGTGAGAACACTGTCAAAACAAGGGTAGCAATCAGCCTTTGCATTTTCTATCACCTGAAGAAGTGGAAACAGTACACAAAATGTTGAGTGATTATTTTCGTTTATTTATTTATTTATTTGGAAACTGTGAGCGCTATGGGACAGTGTTTTTGTCAGGCAAAAATCCATTCACTGGACCAGATCCGCATAAAGAGATGAGTAACATATAGCTCCTCAAACCCTCTTCTTCCCTGACATCTAACTTTCTAGTCAGACAAAAGTATGTTTATATTGTGCAGATCAGAGAACAAGCAAACATCAATCAGCTATCTGTGGCATTTGAAGCAGTATGGCTTCATCAGCTTGGATTGAATTGATTTAAGACCACTACTTTGGGGCCTGAGCTCCTTTCTCTATGTAGCCCTACACTGTGTAAATAAGCAAGAATCTGCTTTTTGATACTTCACGGCACTGGAGAAATGTACTTGAAATGTCATCAGAAAAAGTTCCTTTAGATGATGCTATGTGCCCTAAATGGCACCAAATACAATGTCATTTACTGCTGCCAAGCACTTTGTATATTGGGTTGTGCTCTGAGGTCCAGTCTCATGGAATTTCACTTGAGCTCTTCTTGTGAGGCAAGGCAACAGTTCTGAAGAAGCCATCACTTCTAGTCCAAAGAGCTTAAGCACTTAAGATCTGGCTTAAGCAACATATAGTCCTCAGCACACAGGAATGGATTTTACTCAATCTTCACAATTTTCTGAAGCTCCACATAAGCTAGAACGATGCATTCAGCTCCCACACAATTGGGTGTCAAGTGAGATTTGTTTAATGTATTTTTATTTCTCCATAACCATCTAGGACATTGATGTCTTCATTGTAAATTAGCTCAAACTTTCACCTTTATGTCATGTCCTGTTTCAGATGGCTTTGTTGACCATCTAAGTGGAACTTCCTTCTAGTAAGTTTGCAACTTTGTGTTGCTTGACCTAATCAATATCTGTCTAGGTAACAGTGCTGATACAGAAATATTTGAAGTCGCTTTCATCTGAATTATCCAGACTCAGAATATTAGTTCCAGTAATCTCAATTTACCTCCTCAATCTGTATCTTCTTTCCATCTCCATCTTTCTCCTGCTGCAGCCCTGAAAATTATGTCCATCTGTTCTTTGCTATTATGACACTGCAGATTACAGTTCTACCTAAAGCTGGTTTGTTTATTTGGTGCTTTGTTTCCCCTTGATGCCAAAATTTAACATTTAACATTTGAGACTATGGAAGAGGTAGAATAATTGCTACTTGCAGTGTTTAGTGCTTGAATGTTTCATCTAATCCATCAGGAAAAGTACCTTCTCTTATCTGCATGCTTAATTACAGCATAAAGAGAATTTTAATTACCATAACCAGAAACTTAGTTTTTATTCTATGATCATGAGTCAATAACAACAAAATCCTATGTATTGCCCTGCTGCAGTATTAAAACCACTCATCATTAAGTACCGGGCACTTTTCTGTCTGGAAACATACTTAATTCCCTAAACATCTGTTAACATTTAAAGGTTGCATCATTTCTCTGTACAATTTAATCATTTTATACACACCTAATCTCCCTTTATTTACAGAGTTTTGATATTTTCACTTTTATGTTCTCCAGGAAATTTAGGAGAGGATGGCATCTTCTCTACCCCAACCCAAATAAGATCTCTATCTTTTTCAGTCAAGTGAAAGACATGAAGATATCTTACCTTAAATCAGATGTTATTACTTCTGTTATTCAGATGATTTCTGAATGATTCAGGCAGGGAACTAACATAAGTAATAATCTTTTTTTATTACTTTTTTAATGTGTTTAATATTTATTTATTCAGAAAGGGAATTTGATGACAAAAGCAGGTGACTACTATTCAGTCTGAAATTTCCCTTGTTACCAGATTTATTTTCTAACTTGTAGGACAAATTATGTTTTTTATTGTGTCTAATAGGCAGGTTGCAAATCTCTTGGCTTGGTACTCTATGATTTATTTTATTGTAAATAACTCCTAATATGATTTAACATAGAAATATAAAGTTACCTCTGTTCTCTCCTCTATTAAATTATTTTCTCACAACCTAAAAAATAGTGCACGTGTCCAAAACAAAAACATTTTCTAAAATTTACTCTTTTATACATGCATCATGAATTACTATCTTTTTCTCTCATGTTAAGAGACAGTGTGTTTACTTCACTGACATCAGCATACGCAATGTAAAAATATTTGCCTCAGTACTGTTTCACTAAAAATGACATCTTTTCTGTCTCAACCATATAATTGTCATAAGCATTCAAATGTTAATTACATTAGACATGTTGGTTTGAGCTTTGTCTTCTTATTAACAGTTATAAGACACAAGCTAGTAATGATAACAGTACCATACAGGTTATTTTTTCATATTTATTATGATAAAATGAAAACTTTATTTAGCACTGAATAAGCTGCACATAGCACAGATGCTTTGTGCTTCCATTTACTACCCATCTGCTTTTTGGCAATAGAGATATGAGCCATATATGGTGCATACTTAGAAGTGTGCTCTAAACAGAGTGCATTGAGAATTTTGATGCAACTTGCTGAAACTTGAATTTGAAATTACAGTTGGTTAGTTTCCTTCACTAAAACAAGATTGCTGTCTTGCATGAGGAGAGAAATTTGCTGATTTTTGAAATTCAGGCATATTAGTCTACATTTCTTCTCAATTGAGAAGTTAGATTCAAAGGAAAGATTTACCACATATTTGTTCTGTCATCAGGAAATAAAAATGCTATATTTCTATTTGTTCTCTTTTTAATTTTGATGCCCCCCAAAAAAATGTTACTGAGAATTGCATGCACACAATTGTCCTGGTGACTTCTACATGGTTCTTTTTGTTTGTTTGTTTGTTTTAGCAGTAGTCTGAGCTTTTGTAAGAGTCTATGTGCTCCAAATTTTGTTGGTCAGACTAAAACAATGTTAAAGAAAACAAATTAACCAATGTAACTAAACTTTAAGACAGATTTTTATCCTTAGAATAAAAGGATAGACTAATAGACTAAGTGAAAACAGAAAGAATGGTTTCCATTAAAAAAAAAAAAAAAAGCGGGAAAGCAGGCAGGGGGAGACAGAGAGGACAAGCAGGAGGAGTGATATGGAAAAACATGGACTTCCAGAATTTAACAGATTGCCCTGAAAAGCAGAACGAGAGCTCACTGGAACAAAGAAATGCATCATTAATACATAGAAAAGACCAAATACAGTAGATATGGAAAAGAGAGTAAATTCTGGTGGTAAACATTGAAAGTGAGCTATAAATGAAGGAGAAGGAGCTGCAGGAGAAATGAGGCATGAAACGTCCAGATTACCATCAAATACTATCTATTGTGTTATATGGCTGAAGAGAAGTCCTGAAAGCATTGTTTAGGTGATGTTACAGAGTTGATGATCACAGTATTCCAACTGTACAGACCAAGAGTATTATCTAAAACCTGAATGGTGTGGCACCCACTGTTCACATATTGTAGTTAATCTGTTTAAAGATTAGTTTAGACCTGCCAAGGAACCACAGACAACCTGCACAAAAGATTGAGTATATTGAACATTTTACTAAGTAATAGCTAGTCTACAACTAGTTGAATGTGACTTTTGTGCATTTTAATTATGTATTTCAAGAAAATCTAGTATATTGAAATACAGAGGAGGTGTCTGAAGGACATAAATTAGCGAAGCTGTTTATTTCTTGCCAATCTTTCAGCTATGAGAGTTCCATTATCTTCTCTGCACTGGATTGTACTGGAGTAATTTATTCATATTCATGAATATGACAATACCTTCAGACTGTATTTTGCTTCTGCTGTTATCTGATTACTTCAGGGATATGTTTTTTTCAAGCTTTCCATCCACCAATGTTTAACGGTACCTAGTTGCATAATTGCTGTGGAAGATCTTTGAAATACCATTATAATGGATACTAAATACAGACTTTTTCAGATCAGGATTTTTCAGCACTGACTTCTTTGGAAAAGAGGTGAGCAGTCTAGGTCAGGTTGGCAGATACATTTAAATACAACAGTTCAAAGAATCAAACTGTGCTAACTGAAGATGCACAAGTTCTTTATCTCTTATGACACTCAAGATCAAAAGGAACCTATCGGTTTTCTTGCTCTTGCTTTCAGAAATGCAGAAGCAAAAGTTTGATTTGCTTTGGTTATTTAATGGTTGGGCAAGATTTGTGATCATACAAGCATTATACATTTTGAGGAAACAAAAGAACATTTTGATTTTATATTCTGTCTTTTGTGCTTGGAAACGGTGAGTTGTCCCTTACTGACATCTATCTTTGATTATCACTCATCCCAATGCACAGATAACCTGTTGGAATTGTGCATTAATAGTACAGCATATACAGAAAGATGTCACCAGGGTTTTCACGGATAATAAGCTTTTTTACATATCTGTCTGATTTCAGATATAAACCTGAAAAGATATTAATGACCTTGCTCCTAACCTAGAATAAAGTGAGATGTACATTTGTTGCAAATTGATACAGCTTCTTTGACTGTTTAGCACTAACCTGATTTACACATAAAAAGAGTCTGTGCCAGTGATAGTAAATGTATTTCCTGCACCATTTTAGCAGTTTGTTCTTGTTTCATCCCTAATCCTGTATTTGGATGACATAAAAAAGAGCTACAGAAATATTGTACTCACGATTAGGAGAAGGTTTGTTTACCTTGGCTTGCAGATTCCCTTCTCTCCCATGGGTGAATTATAACTCCCACTGAATTTTAACTCCCATTAAAGTCTTTGTAAAGAAAGGGCAGGATATCTTTCAGAATTTATTTTCCAAATAAATGAGAGGTCTGCATTCTGGCAAAGGAATTAAAACACAGTTAATTCTGAAGAGATGCATTCTGCTTTTGTTCAAGTACAGCATTGTCTACCAACATACACACACACGCACAAAATAAATAAATAAATAAATAAAATAAAATCAAGTTTCTTGCTCATCATATGTCAATGAAGAAGTTTGAAGGCTGTGTATTTTTTGTGTAATGGGCAAGCACCAAATGTGTGTGTTCCCGACTTTGAGGATCTGAGTCTGTACAATTAATAAAGTTAATTAACTACTAATATTAATAAATTAATATTTTATTATAGTTACAATATTACTGTGCAGTTGTTACTATGAAAGGATCTGGACCATACTCCTGTGAAGGTTGTATATTTTCAAGGCCTCCTGCAATTCAGCTGACTAAATGCAACAGTGAGCCTTGTAACAGCTGCTGCCTGGCCAGCAATAGGTGTTGCTCTGAGAATACAAGAATGGCCATGAGGTAGCAAGTGTTTTTCTACAGCTCAGAAGTGAGCTGCACTTAGCAAGGATTGAAGTAATTAGTTTCTATGTGTTTGAGGTTTTTTTTTGTTTTGTTTTGTTTGTTTGTTTGTTTGTTATTTGAAATGGGTGAGGGAGGAAAGGAGAAGAGAGATGGTTAAAAAAAAAATCAAAAATGACAATTTCACATTTGGAGGAAAATGTGAGGAAAAAACAGGCATATTTGGGAAGGTGAAGCAACAGCCGAGTCTGCTAGTTTGCTTGTATATTGGCAATGAAATTGCCATTTTTTATTATTCCTCTTTTCAGCTGTGGCAAGAAAATAACATAGCATCAAGAAGGCCTGTTAACTCTGAAATGTGACAGTATGATCCAGGAGTTCCACACCAGCCTTGGTCTCCAGGCTGAAGAGTTTTCAACCTAGTGAAAGAACAGTAATGTTGTGAAAGGAGGTCAGTCTTTTCTAACCAGAATTGGATTCTCCCTTCTGCCACCTGTCTCTCCACCAAATGCTTTTCTTCCTCCCACAAATTCATCTAAAGAAAGGTGAACTCGCTCTTCTGAGATCAAGACATTATACTGGAAAAGTTCTTCTAATCAATTCTGTCCTTTCTTCTCTCTCACACATGAGCACTGTGATGAAAGGAAACATTGGGCAAAGCTTTCTGCAAAACCAGATTCTCTGTCCTTATCAGTCACCATTTTGCTCTGTAAAGGAAGAGGCTCATAAAGTTGGTTAAGTATAGAGAAAGAGTTGTTGTAAGCTCTTGGGAGAGTCCAAACAATCAAGAACAAGAATCAAGAATTACAAAACTTCCCATTATTTGCCCATAATTTTATCTCCTTTCAGTATAAATTTATTAGTATTTAAATCTCTTCATCTTTGAACATAAGCATTATTAGGGCCCCCATCAGCATATAGACAGCAATTACTTGTGGGTGTTTCTCTGCAAAACTTCCCATCAATGAGGTGACTAATAATTAGGATGGTCTCCAGCTAATGGCACTGTGTTATGATTGTGATATTTTCTGTATGAACTTATGAAAGCTATAGACTGCACATGGTGGAGTGGTATATTTGTTTGTAATGAAAGGTGAACAAAGCTATGTGAATTTTCCTCCTGCTAGGACACTAATTCTTGCCTTACTTAATTCTAAACTGCAAAGTGTAACAGAGAGATTAAACATGGAAACAAAAGACCAAGCAACATAGTAGTTGTTTCATTGTTTTCAGTCAAAGTATTTCTCTGAAATATTTGCAGGAACTAGATCAGAAGTTAAGGGTTTGATAATGAAATTAGCAGACGAAATTCTGTTTCATGCAGGCTGCAGGTAGAGACTAGATTAATGGATCACAATGAGTGCTTCAGCTGTTAAAGTCTGTCAATTAAATAACTCATTTTTAATTTTGCAGGTATAGTCATGCTAAGTAATTAGGAGTGAGAATACTGTTACATCTCCAAGAATGTCTGGCAATTTACATTTATAGGTCATAGGATATCATTTGTCATGCTTACTAGATGCCAAAACAGATTTTAGTGGGAATACTGATTTTGCGTTTTGACATTTGTTTTGGAAGGCAGAAAGGGAAGAGGTCACTTGTTTGATTTTATTTATTTGCAGCCACCCAGACAGATTAATTGAACTTGGCTCTGCTTCATGAAGGAGACTTTACTGCTGTCTCCTTGTGAAAAGACCCTGATTTGGCCAATGTTTTAGATGGAACTGAGTAGACTCTTATCTTTAGACCAAAAGCTGTAAAAAATTTGTATTGTATTTGAACGTAATAACAAAGAACAGCAACAACAACAACAACAACAACAACAGTTCTGAAAATAGAATGAGTAGGAACAGGAATAAATTCCAAGTTCATAACAGACCAATTATTTTCTTTCAGGATTGCTCTTAGTTGAGAACATCTGCAATTTTTTGTATTCTTGTCTTATTTTTTTATAATCACATCTGTGATCTGTCTGTGTGTCTTCTGCTTTCTTCTCTCAACAGTCTCTCTTGTGTTCCAGACACACAGCTTGCTGAGCACTCATCCTTGGCATGTCCCACCCTGCACTCAAGGAAGTTTTTTTTTGTCTGAACATGCCCAATTGCAAGAGAAGGTGCAATCTCCTAAGAGGATCTGCACATTTGCCACCAATTTTGTCAATGCTTTCCTACTTCCTCTGTTTAAACTAAGTGAGAGTGCTGAACGATATTTAAATGTCAACTGTTGTTCAGAAAACTACATTCTATCTAATTTATTTTTTCCATTGACATGTTTCAGATCACAGTGCCTAACTATTAGGTTTCTAAAAATCACATTTAGCTTAAAAAAAAAAAAAAAAAAAAAGTATTCTTTGTCTTCAAGTTCCTAAATAAATTTCATGCCTTGACTTTAGTTTTCATATAACCATTACATTAAAATTCCAGTTTCAAATACAATAATAGTAAAAATAATAAACTATCTTTCCCAAACTAGAAAAAGCTAACAGACTATCTTATGGCCAATAACATTGTTAGCACTTAAGTAAATTCTCATGCAACTGTTCTTGCTGCTTTCATTATGTATTCGTGTATGGTTTTTTTCCCCAACCTTCCACACTCGAGACCAATAAAACCAGATATTTTGTCCCAAGCTATTTTCTTGCTATAACATAATGCTTTGGAATATTGTATATATGTTCTCTAATCAAAGCAGAGGACTATTCTACCCATGCAATAAAAGGACATCTCCTTGTAAGCTAAGTAAATGGAGTCAGATGTACATACACTAAGATAATGCAAAGAATGCTTAAATATATATTCTCACAAAAACCTAAACACTGAACTGTTGAAAGATTTGATTGTGTTTATGCCTGTTTATTACTACAATACATGACAGCCAAGTGGGAATTTTGGGGTCCATTCCTAGCTCTTTCACTTCAACTACCTGCTGTGATCTTCTGGGGTTTCTAGACAGAAATAGAGAATACAAAAATCTCATGATTTCATAAAGATTCGTGTAAAGCAATGTGAACCTATTTGGTGGGAAATGGGAATACTAAACTTATTTAAACAGAGTTATCTGACACTTACATGGCTAATCTAAGTATCTATGCACTAAGTGCATCTCTGTGTAGTATGTTACTAACATAGCTATATATAGACATGGTTATGGCTTCTAGTAAAACACTCCTTCAAAAGTAAGTTGTTATCACTGCACATAAAACAACTCACACTTCTGGAAAAGGGTAGGTATTTTTATGCTTGTTTTGTATGGAGTTCCATGGAACATATGGCTCTTAAAGATGGATGAACAGCTCATACATCTACTTGTTTTTACAAAGAAATCAATGTGCATTTCAAAGAATTTATGTTTAGACAGACAGATGAGGGAATATTAAGTTAAAAATCATCAAGGAAGCCATTAATACACAGACAAAGGCTAAAATTGATTCAGCTTTCTGATATTTCATCAAACACAGCATTCTGGAGTCAACAACTAAACACTACTGATTCTGATTAGACAGTTATTTCTTCTGATTCTAAATCAGCTTTTGAAGGATTTCATAATCCTGTAAGGCCATTCTTTGTCTACTGAAACATTAATCTTCTAAATATTGTTAAGCTTGCCTACATTCTTACCCTGCAACAAAAATGAAGGTAGCTTACACCTGCAGATGTGAATGTGGACACTTCATTTGGCACACTAATGGTCCCATATGCCAAGCACATTTTAATATAATCATAATATGCTTCCAACATAATAAATTAGTCATGAGTCAGTATGAGATACAGAGAAGGTTCAAACACAATACATCTTACATACAGAACTAATTTCTATTGGTTCTAATTGGGTTAGCTTTTCTCTCTTTAAAATGTAAGCCTTTTAGCACTAAAGGCATAGTTCCTATCTGTTATTGTACAGAACCTTTGCAATTTTTTATTAGGTGTACCTAGCCCTGCAGACTGTGTTTAACTTTGTCTGTGAGTAAGCACTACAGTGGGTATCAGGGTTGTGGTTATTCATCCATTCAATTACAAATCTTGCTTAAATGTGGTCCTCCTCTCCTCTGTTTCCTTCTGAGGAGGGCAAGGGAAGAGGGGACTCACTTTGATATGGACCTACCCAGGAACCAAAACTCTCCAGGGTACTTGCAGTCAGAGGTACAATTCTGAATGTATCTTATGAAACTGTGATCATCCTGGAAGTGCTCTCTGCAGCTCTGTATTCACAAGACAACCTGTTTTTGTGGCATCACCTTACATGTACAGAACCGGCAAAACCTTATGCCATACAGAAAGACTTGATACAGCTGTTGTATGTCTGTCTCTTGCCTAACACTTCCAATATGGAAATTCCCATATAGAAAAGTTTTTAATGTATTTTTCAAACAAGCACTTTTCTTCAGATTAGGGGCCATGATTCTTTATAATTTGCACAGGGATTGTATCCAGAGATGCCTGTCAGAATCCTATTTTATTGGACACTGTACAGACATACCATAAGAGACAATCTGTTGCCTGCGTGTATGTAAAATATAAAAACACAGTATGGGTTGGCAAGAAGGAGTTATCAGTAAAAGCAAGTGAATTACATGCCATTACTGAAGTCTCAGCTTACCCTGCTTCAATATTGTCATTCTGAAGCATGCTGTGTGCTTTCTGTATTCTACTACACACAGCAGCTTGCAAGTGCAAATATCACTCCTATTCATAACCGGCATAACCGCAAGGTTTTGCATCCCTTTTCAGAATTAGAACTGTTTTAGCATAAAAACAAAAAGAACAATAAGTTTATTTTTTGCAGTTTTTTTTTTTTTTTTGGGGGGGGGTGGGGAGAGTGGGTTGTTTTTTGGTGGTGGTAGTGCTGGAGTTTTTTGTTTTTTTCTTGTGACGAAGTAGTAAGAATTCCGGTTTACATTAGATTCAGACTTTTCTCTTTAAAGTGTTTAAACTTTTCTAAATTAATCTAAAAAATAAAAACATCTATACCACTAGGGAAGCCCTGTCAGAGGCAACAGATGCTAGACTTGTGCGTATTCTTCAAAAGCAATCAGTCTACTTTCAAAAACCACTTCTAAGATCTCCTCTTATGGCCAAACTACTGTATATTAACCCCAAAGAGCTCCTTACAAGCAGCTTTTCTTCTTTGAAGTGTGGTTTCCTGTTCACAGATTAAAAATGCACTATATTGATAACAAGTTACAGATCTTCAGACTAAGTGTTATTTAGGCAAACCCAGATAGGACCAGTTCTTAGTCTCTTTTGTGGGTGGTGACCACAAGTTAATGCCTGTGATCTCAGTCCATTATCAATGAAATTTAACCTTTTCACATGAAAAATCAACAGTGTTGTCACCCCTCCAAGTAACTGCATTAGAGAAGTAAAGCTTTGACATTTTCAGAAAGAACTTAATCCTTCTGAGTGTTTTGATACCTTAGATCTACCCTGTACCCTATGAAAAATTTATGAAAAATCTCATGAAAACATTTCAGCTGAAAACACCATCAAGTGCCAGCTTACAAAATATTTTGTTTATAAAAATTCTTTTTGCATAGAAACACTCTTACTATTTGTTTAACCAGATGAAACTTAAAACAGATGAAATAAATAAATAAATAAATAAATAAATAAAAGGTGATTCATCTTTTCTCTTTCTGGAAAAGCCTCTCAAATCTTTTAGGAGCTTTCTCATTGTTTGTGTTACCCAAATGTGCTAAGCCTCACATATTTTCATATTAAAATATGAGCATAAGTTTGGATTCTGTATCTCAGTTTGGATCCTAAAAGATTCTACTACAGATTCTCAGGAAAGATAGAAAATGTAAAATATGATACAAGATCATGGCATTTTACAACTGAAGCATTTAGTTGCTTTTTTTTTTTCTTTTTTTTTTCTTTTTTTTTTCTTTTTTTTTTTTTGTCACTGCTAATATACCATACTTACACAAGAGAATAAAACTGCTCTATTGGGTTTATGTGGCAAAATTTTGGTAGCCAGGTGGCTGCAGGGGTAACCTCTCAGAAAAGAGTCCAAAATTGCCCCATGTTAGATAAGAGCCAGTTCCAGCCAGCTCCAAAAAGGGACCCTCTGCTGGCCAGAAACAAACCAACAAGCAATGTGATTGTGCTTCTGTGAGAGCATAGGCAAGGAACAGAAAAAAATCCAGTACAAGAGCCACTGAGAGAGGTGAGTAAGCAAATGTGCAAGAAACAATCCTACAGCCCCCCAGGTGAGTGCAGCAGGAGGGCAGGAGGTGCTCCAGGCAGGCAGCAGCAGTTCCCCTGCGGGCTGTGCAGGGAGAGGCCCCCGGTGGAGCAGGCTGTCCCCCTGCAGCCCATGGGTCCCCCACGGAGCAGATCTCCACGCTGCAGCCCCCCCGTGGGTGGAGGAGCCCCCAGTGGAGCAGGTGGATGTGGCCTGGAGGAGGCTGCGGCCCATGGAGAGCCCCCGCAGGGCAGGAGCAGGCCCCGGGCCGCAGCTGCAGCCTGTTTGTTCCCCAGGGGTTGTTGTTGGGGCCTGTCCTCTTTAATGCTTTATTGATGATTTGGACGAGGGAATTGAATGCACCCTCAGTAAGTTTGCAAATGACACCAAGGCTTAGGGCAGAGTGGCTGGAAAGCTGTGCAGAGGAAAAGGATCTGGGGGTGTTAATCAATGCTCACCTGAACATGAGCCAGCAGCGTACACAGGTGGACAAGAAGGCCAACGGCATCCTGGCTTGTATCAGGAATAGCATAGCCAGCAGGACCAGGGAGGTGATCGTCCCCCTGTACTCTGCTCTGGTGAGCCTGCACCTCGAATGCTGTGTTCAGCTTTGGGCCCCTCACTACAAGAAGGTCATCAAGGCTCTGGAGAGTGTAGCCACAGAAGGGCTACAAAGCTGGTGAAGGGCCTGAAGGTCCTACGAGGAGTGGCTGAGGGAACTGGGGTTGGTTAGTCTGGAGAAGAGGAAGTTCAGGGAAGACCTTATTGCTCTCTACAACCACCTGAAAGGAAGGTGTGGGGAGCTGGGGGTCAGCTTCTTCTCACAGGTAACTAGTGATAGGACCAGAGGGAATGGCCTCAAGTTGCACCAGGGGAGATTTAGGCTGTACATTAGGAGACATTGCTTCTCAGAAAGAGTAGTCAGGCATTGGAACAGGTTGTCCAGGGAAGTGGTGGAGTCTTTGGCCCTAGGGATGTTTAAGGAAAGGTTGAACATGGTACTCAGGGACTTGGTTTAGTGGGTGATGTTGGTAGTAGGTTGATGGATGGACCAAAAGATCTTTGAGGTCTTTTCCAACCCTCATGATTCTATGATTCTATAAGAGGAGTCCACGCAGGAGCACATTGGTGCAGCTTGCTCCTGACAGATGGACCCTGTGGTACAGAACCATGTCTGAGCAGTTCTCTGAAGAGCTGCAGCCTGTGGGAAGCCCATGCAGGATCAGTTTGGGAAGGATGGCATCTCATAGGAGGGACCAGCGAGAGAGAGTGAGGATGAAGGAGTGGCAGATGATGAAGCGTTATGGACTGATTGCAGCCCTCATTCCCTATTCCACTGCAGGGCTTCGGGGTAGGAGGTAGATGCATGTGGGTGGGGGTGTGGTGGTTTTAGTTTAGTTTGCTTTTAGCTTTCACTGCTCTGTTTTGTTATTCATTGGTAATAAAGTAAGTTAATCTTCCCTAAGCCACGTTTGTTTTGCCCATAACAGTTACTAGAGAGTGATGTCAATATCCATAAGTTTTTCCATCTTATTTTCAATCCCTGATCCATTAAGGAGGGGGAGTGAGCAAGTGGCTGTGTGGGGATCTGGCAGCCAGCCAAGTCAACCCACCAGAACTGCTCAACATAAGAGCTGTTGGAATGCAGCTATGTATACATTATAGTAAATAATATTTTCATGCTAAACAAAGAGAATCAACTGGCTTTATGGAGACTACTTGTTGTCTTTTTGGGAAAACTGTTGTGTAAGGAATCTTAAAGGGAAAAAATGAAGAATACTTGAATTACATTGCTGAATTTTTTCTGTTCTTCCTATTTTTCAATTTTACAAAATAATTACATTCATAATTTAGGGGCACTGACCAAGTAGCTCAGGATATCTTTTAAACCATTAGAGAAGAAAGAAAGAAAGAAAGAAAGAAAGAAAGAAAGAAAGAAAGAAAGAAAGAAAGAAAGAAAGAAAGAAAGAAAGAAAGGCAAGATTATTATGCAACATCTTGATTTATTTACTTGGAACTCAAGATACATTTTTAACATACTGGTAAAAATAAGAACTGCAGTTCTTTACAGGTAATTTCATTGTAATTTTTTTTCTAAGAAAAGGAATTTTTAGCTCCTTAAATCCAGCTTTTCTCTTTACGGTAACACAAAGTTTTGGAAAAGTAGAGCAAATAAAATGGAATTTCATGATACTTTAAGAGACTCATTCATATGGGATTCATATGGGGTCCAAATGCATAACCTTGATGCATTTTTCAATCTAATTTTATTTTCTTTAGAAGTCAAAGCATATAAAAACTACTGTAAAATTAATGGTTCTCTACTCCAAGCTACTAAACAGCTTTGTTTACATCTGTTTCAGTGAAGTTCAGAAAACTGTAGGCATCATTGTGAGCACTATGGAGATACAGACTGAAAGCTCAGGAGCTGCCCCTACAATCTCTTTTGAATTGAAATAGATTCCTTCTGACTAAGTGTTAAGCATGTGAACTGTGACACTGTAGTCTGTAGGACTACTTGATGCAAGATTAGTATTTGTATAGCATTTTGCAAGACTTTTACACTTTTGTAGAATCTACCAATATATCAGTAAAACAGTAACTGTTTCATTCCCTCTCTTCTGTAATACCAACAACTTATTCCAGGTGAGCAGCTGGCAAATACCAAAACCTATGATTTTCACTTTTGTGGAGGTATTTGTGTATATATATATATATACACATATATATACACACACATATAATATATATACATATATATATGTGTGTGTGTGTATATATATATATTATATTATATTATTATTTATTTATTATATATATTATATATAATATATATGTATATATAACTAGGTATATATTAAAAAGCAAATTTGGTTTACTTTTCAGTGATTCTTTTAAATGAATATATCTTGCTGATGTATGTGTAGAGTCAACACAGTGCTATAAAGGAGCAGTAACAAAACACTTCCTACTAGAATATTCAGAACAAACTGAAGGAAAATAATTATTCTTGAGCAGACTTGACAATGAAATTGCACATGTGGTTGATTGGTTGGTTTGGTTTGTTTTTCTCTCTTAAAATGAAGTAAATAAGGTTCCTTAGGTGTCTGTTGTGATGACAGTTTTTAAGATGCCTTTGGAATATCATCTGCAACATATTTTTATATTTTCAACTTTATAGCTTCTTCTGTATATAAAGACCTGGTCTCTGGAACTGAAGTTGGAATGGGTGGAGAAAAGGATTTGCACATGTCAATTGAATTAAAAAGGCTTTGTCAGTTTCATACAAAAATTCATGAACTAAATTGTATTTAATTAGTTAATTTTTAGTGCTCTGAAGTGAGAGCCCAATATCAGTTTTAAATTGTATTATTAAATCATATTATTAAAATAGATGATCTATCTCTCTATTATACGGTTTGTGAATATTTATAAGTAATAAGTAAACCTTTTCAAACTTGACTCAGTGATGAGCAAATTTATGATATAGTAAGTATTTTAAGCATAAGCAGATCTTTTTTTTTTTTTTCTTTTCTTTCAAAGAAAAGAACGAATAGCTTTGTATCAAATGCTAGTTTAATTTATTTTACAAATATGAGGCGGTAATACCTTGGATTACTACTTGTTATTTAATCACTGTATTATTTCAAGGAAAAATAATCACTTCAACTAGCTATGAAAAGAAGAATATTATCATTACATGGTAATATGTAATGACAATACATATTATCAGTCTGATTCAAATCCTCTGTAGTGCCAATCCTGCTTCCCTATAAAACCTTAAGTTAATTTAAAATTGATCATTATTTCTGTATTCTTTTCTTACACTTTGGAAAATCCTATATTGTCTGATTTTTCTACATACAGTTAGCACTCTTCTTGTACCTGAGTGCTTGTTGTAAGGTGTTTAGGTGTTTACCTTTTTCCTTTAGTAAGTACCCTGATACATTTTGAAACTTGTCTGTGCCCGTAGCTACTGACATTTCTGGGGCTTATTCATACCCAAGCACATTTGTAATTCTCTTCATCACATTTTCTTTTACATTCCTTTTTATTTAATTGATTTTTGCTACGGCTTAACTGCACCCAGCTTTTGTATTATTGGAGAAGGTGTAGAAGCAATCCTGATAAGGAAACTACTACATGACCTAATCCAAAAATCTGTATAAGGAAAACTGTTTGGTATCAACTTTATGTCTGAATATCACTACTACATCCTCTGGAGGAATACCTGTGTCTGAAAGTTATTCTTGCATAGTCAGCATCATACAGTGTTATACATTTTTTATATGTAGACTTGTGATGTGGTTTTCTTTTTTTTTGTCTCTTCTTTTTATTGAAAATTGATCTCTCCTTTTTTAAAAATTGTGTGAGAACATATAAGACTATGAAAGCAAACAGAGAAGTAAAAAAAAAAAATTTAAAAATCAGTAAATGGAAAAAAATCTACCACAAAACAATCTGCAGTGAAGAAGTTGATCTGTGAAATGAACTTGAAAATAAGAAACTCCTTAAATTAGGTTTCTAGGCTCACTCACATATTTTAGACCTGCAGCACAGCAAAAAGATACTAGTACTGTGTGAAATCTGAGTCTTGGATCAGTTCTAAAGTTTAGTTTCGTGCATAAGTTGGAGGTCAAATACTCACTTTTTTAGGAAGGCACAAAACCATTGGAAATCAATTATAAGACTTAGACTTCAATGAAGCTAAGAGCATTGGGTGCATCACTTGGTCAGTCTCTTTATCAGTATTTCATCTCAGCTTCTGCACAGTTTTTTTTTTTTTTTTTTTTCTTGTTCTCTACACATAAGATTTGTCTCCCACTCTAAAAGAGTAACTTTTTTTTTTTCTTCCCTTTGGTAATGCTGTAGGCATTTCTAGTGTTAAACAAATAAGTAAAAAGTATAATCCTGGAGCAAAATCATAAAAGGCCTTACTCTTTCTTCATCTGTCTTGGATAGCTTGTTCTGCAGATTGTCCCATATTGCGTCTCTGAGAAATATCAAAGAAAACTAAAGATGTTCAACACAAATGCACTTTATATGGAAAAATTGGAGGCTAACAATGAAGCTCATTGAGCCACTTGAAATTTCTGTACGTATGTTTTGAGCTCTTTTTCCTGCTTCCTCTGACCTTTGGTTTGTTTAATGTTGTGAATTGCTCAATGTATATATTCAAACAAATTTCTTCTTTACAGAAACTGTTTGGCATCTGTTCGCCCTTGTAGCTTATCCCCCCTTGATTGCAGTGGTGTAACTAAACACAGTCTGTTGCTATGGCAGTGATCAGCCGTGTATAGCGTGAGCTGCTATGATTACAGGTCTGCACCGCTCGACTGTTTTTTTCCAGTCAGTTCACAGAGATATCTTTTGTTTCACAGTATATTCCAAGTTGTGTTATTAACATGCTTAACCAATTTGTGCCCATAAGAGTGCCTCTTGCTGTAGAAAATACATTCCCCAAAGGGCTTCCGATATACCCTTTGTGCACATGCAGACACAGTACTCCAGCTAGCATTTACGTCTTTGAGAGGCGTAAATTATATGTGTGGCGAAGGGCATATAGAAGGCTTGATTTCTGATGTGAAATGGCACTTAAAGCAATTCTTCTTCCTAGCTCTACAGGCAAACAGGCCCAAGCAGGAAGAATGGGGCAAGTTGTGAGCAGTGATTAAGTAAAAGGGAGAGCGCTGGGCCCCTGCCAGGGGCTTTCCCTTACCACACTTTCACAGTCCTTTTATTTTTCCCTTCATTTTCTTTTTAAGAACAAAGGTTGTGCTGCAATTTACAACCCATGTCCATGTTCTGAGAAGAACATGTCCATGTTCTGAGAATTTACTGACAGTATCCCTGCCTGTGGAAGAACTCTGATTCAGTTGCTAGGATCACACAGCACTGGCTCAGCCTTTCTCACATGATGTGTAGCAAACATTTCTTTCTAAGCTTATTTAGCTACAGTCTGCAGTCGGAGGCAGGTTGGACAGAAAAACTCATTCTGCTTAATTTTGTGGTCATTGATGCCTCATACTAAGATATAGCTCTGAGCTCTCATGCACAATTTATTAATATGACATAAGCTCAGCTAGCATTTATCTACAGTTTTGCATTGGGTTAGCAAATTCTTTTGTCAAATTGCTCCCAATGCTTGCCAAGCACACTTATATATATATATGTATATATATATATATATATATATATATATATATATTCTGCTTGTCAAGTACTTACTTAAAACTAAACTTTATGGTGCTATTGT
The DNA here is from genome assembly GCF_963932015.1 of Anas acuta. NCBI lineage: Eukaryota > Metazoa > Chordata > Aves > Anseriformes > Anatidae > Anas > Anas acuta. Next base: position 22,450,435 of record NC_088988.1, on the reverse strand, counting down.
ATGTACTATTTTTTGGAAAGTTGGGAAAAAATATGTCTATTTCTTGGCCTCCAAGTGCAGAACTGAATTTCCCTGCCTACCCCCAATATCCCCCCCCCCCCAAATCCACATGAAAACTATAAAACAAAACCTGCATGGATGTGAAACAAGATGAATGGGAAGAAGTATTCTGATATTTGGTACACCTTCTGTACTACAGTCTTTGGATAACACTAAACCATGCTTCATCATATGTTTTTCCCCTGCATTTAGATTACATACTTTATCTCTCTGTAAAACCAGTTTGCTTTGAGATCCCAGGACATTTTAAAGTATATAAGTATGTATATAAATATAAATTATTCTTGATTTCACCACTTTCTCTCATTCTCTTCCCCCATCTTTGTTTACTTGATAACAGAACAGCTCCATGAGGAAGCAGGGAGCAATTTAAAAATAACTTTTTTTTTTTTTTTTTTATAATGTATGCAAGAGACACGAACTTTGCAAGCACTGGTATTTTGATATTTTATTTTATTTTATATTATTTTATATTATTTATTTATTTATTTTGGATAATGAAGGTGAACAAAGGTTGTTTATTTCCACTAATTCTCTGTGCTCCTGGGCATGGACAAATGCTGTCTGGCCCTGGAATGCAGCTGAAGGCTATTTTCTTTCATTTATTTCCATATTCTTTATCAGTTGTGGTTTTTTGGTTTTTGTTTTCCTAATTCTAGAAATATAAAAGAAAGACAAAAGAACATCCTTCTGTATTCTATAGTAGTGTCCTCTTTTTTCTGAATTTCTATTATCTTTCAGAGTGTCAACAGTATAGAATGCTGTGCTTGGTGCTTAGGGGCATGGTCTAGTGTGTGATATTGGTGGTAGGGGGGTGGTTGGACCAGATGATCTTGGAGGTCTTTTCCAACCTTAATGATTCCATGATTCCATGATAAATTTTGCGCTTACATTTAGAGAGAGAACAATAGTATGTGTGCATGAGTGTTAGTTATGAATTCATTTGGGATTTTGACATAAAATTGTAACTAGTTAAATATCAAAGGATGTTGATGCCCTAACACATTAATTAATTATACAATGGAATGAAATCATAGAACCATCACTGATTATTTCCCTGTCTAAATGATTGGCATTTAATCAATTAAGTGGAACTATACCAAAATCCAGTAACTGAAGTAAATTAGCTTAGTTCTTTCCACTGAATACACTTTTTTGATTTGTGGCTCTGGTTGTAATTTCTAGCACATACGCTGTGGACGTAAAACACTTAATGTCTTACAGACCTTTGCAGGCCTCACTAGTTAAAAAATATTTTCGGTCTTGCCAGTCACAGCAAGATTTAACTAACAAAGACGTGGATTTAAAAGAAAATAAATAAATAAATAAGTATTTACTGCCTAGAGCCTTATCTGAAAGATTTCAATCAATACTGTTGTCTATATGCCTGCCTACCTGACCCACTTTTGGTGAAGAAGGGGTTGCATAACGTAAATAAAGGTGCATGAACCTGTAACTGCCCCATCTGAGCAGAGTTCCTATCAGCAGAGCCTGTCATTCCACTGCTCTGTTACCTTCTGCAGCTGCAGGAATGAACCGCTTCTGCTCTGACCTGGCCACGTTGCATTCCCATTATTTTCCAAATAGCCCCTTGCCCCTAAAGAACCAAAATACTTCCCTCTGAGTGTAGGCTGCTGTTAAGTTGAACTAGTAGCAAGTGGTAGTTTCCAAACCAGTAGTCTCTTTAGTGATGTGAGGATCTGGTAAATACTTGATGGCTATTGTGCACCTGTAGTGACACAAGAGCTCACAAGAGCACAGAGAAGGTATTTAGGCTATGCTCTTTTTCTTCATTCTCTTGATATCATTTCACCTGATTATCCACTGGGAAAAGAGCATCTAGGAAATTTTCCTTGTGTGTCTTGGTTGCAGTTAGCTGGAGTTCTAATTCAGGTGCAAATTAGTATAGTCTACTAGCATAATTAATGCACAAGCAAAATATTTATTTATTTTAATGGGCATTTTATCAAAGAGGTTAAATGAACACACACATATATATTTTGTTGAGATGGCACCTTCCTCAGTTATAGTTGTGGCAAGACAGTTTTGCTGTTTGGGTTCTGATTAAGAAATAATACGGGTCTTTCTTGTTATGGAGAAACTCATTAGGTAAATACCACAGTGCTCTTAGGCCCTCCTAAATTCCACTTAAGATTTGCTGGCCTATATCATAGCAATATTGAAGTTTCTAAGTGTTGTTACTATATCAAACCGTTGCTGTTGAGAGGTGGTGATATTGTGCTGATAGTTTAAAAGGTATTTCTTTCCATGTTAAAGGTAGCTGAAACCACAGGAGAAAAAGACTTGAAATGTATCATCAGTTCCTCTAACAATGATGCTTTATCTCTTTCAAATGAGGAAAAATGTTTAATGCAAATGACTGTCTGCATGAAAGATACTATTATACAGAACACTTGGGATTTCCTTAGAGACCAGTATGTTATAACTGGGTGCCTCAGCTGATGTTAACTTTTTGACTAAAGTACTGAAATTTTCTCCTGAAGAACAAAGGGCACTTTTCAGCACATTTGTATATTTTACTGTTTTTTTTTTGATATTTAATATGTCAAGTTCACCTTTTTAACCAAAATATTTTGTGATTTTTTTTTTTGGTTTATATTTCATATCTACTTCTTTTTTACATTTTTTTTTTTCTATTTACAAAACCTGTCTTTCTCTCATATCTCAGGTAAATCATAACTGCTAATGAACATTCCCTTTAAAAAGAAGTCATAGAATCATAGAATGCTTTGGGTTGGAAGGGATCTTAAAGATCATGTAGTTCCAACCCCCCCTTCCATGGGCAGGGACACCTTCCAATAGACCAGTTTGCTGAAAGTTTCCACCTTGTAAGTAAAGCCAGTTCCCACCTTGGCTTTAAACACTTCCAGGGATGGGGCATCCATAGCTTCTCTGGGCAACCTGTTTCAGTGCCTAAAGAATTTCCTCCTTATGTCTAATCTAAATCTATCCTCTTTTCATTTAAAGCCATTCCTGCTTGTCCTATCACTACACTCCCTGACAAAGCGTCCCTCCCCAGCTTTCCTGTAGGCCCCCTTTAGGTACTGGAAGGCCTATAAGATCTCCCCAGAGCCTTCTCTTCTCCAGACTGACCAACTCAAACTGCCTCAGCTTGTCCTCATAGGAGAGGTGCTCTAGTCCCTTAATCATTTTTGTGGCCCCCCTCTGGAGTTGTTCTAATACTTCCATGTCCTTCTTGCGCTTGGGAGCCCAGAGCTGAATGCAGTACTCCAGGTGGAGTCTCATGAGAGCAAAGTAGAGGGGAAGAATCACCTCCCTCAACCTGCTGGCCATGCTTCTTTTGATGCAGACCAGGATACAACTGGCTTTCTGGGCTGCAAGTGCACATTCCTCGCTCATGTCAGGCTTACCATCAAACAACAAGTCATGAAGTAATATCTAATCTTGGTTGAATTGACAGAGGTAGAAAAAATAAAATTAAAATAAAATAAAATAAAATAAAATTTCTACTTTCAGGTATTTTGCCATATAATTTTATTTCATAGAACCACATCAGATAGTATTCAATAGTTACAAAAGTAACTGAAGACACACAACAACACAATAGATGCATAATTGCAATTATGATTCATTATAAATAAACACGATTGCAAAACCAGGATCTTCTATCTATACTTTCACTTCAGGGTCCCTTTCAAGTCACTGTTATTTCTTACATTAGTTCCAGTATTTCCAGTGAGTCTACCAAAAATAAAGCCATACTGCAGGTTGCACCAATGACCAAATAGTAAGCAGTATCGGCTGTCTCTTTTTGTTTTGAAGTCTGTTCAGTAATTTTCCAACAAAATTATTATTTTTTTATTTTAATTTTAATCTCATTCAGCAATGCACTACTCATTTTTAATTTGTAGAATGCACATTCTTATCTCTAAGATTTTATGTGGGTTTTCCACCACCATGTATTAAGCAAACTTAGATTCTAATGCAAACAGAATTTAAGATGTAAGCTAGAATGGTAACTGTTTTCTCCTGTTTTTAAGAAAACAATTCCTTTATCATTGGTTTAAATAATTGCAAATTCTTGGAGGGTTTCTGGGTTTTCATCTTCCTCTTTTTTTTTTTTAATTTATTTTTTTATTATTTTTTTTTAGAACTCTCCATTCCCACCCAGGTGGTAAAGTATTTGTGACCATTAGCATTTCCAGTTTACCTAAGATTTGAAATTTTGATTATTTATACAACAGCTCTGGATCCCACATTCAGCTATTCTCTGCTGAAGATTTAGTTCTGCTGCCTCATACCTACTTCAGTCCTTTCCTGCCTGGGTTTAATCCCACATCTATCACACAATCCCAGTGTGACCTGTTCTGCCTCTCCTGACCTTGTTCCTCTCCTACTGTTCTTGACTCACTTCTGGAGGGAGCAGAAGAGAAGTTCAACAGTGTCTCTATCCATCTGTGCAGTGCAGGGAGAGCAGGAGAAGCATCTCCATGGAGTGTGAGTGGAGAGAGCAGGAGAGCTGCTGGGCTCATTAGAGACCCCTCTTAGTTTGTGAGAGCAATATTAGGCTGCTAAAAGACAGAGCTCATTCTTCTTGCTAAATAGCTCTGTTCAGTTGCCTCTACCCTGAGAGGCAGTAAACTGGGGCTGGAATTTAACATAAGGAGTCGCCTTACACCTAATGGTTTGATCACAGTTCCACCAAACATGCAGATTCCATTTTCAAGGTTTATTCATATGAACAGAAGATAACTTTCATTACACATGAGAAAACAGTGCATAGTTTTTCTAGGTGATACATCCTTTGGGTGATGTTCTGTTCCAAGAGAGTGGTGTTTAAAACAAATACCAGTTGCCTATTAAGACACAAGAATACAACAATCAGACAGAACTTAGTTTTTAATATTTGATGCTGATTGTATCACTATTCTCAATCTACATTTAAACAGTCATATTATACGAAGTGATCACTAAGTCAGAGAAATAAAATTTGTCTTGTAGTAGAATAATGAACTGTTTTCTATATATTTTTCACTCTTAACTGATGGCCACCACAATAATTGAGATTGTAAAAGAGGTTGGGTGTAGGCTAGCTCTGTTACAGCAGTTTTTATTCTTGCTTAACTTCTGCCTTTTGCTATCAAAAGCTAAAAACCATAGATGCATGAGCTGAAGGCAGATCTGGAAATTTATTTGAAATTTAATAGCAACCATACGATTGAAATACTGAAAAAGAACTTTGGTATGCTTGAAAAGCATTAATAAAGGGCAAGTGAATTCAGAAAGCCAAGTAATAAAATGCTTTCATAACAGAAATTTAAGTTAGAGGAGCATTTTTAAAAATAAAAATATAGCTTAAAAAAAAAGGAAATTGTATAAAATAATGGAAGTTCAGCAGGAACTTAATCCGTCCACTGAAAGGGTTGAAATTAGTGAACTTGTGGCTCGTCCTACTAGGAGAGGCAGGTAAAGTGGCCATCCTGGAGACATATCCACAACACGTTAATAATTAGCCATCAGTCAGAAGACAGAATAACACTTCCTTCTTACTAAAATAAATAATTAAAGAATAAAAACCTCACAAATCAAAAGGCAATGTTTCATTTTTCTATTTTATGTTAATGTTGCACTACTTCTTATGATTTTAGTTATTCTGAGAAAACTCATACTCACAGGATTTAAGGATTCGGACAAGAAAGCTTATTGAGGATTTCTGGAAAAAAAAAAAAAAAAGCACAGAAGTTATAGAATTAATTAGAAATGAATAAATGCTACGGCTACAGGCAATGACTTCTCTTTTGAGACCAGACAGGCTTTATTTATCTCCCTTGATGCATAACTTGATTTTTGTATTTTTTCTTGTTGATTCTGAAGGATTAGAACTGTGATATAATTAGAAATGTGATATAAAATTGGAAAGCAAGGCGATGACCTAGGACCCTAGAGAAATTAAAATCTATCATGCATTTTTTACTGTCTCTTGAGAAAATGTTTGGGGTCCCGTCAACTCTACTGCTTGTTACCTTCCCACATACCAGGCTAGAAAATACCTCATCTGATTCCTCTGATATCAGTTCTCTGTAGAGTGAAATATAGCAAATATACCACAGAGTTTCTTCAGATACATGGAAGAGTGCGTTGAGGAGTGAAGCACTTGTAATGGTGCTCAAATGCTCTAGGTTTATTTACCATGTCACTGAATGTCAAATGGCTTGATATTAGTTAATAAGACTGAATGTCAACTCTAAGTTAGGCAAATTAAGGTAAAATGTGATAGCATTAATTTAACGCATCAAAAAAAATCAGCAAATTCAGAAATATATATGTATTGTTTATTTTTTTTTGTTGTTGTTATTTTTTGTTTGTTTTGTTTTTTTTTTGTTTTGTTTTGTATTTGCAGTTTTGATCGCGGGGCAGCTGTAGGGGTAACCTCTTGGAGAAGAGTCCAAAAGCTGCCCCATGTTAGATAAAGGCCATTTTCAGCTGGCTCAAAAGAGACCCACTGATGGCCGGAGCTGAACCAGAGAGCCTCTGTGAGAGCAGGGAAAAAAAGGCTGAGACACACTAGCTCAGAGAGTGAGAAGTGAGAAGCAGCCCTGCAGCCCCCCAAGGTGAGTGCAGCAGGAGGGCAGGAGGCAGCAGCAGTTCCCCTGCGGGCTGTGCAGGGAGAGGCCCCTGGTGGAGCAGGCTGTCCCACTGCACCCATGGGTCCCACATGGAGCAGATCTCCACGCTGCAGCCCCCCCGTGGGTGGAGGAGCCCCCATGGAGCAGGTGGATGTGGCCTGGAGAAGGCTGCGGCCCATGGAGAGCCCCCGCAGGGCAGGAGCAGGCCCCGGGCCACAGCTGCAGCCATGGAGAGGAGCCCCCGCAGGAGCAGGGGGGCTCGGGGGAGCTGCTGCCCAGCCGTGGGGGACCCGTGCTGGAGCAGTTTGCTCCTGGGGGATGGATGGATGGAGCCCGTGGGACGGAGCCGTGTGGGAGCAGTGCTTGAGGAGCTGCTGCCTGTGGGCAGCCCGTGTGGGATCAGCTGGGGAAGGACGGCATCCCGTGGGAGGGACCCCACGGGGAGCAGGGGCAGGGAGGGACCCTGAGGGTCACTCTGCTGAGTCTGCTTTGCCCGTCACGATAGTTGTTGAGTGATCTCCCTGTCCTTATCTCAGCCCTTGAGCCCTTTGCATCGTATTTTCTCCCCCTTTCCCTTTGAGGAGGGGGAGTGAGAGAGCGGCCGTGGTGGAACTCGGCTGCCCACCCGATTCAGACCAGTGCAGTTGCAAAGGACTGGAAAAGTTTTCCGACGAAACAAGATGTTTAACAAGGAAGTGCATAGTTTCCTTATTAAGGCTTCCTGGATAATTGGGGTTATTTCATATTCCCAGCTTGGAGGAAGAGAATTGTTGATTTCACCTTCTTTTTTCTTACATGGAAATAAAAGGTGAACTGCTCTCCAAGTACGGTCAACGTATCAGAATCAAGCTCTTTTTGTCCGTAATCCCTTCTCAAGGAAAAGATTGATCACACACCTTCCACAGATGTAGGGGAGCAGGGAATAATGTTTGAACTACTCTCATTCAAGGCAGTTTGGGCATAGTGGTACTTCTCTAGCTGTTTCTAGACGCGTTAGCAACAGAGAGTGTTGTGCCGTCACTGGGAGGCGCCTGCGGTGATGACTTCAGAAACAGAAGGGAATTGTGTCACCACAGCACTTTGGGAAGAGCTGCCTCTGCGCACGTTTAGCTGGGAGGGACAGAGAAGGGTGCTGGATGTGATGAAACCACGTGAGGATTTGTGGATCTCCCCTTGAGGTGCACAGAGAGGGACCATGCCCTTCTGTAAGTGTTTTGATGCTTGGCTGGGGAAAACAATGCGGTTTTGTTGTGAATGCTTCCTTGTAGTATTCTGTAGTTTGTGTCAAGTCCTTACAGAAGCCTCAAGGTTGGTACTTTGCTCAATGATGGAGCTGCACAGAGTGAGAACAGACCCAATGTACGGGGGAGGGCCTCTGCACGTTCTCTTCTTCCTACAGACGATCAACAAATAAGGGGAGACAGAGAAGAGTGTGCTGTGGTCCTCCCATAGACCGCAAGTACTAAAGCATAAACAAGAGGCTTAAGAGTCCCCCTGTCACGTTAAAATTCAGGACAGCAATGCACTTCATCGCATGGGCTGGCCTGTCGACTAGTGTCTCAGGCTGTGGCGTATGAAGATGCACTCCATCTGCTTTCAGGGTAGCAATGGCAGTGGGCAAGCTGCCTGACCTTAACATTTGTCATTTCATCTTTCACCAGAGTTTTGCTGGTTTCCCACGATTCAGTCTTGGTCTAGGAAAAAAAAAAAAAAAAAAAAAAGTGAATTCGGATCAAAATAAAAGGATTTCCTTTCCATTAGTTACGTGTTCTTAACTTGACAGATTTGATTATCGACTTAGAAGGCAAATATCTGGCCAGACTGCAAGACTTGTGCTCGCAGCGTGGGACAGCTCTCGTAAAGGTGATTCAGGGTAGCTTCTGGAAAACAAGACATCAGATCTCCCAAACAGCTTTCTTTGTGCTAATGTAGGAAGGGCGAGTAAGAGGAAAGGTAAGAGTCCAGGTACCATAAGAAGCGGAAGGTGTGAAGGAAACTTCCTTCTGGCTGGTACAGCTCCATATCTAGTTGTCAAGTATGAAGAGAGCAGCTCTAAGTTTCTCGGGGAGAGGAAAACAAAGAGACTGGGAGATTGTACAAAGAAAAAAATGGGATTCCCTATTTCAGGAAATCCTAGTAACTGGAAATAGAGATTGGAAGAGTGCTTTAAGCCAAGACAGAAACTTTTTAAAACTAAAGCCTAGGAGTTGGATGAACCAAGAAATGAATCCCTTTTGATTATGCAGTTGTGTCCAGCGTTATCTTGGGAAATATGGTTTCCACATAAAACGTATCTGGGGCTTGAAGTTCTCCTAAGGCCCTTCTCTGTGTATTCCCTACTGTTTGGTAAGCGCTGAGGTCACACTGCAGACAGCAGCACGTCCTCTCCCCACTACTTAGCTGTCTGTTCTCACAACACGTCTAGGAACAGAATGGCTTGGACACAACTGCGCCTAGGACCGAGTTCATTCAAGCTGGTGGACGAGGTAAAAGCTCTGGACAAGCGAAGGGGAGGGAGGGATGGATGGACATACAATATGATCGCTTTAATCTCATTTCTCTAAGAATCCTTGCTGAGAAAACAAAACAAAACAGAATCAAAAAGAACAGAACAGAACAGAACAAATGAAGCAAGCAGCTAGCTTGCTGGAGACATTGTCTGGGAAACAGTGAAAACACTTGCAGACAAAAAACATACCAAAGGACTAACTCTTTGAGCTTAATTCTAATCCAACAGCATAACCTCAAACTCCTGTTTCTGTTCGTCACAGGCTGGTCCAGTAACATGTCACACTGGATGACTTTGCAGCATAGATGTCAGGAATGCAGCTTGGGATCACCTCCTCCTTCTACTTAGAGGTCAGTTTGAAGGGATGAGCAAGTAATTTTTCCTGGGTTGACAGAAATCTAAAGTCTGTTTTCTAACACTCTTACAGACACTTCTCTGTCCATCGGCCTGTCCTGCCAACTCTGGTGTGAGTGTGAGGTTGTGGCAAGAGGGATTTCCCATTCCTATTTGACCTGGTGGACACCAGCTCTCCTAGGAAATGGCCCATGTTGCTGAGGAGGCAGCAGTATCAAAGCCCTTGTTGATGAAGGTACAACAAGCTGGGGAGGCTTTGGCATTTCTGCACAATGCTGCTCCCTGATTGTCACTCCAGACTCAGATTCTGAAAGAAGCAAAGCAAGCTAGAGGAAAACTGTACGTCCGGGTAATTTTCTTTCTTTCTTTCTATTTTTTCATTCTTCACTTGTAAGAAAACCTAAGTCTTTAAACCATTTGTTTGCAAACACGGCTTAATGGAAATGCTTATGGGTGTGCTCCTTCCCCTTGTTTGGAACCTGCTTAACCTCGCTTCAGCTCTAGGACACCTATGCTCAAATGTATGCTTCCCATGATAAAGCGGTGTTCTTTCGGTATTCTTTTCTGAGATGGTTGCAGGTGAGGTTGAAAAGAGTTGTCAGTAGGATTCTTCGTTTCCTTTGCAGGATCCAAAACTCCGTGTTACAGCGGATCTTCTCCTCTGATCTGAAAAGCTTCACAGGCCAAAAGAGAATTGAGATGACGAAGGAAACAGAGAATGCTGACCAGTATTTCCAATTACCACCCGTAAGTTTTGTGAAAGAATCCGGTGCATTTCTGTAGTGGTAGAAAGTTAATCAAATCATGATCGTGCACTTGAAGGCAAGCAATGCTACAAAAATGAAGAATGCAAGGCCCTGCTTAAGGGCAATCTTCAGGCTGCTTCTAGATCAACAGCTTATTTGGTTCTTCCACAACCTCATCTCCACTTGCTTAGAAGTTGTGAAGGTCGGAAGCACACTCCGTCTTTTTCATCCCCTCTGTGTATCTTTTCCCTGACAGCAACTTCTGTCTTGGCTCTTCACATCCAGCCAGAGCAGTTGCTTTGCCTCCGCAACCTGCAGGCTGACCTCTCGTGTGTACCTGTGCTGGACTGAGGGCAATGCTTGTAACGCACACAGATGCTGTATTCACTGTGACTTTTAGAAAAGAGAGCAAGAAGCTAACCTGCGCAGCAGTTTCTTAGGTTTCTGCATATCTATCTCTCTATCTATGTCTCTGCGTATATATTTCATTACTTCTTTACTTGTTTAAAGATCCTTTAAATACAGTAGATACTTTAAGAAAGCTTACTTGTTCTTCTCCTTTACTTGTTTTTAACGTTTACTTTTCTAACCAATCCTTAATGTTACAACATTGGATTTCTTTAGTTCTCAGTCCTTAGAAGTTCTCAAAGCACATCAGTGATTTCTCTATTTCTCAATCTTTCCATCTGCATTGAGACCTCTTATCTGAATTTAGGTATTAGGTGAAGAAGAACACTGCAACTAGCTGAAGCCGTATCGGACACATGCTTCTGCTAGGAAGTCATTCCGAGGGATTCCACGGTGTACTTTAGACAGGTTTGCTCTGGACTCAGCATCCCCAAGGGATATTTCAAAGCTCTCGGAAGGACCTGTCGTTATCTCTGACACTGCAGCCTCCATTAGGAACGGGTAAATATTCCTTGCCCTTGTGGGAAGGAACTACTCAGTTAGCTGTTTCTAACCCAAATCTCTTTGTTGTCTTCTATTGACAGACACCACCTGGCTAGCCAAGCTAAACCTTTGAAAATGGAAGGAGTGGGACTACTTCCAAAGCCTGCTGCTGCTTCTAAGCAGAACTGCCATGTAGGTGGGGACACAGCAAGAGGACACGTCCAGGCCAGGGTGGAACTGCAAGGCACCTGTCTGAGCCACACAACGAAGTCAGCGATTCCCAGTTGGAGACTGTTGCTCAACTAGTGACAAAGCAGCTGGAGCGCTTCTGGTTGCTGCTGATGGGTTCCAGTGAATCAGCCAGGGATATGAGCTACGAGAACGGCTGAAGCGATCTGAACTTACCTGAAAGAAAGAAGACAAGAGGGGAGGGAAGGGGAGGGAATAAAAAGAAGGGAAGGGAAGGGAGGGGAGGGGAGGGGAGGGGAGGGGAGGGGTGGGGAAGGGAGGGAATAAAAAAAAGGGAAGGGAGGGTAGGGTAGGGTAGGGTGGTGTAGTGTACTGTAGTGTAGTGTAGTGTACTGTAGTGTAGTGTAGTGTAGTGTACTGTAGTGTAGTGTAGTGTAGCGTAGCATAGTAGAGGGGAGGGTAGCGTAGGAGAGTATAGGGTAGTGTAGGACAGCGGAGTTTAGGGGAGTGTAGGGTAGGATAGGGGAGGGGAGCGTAGGGGAGCATAGGGGAGGGGAGCATAGGGTAATGTAGGGTAGTGTAGCGAAGGGGAGTGTAGGGTAGTATAGGGGAGGGGATTATAGGGTTGTGTAGGGGTGTGTAGGGGAGGGGAGTGTAGGGGAGTGTAGGGGTGTGTAGGGTAGTATAGGGGAGGAGAGGGGAGTGTAGGGTAGTAGAAGGGAGGGGAGGGGAGTGTAGAGGTGTGTAGGGTAGTATAGGGGAGGGGAGTGTAGGGGTGTGTAGGGTAGTATAGAGGAGGGGAGTGTAGGGTAGTATAGGGGAGGGGAGGGGAGTGTAGGGGTGTGTAGGGTAGTATAGAGGAGGGGAGTGTAGGGAGTGTAGGGCAGTATAGAGGAGGGGAGTGTAGGGGAGTATAGGGGTGTGTAGGGTAGTATAGGGGAGGGGAGTGTAAGGGTGTGTAGGGTAGTATAGAGGAGGGGAGTGTAGGGTAATATAGGGGAGGGGAGGGGAGTGTAGGGGAGTGTAGGGGTGTGTAGGGTAGTATAGAGGAGGGGAGTGTAGGGGTGTGTAGGGTAGTATAGGGGAGGGGAGTGTAGGGGTGTGTAGGGTAGTATAGGGGAGGGGAGTGTAGGGGTGTGTAGGGTAGTATAGAGGAGGGGAGGGGAGGGGAGTGTAGGGGTATGTAGGGGAGTGTAGGGGAGTGTAGGGTAGTATAGGGGTGTGTAGGGTAGTATAGGGGAGGGGAGTGTAGGGGAGTGTAGGGTAGTATAGGGGTGTGTAGTGTAGTATAGGGGTGTGTAGTTTAGTATAGGGGAGGGGAGGTAAAGGGAGGGGAGGGGAGGGGAGGGTAACAGAGTGTCGGGACAGGGAGCATAGGGGAGGGGAGGGGAGGGGAGGGCAGGGAAAAGAGCAGATGGGAGGGGTGGGGAGTGCTACCATAAATAAAATTGCCAAATACATGACATTTTGGATCTGGAGCCAAATCTTTGTGTTGCTGAAGGGACGCAAGACACAGACTCCTGATGGCTTTTGAACAGGAGGCGTTTATTGCCCTTTTTCACTACTACATGTCCTCTCCCCGTAGCCCCACGTGCTGTCCACGCGCCCGAATCTATCATACAGTTGGTCAGAGACCCTCAGACACGCGCCTGGAGCCAGCCAGCAATTGCCCACTGCCCAAAGGTCCTCTTTAACACTGTAGCCAATTCTTTATCCACGCCTCCTTCAAGGTTTTGTTTCTACCGCTTGTTTCCTCGTTACCTCTAATTCAGGGACCTGCGAAACAGCGCGAAGCCACCTGAAAAGTCCCTCCCCACGCGTTGCCATTCCTTCCACAACCTGATTTATCGCTGCCATCCGCGCATTGCACAGTGCCATGAAAGGTTTGGCGTGCACAGAGGTGGCTGAGGATTTTCAGAAAGAACTTGCCTTAAGAACTGCATCAAGACTTTTGCTGGCAGGCAAAAGATCGGGTGATTGATGAACATAGGGATGGCAGCTGAGCAAGGGAAGCATCTTCCAAACTTCCAAATATTTCCTGGATACAGAACTACAACTCCTCTGCTCTCCGGTTAGGAGTTTCTGTCACCTGCTTAGGAAGCAGAAGCAGTAACATGGGATTTAGAGGATCCAGCTGAAGCGTCAGTGCCAGTTAGAGGAAACCATCAATGTACGGGGTTTGAAGAGAGTTTGACCGGTTTTCCAAGGAACATGTACTAGTGCTGCCTATATATGCATATAAATATCTCTACAGCTGGCTTGTATCAGACATAGAGTGGCCATCAGGACTAGGGAAGCGGTTGTCCCTCTGTGCTCGGCTCTGGTGAGGCCGCACCTCGAGCACTGTGTTCAGCGAAGAGCTCGAGGTGCTGGAGCGTGTGCGGAGAAGGGCTCTGAAGCTTGTGAAGGGTTTAGAGAACAAGTCTGGTGAGGAGCGGCTGAGGGAGCTGGGGTTGTTCAGCCTGGAGAAAAGGAGGCTCAGGGGAGACCTTCCTGTGCTCTACAGGAAGCTGAAAGGAGGCTCCAGAGAGGTGGGGATCGTTCTCTTCTCCCAAGCCCCAAGTGACAAGACAAGAACAAAAAACCTCAAGTTGTACCAGGGGAGGTTTCAGTTGGTTATCATGAAAAATTTCTTCACCGAAAGACTTGCTCTGGTGGGTTTACGTGGCAAGGTTTTGGTAGCAGGGGGACTGCAGGGGTGGCTTCCGTGAGAAGAATCTAGAAGCTGCCCCCCGTTAGATAACGGCTCCACTGCTGGCCAGAGCCAAGCCAGGAAACGATGTCGCTTGTTCCTCTGGGAGAGCGTATTTAAGAAAGGAGAAAAAAAATAACAAAAAAAAGCTGCTTCCCAGGGAGAAAGAGAGGAGAAGCAGCCCTGCAGCCCCCCAGGTGAGTGCAGCAGGAGGCAGGGGTTGCTCCAGGCAGGCAGCAGCAGTTCCCCTGCGGGCTGTGCAGGGAGAGGCCCCCGGTGGAGCAGGCTGTCCCCCTGCAGCCCATGGGTCCCCCACGGAGCAGATCTCCACGCTGCAGCCCCCCCGTGGGTGGAGGAGCCCCCGGTGGAGCAGGTGGATGTGGCCTGGAGGAGGCTGTGGCCCATGGAGAGCCCCCGCAGGGCAGGAGCAGGCCCCAGGCCGCAGCTGCAGCCCCCCCGTGGAGAGGAGCCCCCGCAGGAGCAGGGGGGCTGGGGGGAGCTGCCGCCCAGCCGTGGGGGACCCGTGCTGGAGCAGTTTGCTCCTGGGGGATGGATGGATGGAGCCCGTGGGACGGAGCCGTGTGGGAGCAGTGCTTGAGGAGCTGCTGCCTGTGGGCAGCCCGTGTGGGATCAGCTGGGGAAGGACGGCATCCCGTGGGAGGGACCCCACGGGGAGCAGGGGCAGGGAGGGAGCGAGAAGGAGCGGCGGGGACAAATCTTCAGGGACTGACCGCAGCCCTCAGTCCCGTTTCCCTGCGCTGCTCAGGAGGAGGAGGTGGAAGAGGGCAGATGGGGAGAAGACGTTTTGGGTTTCTTTCCTTTGTTTCTCACGTGTCTAGTTTGTTGGTAGTAGGCAATAACTCTTACTATCTCCCTATGCTGAGTCTGCTTTGCCCGTCACGATAGTTGTTGAGTGATCTCCCTGTCCTTATCTCAGCCCTTGAGCCCTTTGCATCGTATTTTCTCCCCCTTTCCCTTTGAGGAGGGGTTGTGAGAGAGCGGCCGTGGTGGAACTCGGCTGCCCACCCGATTCAGACCAGCGCAGTTGCAAAGGACTGGAAAAGTTTTCCGACGAAACAAGATGTTTAACAAGGAAGTGCATAGTTTCCTTATTAAGGCTTCCTGGATAATTGGGGTTATTTCATATTCCCAGCTTGGAGGAAGAGAATTGTTGATTTCACCTTCTTTTTTCTTACATGGAAATAAAAGGTGAACTGCTCTCCAAGTACGGTCAACGTATCAGAATCAAGCTCTTTTTGTCCGTAATCCCTTCTCAAGGAAAAGATTGATCACACACCTTCCACAGATGTAGGGGAGCAGGGAATAATGTTTGAACTACTCTCATTCAAGGCAGTTTGGGCATAGTGGTACTTCTCTAGCTGTTTCTAGACGCGTTAGCAACAGAGAGTGTTGTGCCGTCACTGGGAGGCGCCTGCGGTGATGACTTCAGAAACAGAAGGGAATTGTGTCACCACAGCACTTTGGGAAGAGCTGCCTCTGCGCACGTTTAGCTGGGAGGGACAGAGAAGGGTGCTGGATGTGATGAAACCACGTGAGGATTTGTGGATCTCCCCTTGAGGTGCACAGAGAGGGACCATGCCCTTCTGTAAGTGTTTTGATGCTTGGCTGGGGAAAACAATGCGGTTTTGTTGTGAATGCTTCCTTGTAGTATTCTGTAGTTTGTGTCAAGTCCTTACAGAAGCCTCAAGGTTGGTACTTTGCTCAATGATGGAGCTGCACAGAGTGAGAACAGACCCAATGTACGGGGGAGGGCCTCTGCACGTTCTCTTCTTCCTACAGACGATCAACAAATAAGGGGAGACAGAGAAGAGTGTGCTGTGGTCCTCCCATAGACCGCAAGTACTAAAGCATAAACAAGAGGCTTAAGAGTCCCCCTGTCACGTTAAAATTCAGGACAGCAATGCACTTCATCGCATGGGCTGGCCTGTCGACTAGTGTCTCAGGCTGTGGCGTATGAAGATGCACTCCATCTGCTTTCAGGGTAGCAATGGCAGTGGGCAAGCTGCCTGACCTTAACATTTGTCATTTCATCTTTCACCAGAGTTTTGCTGGTTTCCCACGATTCAGTCTTGGTCTAGGAAAAAAAAAAAAAAAAAAAAAAAAGTGAATTCGGATCAAAATAAAAGGATTTCCTTTCCATTAGTTACGTGTTCTTAACTTGACAGATTTGATTATCGACTTAGAAGGCAAATATCTGGCCAGACTGCAAGACTTGTGCTCGCAGCGTGGGACAGCTCTCGTAAAGGTGATTCAGGGTAGCTTCTGGAAAACAAGACATCAGATCTCCCAAACAGCTTTCTTTGTGCTAATGTAGGAAGGGCGAGTAAGAGGAAAGGTAAGAGTCCAGGTACCATAAGAAGCGGAAGGTGTGAAGGAAACTTCCTTCTGGCTGGTACAGCTCCATATCTAGTTGTCAAGTATGAAGAGAGCAGCTCTAAGTTTCTCGGGGAGAGGAAAACAAAGAGACTGGGAGATTGTACAAAGAAAAAAATGGGATTCCCTATTTCAGGAAATCCTAGTAACTGGAAATAGAGATTGGAAGAGTGCTTTAAGCCAAGACAGAAACTTTTTAAAACTAAAGCCTAGGAGTTGGATGAACCAAGAAATGAATCCCTTTTGATTATGCAGTTGTGTCCAGCGTTATCTTGGGAAATATGGTTTCCACATAAAACGTATCTGGGGCTTGAAGTTCTCCTAAGGCCCTTCTCTGTGTATTCCCTACTGTTTGGTAAGCGCTGAGGTCACACTGCAGACAGCAGCACGTCCTCTCCCCACTACTTAGCTGTCTGTTCTCACAACACGTCTAGGAACAGAATGGCTTGGACACAACTGCGCCTAGGACCGAGTTCATTCAAGCTGGTGGACGAGGTAAAAGCTCTGGACAAGCGAAGGGGAGGGAGGGATGGATGGACATACAATATGATCGCTTTAATCTCATTTCTCTAAGAATCCTTGCTGAGAAAACAAAACAAAACAGAATCAAAAAGAACAGAACAGAACAGAACAAATGAAGCAAGCAGCTAGCTTGCTGGAGACATTGTCTGGGAAACAGTGAAAACACTTGCAGACAAAAAACATACCAAAGGACTAACTCTTTGAGCTTAATTCTAATCCAACAGCATAACCTCAAACTCCTGTTTCTGTTCGTCACAGGCTGGTCCAGTAACATGTCACACTGGATGACTTTGCAGCATAGATGTCAGGAATGCAGCTTGGGATCACCTCCTCCTTCTACTTAGAGGTCAGTTTGAAGGGATGAGCAAGTAATTTTTCCTGGGTTGACAGAAATCTAAAGTCTGTTTTCTAACACTCTTACAGACACTTCTCTGTCCATCGGCCTGTCCTGCCAACTCTGGTGTGAGTGTGAGGTTGTGGCAAGAGGGATTTCCCATTCCTATTTGACCTGGTGGACACCAGCTCTCCTAGGAAATGGCCCATGTTGCTGAGGAGGCAGCAGTATCAAAGCCCTTGTTGATGAAGGTACAACAAGCTGGGGAGGCTTTGGCATTTCTGCACAATGCTGCTCCCTGATTGTCACTCCAGACTCAGATTCTGAAAGAAGCAAAGCAAGCTAGAGGAAAACTGTACGTCCGGGTAATTTTCTTTCTTTCTTTCTATTTTTTCATTCTTCACTTGTAAGAAAACCTAAGTCTTTAAACCATTTGTTTGCAAACACGGCTTAATGGAAATGCTTATGGGTGTGCTCCTTCCCCTTGTTTGGAACCTGCTTAACCTCGCTTCAGCTCTAGGACACCTATGCTCAAATGTATGCTTCCCATGATAAAGCGGTGTTCTTTCGGTATTCTTTTCTGAGATGGTTGCAGGTGAGGTTGAAAAGAGTTGTCAGTAGGATTCTTCGTTTCCTTTGCAGGATCCAAAACTCCGTGTTACAGCGGATCTTCTCCTCTGATCTGAAAAGCTTCACAGGCCAAAAGAGAATTGAGATGACGAAGGAAACAGAGAATGCTGACCAGTATTTCCAATTACCACCCGTAAGTTTTGTGAAAGAATCCGGTGCATTTCTGTAGTGGTAGAAAGTTAATCAAATCATGATCGTGCACTTGAAGGCAAGCAATGCTACAAAAATGAAGAATGCAAGGCCCTGCTTAAGGGCAATCTTCAGGCTGCTTCTAGATCAACAGCTTATTTGGTTCTTCCACAACCTCATCTCCACTTGCTTAGAAGTTGTGAAGGTCGGAAGCACACTCCGTCTTTTTCATCCCCTCTGTGTATCTTTTCCCTGACAGCAACTTCTGTCTTGGCTCTTCACATCCAGCCAGAGCAGTTGCTTTGCCTCCGCAACCTGCAGGCTGACCTCTCGTGTGTACCTGTGCTGGACTGAGGGCAATGCTTGTAACGCACACAGATGCTGTATTCACTGTGACTTTTAGAAAAGAGAGCAAGAAGCTAACCTGCGCAGCAGTTTCTTAGGTTTCTGCATATCTATCTCTCTATCTATGTCTCTGCGTATATATTTCATTACTTCTTTACTTGTTTAAAGATCCTTTAAATACAGTAGATACTTTAAGAAAGCTTACTTGTTCTTCTCCTTTACTTGTTTTTAACGTTTACTTTTCTAACCGATCCTTAATGTTACAACATTGGATTTCTTTAGTTCTCAGTCCTTAGAAGTTCTCAAAGCACATCAGTGATTTCTCTATTTCTCAATCTTTCCATCTGCATTGAGACCTCTTATCTGAATTTAGGTATTAGGTGAAGAAGAACACTGCAACTAGCTGAAGCCGTATCGGACACATGCTTCTGCTAGGAAGTCATTCCGAGGGATTCCACGGTGTACTTTAGACAGGTTTGCTCTGGACTCAGCATCCCCAAGGGATATTTCAAAGCTCTCGGAAGGACCTGTCGTTATCTCTGACACTGCAGCCTCCATTAGGAACGGGTAAATATTCCTTGCCCTTGTGGGAAGGAACTACTCAGTTAGCTGTTTCTAACCCAAATCTCTTTGTTGTCTTCTATTGACAGACACCACCTGGCTAGCCAAGCTAAACCTTTGAAAATGGAAGGAGTGGGACTACTTCCAAAGCCTGCTGCTGCTTCTAAGCAGAACTGCCATGTAGGTGGGGACACAGCAAGAGGACACGTCCAGGCCAGGGTGGAACTGCAAGGCACCTGTCTGAGCCACACAACGAAGTCAGCGATTCCCAGTTGGAGACTGTTGCTCAACTAGTGACAAAGCAGCTGGAGCGCTTCTGGTTGCTGCTGATGGGTTCCAGTGAATCAGCCAGGGATATGAGCTACAAGAACGGCTGAAGCGATCTGAACTTACCTGAAAGAAAGAAGACAAGAGGGGAGGGAAGGGGAGGGAATAAAAAGAAGGGAAGGGAAGGGAGGGGAGGGGAGGGGAGGGGAGGGGAGGGGAAGGGAGGGGAGGGGTGGGGAAGGGAGGGAATAAAAAAAAGGGAAGGGAGGGTAGGGTAGGGTAGGGTGGTGTAGTGTACTGTAGTGTAGTGTAGTGTAGTGTAGTGTAGTGTAGTGTAGTGTAGTGTAGTGTAGCGTAGCATAGTAGAGGGGAGGGTAGCGTAGGAGAGTATAGGGTAGTGTAGGACAGCGGAGTTTAGGGGAGTGTAGGGTAGGATAGGGGAGGGGAGCGTAGGGGAGCATAGGGGAGGGGAGCATAGGGTAATGTAGGGTAGTGTAGCGAAGGGGAGTGTAGGGTAGTATAGGGGAGGGGACTATAGGGTTGTGTAGGGGTGTGTAGGGGAGGGGAGTGTAGGGGAGTGTAGGGGAGTGTAGGGGTGTGTAGGGTAGTATAGAGGAGGGGAGTGTAGGGGAGGGTAGGGTAGTAGAAGGGAGGGGAGGGGAGTGTAGAGGTGTGTAGGGTAGTATAGGGGAGGGGAGTGTAGGGGTGTGTAGGGTAGTATAGAGGAGGGGAGTGTAGGGAGTGTAGGGCAGTATAGAGGAGGGGCGTGTAGGGGAGTGTAGGGGTGTGTAGGGTAGTATAGGGGAGGGGAGTGTAAGGGTGTGTAGGGTAGTATAGAGGAGGGGAGTGTAGGGTAATATAGGGGAGGGGAGGGGAGTGTAGGGGAGTGTAGGGGTGTGTAGGGTAGTATAGAGGAGGGGAGTGTAGGGGTGTGTAGGGTAGTATAGGGGAGGGGAGTGTAGGGGTGTGTAGGGTAGTATAGGGGAGGGGAGTGTAGGGGTGTGTAGGGTAGTATAGAGGAGGGGAGGGGAGGGGAGTGTAGGGGTGTGTAGGGTAGTATAGGGGAGGGGAGTGTAAGGGTGTGTAGGGTAGTATAGAGGAGGGGAGTGTAGGGTAATATAGGGGAGGGGAGTGGAGTGTAGGGGAGTGTAGGGGTGTGTAGGGTAGTATAGAGGAGGGGAGTGTAGGGGTGTGTAGGGTAGTATAGGGGAGGGGAGTGTAGGGGTGTGTAGGGTAGTATAGGGGAGGGGAGTGTAAGGGTGTGTAGGGTAGTATAGAGGAGGGGAGTGTAGGGTAATATAGGGGAGGGGAGGGGAGTGTAGGGGAGTGTAGGGGTGTGTAGGGTAGTATAGAGGAGGGGAGTGTAGGGGTGTGTAGGGTAGTATAGGGGAGGGGAGTGTAGGGGTGTGTCGGGTAGTATAGGGGAGGGGAGTGTAGGGGTGTGTAGGGTAGTATAGAGGAGGGGAGGGGAGGGGAGTGTAGGGGTGTGTAGGGGAGTGTAGGGGAGTGTAGGGTAGTATAGGGGTGTGTAGGGTAGTATAGGGGAGGGGAGTGTAGGGGAGTGTAGGGTAGTATAGAGGTGTGTAGTGTAGTATAGGGGTGTGTAGTTTAGTATAGGGGAGGGGAGGTAAAGGGAGGGCAGGGGAGGGGAGGGGAGGGGAGGGGAGGGTAACAGAGTGTCGGGACAGGGAGCATAGGGGAGGGGAGGGGAGGGGAGGGCAGGGAAAAGAGCAGATGGGAGGGGTGGGGAGTGCTACCATAAATAAAATTGCCAAATACATGACATTTTGGATCTGGAGCCAAATCTTTGTGTTGCTGAAGGGACGCAAGACACAGACTCCTGATGGCTTTTGAACAGGAGGCGTTTATTGCCCTTTTTCACTACTACATGTCCTCTCCCCGTAGCCCCACGTGCTGTCCACGCGCCCGAATCTATCATACAGTTGGTCAGAGACCCTCAGACACGCGCCTGGAGCCAGCCAGCAATTGCCCACTGCCCAAAGGTCCTCTTTAACACTGTAGCCAATTCTTTATCCACGCCTCCTTCAAGGTTTTGTTTCTACCGCTTGTTTCCTCGTTACCTCTAATTCAGGGACCTGCGAAA
The DNA here is from genome assembly GCF_963932015.1 of Anas acuta. Lineage (NCBI taxonomy): Eukaryota > Metazoa > Chordata > Aves > Anseriformes > Anatidae > Anas > Anas acuta. The sequence goes on along the minus strand of NC_088988.1, from coordinate 22,429,100 downwards.
CAGCGCGAAGCCACCTGAAAAGTCCCTCCCCACGCGTTGCCATTCCTTCCACAACCTGATTTATCGCTGCCATCCGCGCATTGCACAGTGCCATGAAAGGTTTGGCGTGCACAGAGGTGGCTGAGGATTTTCAGAAAGAACTTGCCTTAAGAACTGCATCAAGACTTTTGCTGGCAGGCAAAAGATCGGGTGATTGATGAACATAGGGATGGCAGCTGAGCAAGGGAAGCATCTTCCAAACTTCCAAATATTTCCTGGATACAGAACTACAACTCCTCTGCTCTCCGGTTAGGAGTTTCTGTCACCTGCTTAGGAAGCAGAAGCAGTAACATGGGATTTAGAGGATCCAGCTGAAGCGTCAGTGCCAGTTAGAGGAAACCATCCATCAATGTACGGGGTTTGAAGAGAGTTTGACCGGTTTTCCAAGGAACATGTACTAGTGCTGCCTATATATACATATAAATATCTCTACAGCTGGCTTGTATCAGACATAGAGTGGCCATCAGGACTAGGGAAGCGGTTGTCCCTCTGTGCTCGGCTCTGGTGAGGCCGCACCTCGAGCACTGTGTTCAGCGAAGAGCTCGAGGTGCTGGAGCGTGTGCGGAGAAGGGCTCTGAAGCTTGTGAAGGGTTTAGAGAACAAGTCTGGTGAGGAGCGGCTGAGGGAGCTGGGGTTGTTCAGCCTGGAGAAAAGGAGGCTCAGGGGAGACCTTCCTGTGCTCTACAGGAAGCTGAAAGGAGGCTCCAGAGAGGTGGGGATCGTTCTCTTCTCCCAAGCCCCAAGTGACAAGACAAGAACAAAAAACCTCAAGTTGTACCAGGGGAGGTTTCAGTTGGTTATCATGAAAAATTTCTTCACCGAAAGACTTGCTCTGGTGGGTTTACGTGGCAAGGTTTTGGTAGCAGGGGGACTGCAGGGGTGGCTTCCGTGAGAAGAATCTAGAAGCTGCCCCCCGTTAGATAACGGCTCCACTGCTGGCCAGAGCCAAGCCAGGAAACGATGTCGCTTGTTCCTCTGGGAGAGCGTATTTAAGAAAGGAGAAAAAAAATAACAAAAAAAAGCTGCTTCCCAGGGAGAAAGAGAGGAGAAGCAGCCCTGCAGCCCCCCAGGTGAGTGCAGCAGGAGGCAGGGGTTGCTCCAGGCAGGCAGCAGCAGTTCCCCTGCGGGCTGTGCAGGGAGAGGCCCCTGGTGGAGCAGGCTGTCCCCCTGCAGCCCATGGGTCCCCCACGGAGCAGATCTCCACGCTGCAGCCCCACCGTGGGTGGAGGAGCCCCCGGTGGAGCAGGTGGCTGTGGCCTGGAGGAGGCTGCGGCCGGTGGAGAGCCCCCGCAGGAGCAGGCCCCGGGCCGCAGCTGCAGCCATGGAGAGGAGCCCACGGGGAGCAGGGGCAGAGAGGGACCTTGGAGGAGGGAACTGTATCCTCTTTTTTCATCGGTGCTGAGATTGAGGATCAGGATTTCGTGGTAGGAATTTGTTTAGATGAACCAATTTACATCCATATGGGTTTTGTATGTTTGTTTCACCTTGTCTTGCAGGACCATCTTGGCTGGGTCTGCAGTGTTGTGCAAAAGTGAAGTTTTTCACAATAAAGAGCAGCTTTTTTTTCGGGGAAAAGGCTGAGGTGGCCTTCATCAGAGTCTTGTGACCTGAAAATGCAGAAAATGGGTGCATGGCTGGCTGGCTGGGTGGGTGGGTGGGAGTTGGGAATTCAGCCTTGGGATCAGAACTGGGACGTTGTTGGGATAGGAAATGATCAGTGGGATGGGAAGTGATGATGGGGATAGGAACTCATTGGGATGGGATAAATGGGTTTTATTTTTATTGCATTCAATCCACTTTATTGACTGTGTTGTACAGTATGGCGTTGTTTTATTACTATAAAATTATGATGATTATTATTTAATCTTATTAATTAAACAATTTTTATACGTTATTATATTATAAATTATAAATATTAAAATTGATTATATTGTTTTTATTCCTTTTCTACCCTATTAAACTCTCTTTATCCCAGTGCACTGGTTTGGACTTTAGTTTTCCTTCCGAGTCGTTGTGGATTCACTCCGGATGGGGGGACATTAGTGAACGCCTGTGTGCTTCAGATCCAAGGTCACCTTTGCCCTCAACTCAAGATACATGTTTGCATCTGTTGTCGTGAAACAATGTTAACAACAGCAACAAAAAAGTGCCCTACTTGCTAGCAGCATCCCTACCTTTGCTGGGGTCTGCTCTGTGCATTTTGAAGACCGTTCCATGCTATTCAGCCCCTTCAGGAGGAAATGGATGGTTCTAGGAAAATGCGTCTTGACCTGATGCAAAGCTGTGACTCAGCACCCTGCAGCCCCCGCAACCCCTGGCATTTTACCTGCAGCCCCTCCAACAACTCCTTCCTTCCTTCCTTCCTTCCTTCCTTCCTTCCTTCCTTCCTTCCTTCCTTCCTTCCTTCCTTCCTTCCTTCCTTCCTTCCTTCCTTCCTTCCTTCCTTCCTTCCTTCCTTCCTTCCTTCCTTCCTTCCCTCCTTTCGTTCTGTCTGTCTGTCTGTCTGTCTTTCTCTGTTTCTGTCCAGCACTGATTTTATGGCTACGTGTGCATATCCACAGTGTACAGTTTTCTCCGTTCCGTTTCTTCCCTGAGTCTTGCCCCTCTTCCCTGCAACTGAACAGCATTGCCTTGATCAAGGAAGTGGCAACATGCGGCTTACACAGTAAACTGCTGAAATTACAGCTATAACCATGGAGCACAGCTGCCGATCAACACAAGACCACCAATCGCTCACATTTCTAAACTGCTCGTCACAATTCTTCCGTATGTAGGCTGTGATGCTGCTCATCTCTTAAGCACCCATCCATTTCTTCTCTTCCCAGACCCTCAAGGTGTCCTGGTCAAACCACCTCCCTTCCTCTTGCCCCATCTGGCTCTCCCACCTTCCTTTTCCCTCAAGGCTCAACTTTTTTTTTTTTTTTTTCAGCATAGGAGCTCCATAGAAGCTGCTGCTGCCCACCTCCGAGTTGACTAGGGCTGAACTACTGAAAAAGAAAAGAAAATCTATAAATAAGAGTGAGAGATGGTGAATACCTAACCATCTCTTAAAAGCAGGATTTTAAGAGAATAAGTAATTGATAAATGGAGTTAAGATCGGAGGGAAAAAAATCCACTGTTGCAATCAATAGAGTTAAGAAGTTTTTCAAGTACATTAGGAACAAAAATTAGAGTAATGACACAGATCTGATACGGGATGGGTATTGCTTCAGTGAGAAATGATGGAAAAAACCACAACACAACACATGTGTATGTGTTGTTGGGTATTTGTAAAAAAAAAAAAGAAAAGAAAAACAGGTTAATGAAAACTGCATGCTCAATTAGATGATTTTTTTGTTGTCATTGGTAGGGAATTGTGTGCTTTACAACACAGTATGTGTTATATATATATATTATATATGTTTTATATATGTTTTATATATGTTTTAATAAAATAAGGAAATGATATTTTTTTTCTACGTTTGTGGTTTCCAAACTGTAGTTAATAAACATTAAACAAGATGCAATAGGATCTCGTTAACTCTTTTGTTTGAAAAAACAGTGGCCCTGATCGAGAGGTGCAAGTGAGAGGAGACAATATTCAGTATTTCTCTATGTTGTCATTTATTGGTGAAGATGAAAGTCTGCAGTTCATGTTCATTACACTAGCATGACAAAATGACCACAAGGGGGACTGTCTGGTAGTGAAAAGGAACTTCAGCATGGATTAAAAATCTTTGCCTTTCTTTATTCTGAACTGTTTTTCTTATGGCTGCTAGAGAGAGATTCTCTGCCTTAGAAATAAAACTGCCCAGGCTGTTCTGATAAACCTGTAGGGTTAAGGCACTTCTACCAAAACAGATTTCAAAAGGCAAGAAGTCAAAAAGCAACAATTCAGTAATCTGTGTACGCTTATATATTAAGTTTTAAGATAACCTGGTTTAACCTGGTTTATATTTAGTTCACACAAATTAACCAAACATAGCAGCATATAACCTAAGAAAAGCTTAAGAAATTTATTAGATGCACAGATAAAGTGCTGTAACAGAGAAACTTGTGTAAATCTATTCTAAAATAAATAAGGTACAGTTAAACCACCTTTGACTCGTTTTAACTCGGAAAGAAATAACCTAAGTTTTAATCATTTGAATTTTAAGGTCAAGGTGAAATATACCATAACTATAACAGTGGTTGTGATCTGTATCAACTATTTGAGTCTCCTGTTCCTCTTGAGGTCTCCCAGAAACAGGAAGGCTATTGCAAAATGTATACATTAGACATAGCTCCTTTTACAGAAACATTTTTGGAATAAAGTCTGGTTGCTCAAATACATGTTAAAATATTTAACAAGGAAACAATTTTCTCCTGATCCAGTCGATCTTTTAAACAAGACAATGTATTTTTCCTATGACGCAGCCCACAGGAGGGAACAGAAGTAAACATCCTCCTTAACTGAAGACTGTTTTGCTTGAAGAACTAAACTATTGCATTATTATATGAGAGCAAGAAATATCCATTTGGGTTATCCCTTTCTCCAAACATGGTGCCCAGTGATACATGTATTTTTGCCTTAATCTCAAAGGCCCGTTTGTCTCCAGGTAAGGTACGTTAAAAAGAGATTCCCTTTAAGCATCTTATCACAAGAGCTCTTACTGCCTTTCCATCCGGGGAAGCTTGTGTGTTAAACTGCCCTTGGAGTTTTGGATGCTACTAGATTTCTGTGCTCTGTTATCCATAATTTCAGGCACTTCGGGGCTAACATGGCTGTTTAAGTCAATGCAATAATATTACCAATATATTCAACACTCAGAAGAGTCACCACAGTTTCCTTCACACACTCAGGATTTCAAATTCTTCTTCCGATTCAAATAGCTTGTCAGTAGATTCAATGAGTTATGTAAAAAAAGATAAAGAAAAAAATGCTTCTAAAGACATGCCTGATTTTGTTCACTTAAAAAAAAAACTTTGAAAGACGCATTCCAGAAAAGTACTTTGTAAGAGTGAAAAAAAAAAAAAATCTGTGCTAGCAATTGTATGGCTTGTTTGGATACATGCCTGCTATATATTGCTTGACACTCACAAAGGATAGTTATTCTACCTGTGATTATTCTTTTATTTGCTAACGAGGAACATAACATTGCACAATTAGGCTTTTAATCAGTGCCTTACCTGCTCCTGTGGTTGTCACTTCTGGTTTTGTTGGAGGTATGAAAGGAGGCCAGTGTGGCGGGTGCTTCTGGACCAGCTCCAACATCCGTAGACTCTGCTGCTTTAGAATCTCCTGAGGACAGAATGCTTTCATTTTAAAAGCTGGCTCGGGAGACGCTTCAAACACAAAACGTGTCTGCTTAATTGAAAGTGTTTTTTAATTACGCATGTCCATCAGGAAAAAAAAGTCTTTATACAGACATACTGTGAAATCCAAGCACCATGGTCTCTGTAATACATCCCTAGTTAAAACACATCTGGAAGACAGATCTCTTGAACTGTACTACAAATTATCAGTCTTATCATCTTTTGATATCAGCTTTGATATCTGCAAACCTGTAATTTTGTTTACATGTAGCAAGCACACTAGGAATGTACAATATTTTCTGCTTTTTAAAAGGAAGTTGCTTGCATAGAACTCTCCTCAAGTTTTCTGTTGATCAATAGCACAAAAGACAGATCTATCAGCTCCTCCAAAGGGAAAAAAAAAAAAAAAAACGCATCAGATTTTGAAGGACAGGTTTTGGTCAGGAAAAAAGGTGTTCCTGAAGCCAAACGCTATTCCTCTTCAAAGAGAAGTTACCTTCTGTCCTGTATTTCAGTTATTTACAAACTGTTTTCCTTAGATGATTTTTTTTTTTTTTTAAATAAATGCCTTTAGAGGTTGATGGTACTTTACATTCAGACGTCTGGTGCTTAGCTAAACAGCTGCATGCAGAAACATCCTCAAGTCTGTTTCCTGTGGCAGCCAGCACCTTCTGTTCTCCCTAGATCAGCAGGAGCTAGAGGCCTGCAGCACTTACAGAATCAGATCTTTAAGATAGCAGGGACTAACAGTCATAATTAGAACACGCAATCTATTATGTCAAACAATAAAAAAGGATCAGGAAGCAAATCATTGATACATCACTACAATATGGCAGTTAAACCTTAGTCATTTAGTGAGAATTAGAAGTTAAAAGCAAGTGTCACCCAGTAACACCTTCAAGTGTGGATGTTTACACCCATTTTCCAACTGGCAGGGTTTGTGGCTGGTAAAGTGCTGAACAATTTCCAATTAGCAATTCAGTAGTATTGCCTTACTCTGATGCTTTAATGCATTCTTCTCTATGGCTCATACAATTTGTATACAAAGGAAAATGCAAAGGAAAATTTTACAAAAAACAAACAATAAAAAACAGACTTTATAAAGAACAAATCGAGATGCTAAGTTCCCACTCTTACCTTTTGTACAAGACTACACCGGTTATCAAAATCACATTCTTCTTTGCAAAAGAAGCCCTTAGGGGAAAAAACAAACACACAGAGTTTTACCTTTGCTGATGGTAGGTATGTGGTACCAGCAGGTAAGGCGGTTTGACCTCTGATACAGTAATGCCCTGTACGATTAGTAGATATAAGACTCCAAATATGTGGCAGCTCTAGGGAGAGAACCCACGGGGAGAACAAGGCCCTGCAAACCCCTAACAAAATAGTCAAGCAAAAAATAGCAGCAGCTCCTGTGTGCTCCTCCATGGAGCGCCACCCAGTTCCTACAGTCCAGGTATCAGCAGAAGCTGAAAACTTGTAGATGATGGACCACCTAAGGAACATTTCCATTCTGGTATCTATACTGAAAATATTTGCTCTTCATTATGATTTTGTCTGTCTCGTTGCATCATGACACATTTTGCACAGTTACATAGTTAAGTATTAAAACAAAACAAAACAAAACAAAAAAACTTTCTAAAAAGCAGCAGTATTAAAAAACAGGTATGTGAATGAATGACAGATACCGGTATCTTTACAGATTGTTTAAAGCTTTAGAAACACATCCCACTGGTGACAACTGCCAATCACCCAATCACAGGACACTGGCATGGGATCAGATCCAATTTTTTCAAATACCACAGTACCCCCATGACATTTTGGGTGAATTACAAATAATACATTTGTATTTGTAATTTGGGGTGAAATACAATAATTCCACTTAAACATTTTTAACTTATGATAGAAAGTAAGTTTAAGTAACTTGTCTAGAGGTGACCAAACATAAAGTAGTGATAGAATAAAACACGTAAACCTGTTTCAGTTCCTTGCTCTGACCATTATAATGCCTCTTGAAAGAAGTAAAAGCTGCTCAGTAAAGAAAACAAAGCGAGCTCCCTACAGTACAGACAGCTCCCCGCTTGCCCTAAGATTCTCCATGTAGTTATGTACAAACTACTATGTGTTGATCACAGAAGACAGCTTTGTGATCTTGGTTCTGTTCAAGGAGATGCATTGCTGCCCTTACCAATGTAGAGAGACATTACTTTGAGATAAAGTATATGCATTCCAGATTTCCTGACACTTACTAAAGCTACTGAAGGGTCCAAATTCATGATCTTCATTCTATGTGGGGCTTCCTGGCAGTGGAAACTCTCATCGTCAACCGGGCCATTTTCTTCTGAATCTACAAAGCTTTGAGTGGTGTGAGGGTCCAGATAGATCAGCTCATTGCCTGGATGGGTAAAAGCCGTATGTTAAAAATAAGCAAGTGACATTAATAAGCACTTGGTCCAGAACTGTAAAATAGAAATTAGATTGCCATCGCAGTCAGTATAATCTAGACTTTCCAGCTAGGGATTCTTTAAGAGAATCGGAAGGTTTAGACACAACGTTTCCCACAGGGTATTTAGTATAACTTCCTATTGTGACCTATTACTGTAATTTTTTGGTTGGTTATGTTCTATCTTTGTCACATACTTTTATTTTTCCATGTGAGATCCAGTACTTTTTTTTTTTTTTTTTTTTTTTTTTTTAAATCTCAAGTGTTGTAAACACTAACATTTGACAGATTAAAAGGTACAGGATGTTCACAGATGCAATCTGTAATCCCATTAGGCATTCATTCAGAAATTGGAACAAAAAAGCCTAACTAAAACAGGTTAGGTTTTACAAAAGGACAAAATAGGGTTGCAAGATTTTGGCCCAAAGTGGGGTGAAATCTGAAGGAATGCATTTTAAATTAATTAGAGCAATACTTAATAACAGAAGGTATGCAAAAGGTGAAAAAGATACTGCTATCAGAAACAGTTTTGAAATACAAGAAAATAAAAGTGACATTTGACCAATACACTTGTCAAATGCTATCAGCTATTCTTAGTATGCTGCTCTTGTTGATGTCATCACTTATTTTTACACCTAGCTTTGCTGTTAACTTTCTGCTCCTGTTAAGGATCATCTCATACTGTTTCTAAACTCTTTTAGATATGCTTCTTCATTTATTTTATTCTATTCTCATCTTTCTTTACTTCTAGAGGTTCACGCTTAGACTCCTTACTATTTCCCCTTCAAAAAATGTTCTCTTTTGATCATCTGCACATTTGGAATAAGTTTCTTTTTTCCTTACCTAAAAATCCTATGAAATAATAGGCATTATTTGGTTTCCCTCCTAATGCTCCCAAAGACTGTGGCATCTTAAAGCATTCCTAGGAGTTCAAAAGGAATAAAGGAAATTGTAATTCATTTCTTTACTGACATCACAGATACCCAAACTTATTTGACAGTAATGAGCAATGAATTGAAAGGAAACCTTACTTTAAATGCATCAATATATACGGGATTTATGTGATTTATCCCTAGTCGTAGAGGTATAATAAGCAAGAGGGGTTTCCAGCCTGTGCAGAGTCCTCCTGCGTTCTTGCTTCGGCCAAGAGCACTTCTGTGCAAATGTGCACTGCTGTGGGACGCGCTGCTGCTCTGAGGAGGGCACCAGCACATTTTTTCTGCGGGAATAAAACTAGAAATCAGTCAACGCACAGAGGAACACAAAGCAGATCTTCCTCTCAGTAGTGAATTAAGCTAGTTTGCCAGGGATCTTTATAGGGCACCCAAGACAAAACGAGCCGGGCATGGCAATTACAGCTATTTAGTAGAAGTGATTCTAGCAGACAGTATGTGCTGGCACGTCCAAGTGAGACGTTAGATAAATGATTGGGGGATGACAATTTAAGACTGCAGTGACATGTACTATTAATGTTATTAATAGTGTCAAGCTTTGCCTATAAAACGCCAGAGAAATGAAATGGCAGCAATGATGACAGTAGAAATTCTTCAAGGAGCTCTTCACATCCAGTGATGTGAGCACGAAGTTGGCATCAGGGATCAGAAAAACACAACTGAGTTTGTATGTCCTTCTTCCCTCTTCTTACCCTTGCAAGACAAAGCCATGGCCCCCCAAGTATTTGTTCATGTTTAGATACATGCTGGCAAATGGAGTCAAATCAGAAACTGTTACCAGAAAACTGATGAGGTGTCACTTCCTGATGTCTTCAATGACCACCGTATTGCCCGTAGATACATAAACTGCTAATGAATTCCATTCATCAAATAAAGCAAGCTTCCTAGAAAACATTAAGGTACTAATTAATATAAACTAGTTGGATCAAAAGGGTAGCTTTACACTCAGAACCATTTGATTTATTTATTTTTTTTTCTTAAGAAAAAACATCCTTTCTGCATTTTTTAAAGTCTCCATGTAAGAAAAAGAAAACTTTAAACATTAAATGTTTAATATCTTTAGAAAAATAGGTACTGAGTGGTACCAGGAAAAACATGCGCTGCACCATGTGCAAACTGTTTTGTCTTACTGCTAAGTGCAGTGACAGTAACAGTCCAACTACATCAAGTTTATTACTTTTTATTGCACTCGACAGTCTCTGCAATGGGTTCTTGCCCAGTTGTGTCTTTTCTCATCTGGAAAAGAAAAAAATTCCTATGCCAGTTTTGCAGATTACTTTTTGCTTAAGAAATTCCACTGAATTCAGTGGAATTACTTCTGCCTGAGCCTGCGTGCACAGCAGAAATGGGGCATTAAAAGCTAAATCAGCTAAGGGTTTGGGGCACCAAAACTTCAGTGGGAGACAGCAGCACACAGTTTTATGTCCACTTCTGCAAAATCCAAACCTTTGGGGAAGGGAGCTACACTCTTAAGCTGCACTGGCAGAATTAGCTGTTTCAAATAAGCCAGAAAGAAATGGGGGTGAGTGTTTCACCATGAAAAACTTGGCCATGAAAGATCTGGAGTCCAGGGCATGCTTCAGCTCCCCTCCCTCTTCAGATCATGTGCCTGTTCCAGGGTGTCAAAGACTTGCTGCTGAGCTCGCAGGACCTGTAGCCTAGCCCCTGCCTGAGGTAAGACACCTCCACGTACCCCTGGAGAACTGAGCAGCCTCAGTTCCTTTCAGTGTGGCTCCCAGACTATGAGGAGCTGCCCATCTTTATCCAGTAGCCTTGCTGGCAGAACTGCTGCTCAGAAAGGGAGGAATTGCAGCTCAGTTCCCTCCTCAGCCGAGATGGCTTCTCTCTGATGTTTCACACCACCACTCCGACCTACACGGTGGCACTCTCGACCTGCCAGAGCTGTGCCACTGTGCAGAAAGGAATATACATCTGTGGTGTGACTGGTGAGGGCATGCAGACGGCATAGCAGGAGACTTTCCTGCAGTTTCTTCTCCTCAGGCTCTTCCTTTATTAAAATTTAGAGGTCACCCATTCCCAACTCAGTACCTGCACACCGAGCTGTGGCATGACATTCCATGCTGCACTTGTAAAGAGATGGCAAGTACATTCCTGACTGTGGGACAGGGGGAGATGCAGCCTTCAAAACTCTGCCTGGGCCTTGTCTTGGCTGCCCCAGGGGAGTACGTTCTGAATGAGACTGGTATGATCTCACTTACTTTAGTACTTGAGCAACTGTATTTGGTCCAAACCATTCTCCAATTGACTTCCCCTCTCCAACACCCACCTGTGCTGTTTTCAGAGTGAAAAAAAGACACACGTACACAAAATCAAAGAAAAATGAGACCATAAAGAATGTGGGAACAATATACAGTAAATACCGTGACTGTCAAACATTCTAGAGTAACTGCAATCTGTACTTAGCAATAACAATTATTTTCTCAATCTATGCTCTTTTCAAAACTTAGGGAGTGCCAGTTTCTTTAATAAACAAAAGGCTTCTAAACTACAATGAGAATTACAAGTTAACAAATGTTAGTGCCCTTTATTACAAATTACAGCAATAAGCTACAAGACTGTCTATTCTAACATTACTGACTCTGGTACCCAAGGCTTACAGAGTTTATCAAGAGCTAGATTCTAGTACATGGCTTTATTTAGGTCTCAGGGAATGTTTCTGTACTACTAGTCTTTGCGCCCATCTGCATACCTTTTTATTTTTGTATAAGCATACACATTGTCTTCACATCCACTTTTTAAAATTATGAATTAACATACTGCAAATTAGTGATTCAACACAGGAGAAATTTCAGTGGAAAAAACCTGAAAGTTTATGTTTGTTCTTACCCATCTGGTGGATTGAATAACAGCAAGCCTTCCTGTCGAGAAAGCATCGTAGGATTCTGTGATATTCTTCTGGTTGTTTTTTGTGTTTTTCCCATTGCCAATCTGAAAGGAAAAATTGATATAGAATAAAAAATGGTGACGTTTTCATTACACTGATCAAATGTCTAGACAGCAGAAAGCTTTATAATGAGATGTTAAAAGACATTTCAATTCATCTCGAATATTTACATTTTGTGTAGAGCTCCTAGAATTCCAAGCTTGTTATTTATCATCAAGCTGCCCTTTATCATCATAGGCTAGATTGTAAAAACAGGGAAAATAAAACAAAACAAAAACATCAACTGCAAACATATTCTGACGGATCATGCTGCGTGTTGATAGCCATTCCAGTATCTATGAGCTTCCAAGATTATTTAAAAGTACAGGCTGTGTTTAGACCTTGTTGGATTTCTAAGCACCCATTAAATAACAACATAAGATCCATACAGAAAGTCCAAACACTCCACTGGCAGCATCCTGGGATGTGACATGCATGCTTAAGAGCTTGCACCAGGGGGGTTTGGACCTCGTGCTGCTGACAAGTGAGTAGTGAAGAGAAGGGTAAGAGCACTGTCCCACGGTGGCAGGTTTTCCCTTGGCCTCAACTTGGGTGTTACACTAAAAGGTTTATAAAATAATGGCGACAGGATTCCCCATTTGTTCTCCTTCTATGCCTATTTCTCTGCTTCAGGCTGGGATGATTTCACCCAGCTGAATATGAATTGATTCATTAGGAACTGTTACCAGGGCATCAAAGAAAGTCTCACTAATAAATTCAGGGTTTGTGCTTTTAATGGAGTACTTATTGAACGTATTGAGGCGCACCTGGGGGACAAAGCAGTCATTGGTCCCAGCCAGCATGGTTTTGTGAAGGGTAGGTCCTGCCTAACTAACCTGATTTCCTTTTATGATAAGATCACCCGTATGGTGGACCAAGGGAAACCAGCTGATGTGATTTTTTTAGACTTCAGCAAGGCTTTTGACACGGTTTCCCATAGGATCCTACTGGACAAAATGTCCAGCATACAGCTAAATAAAAACATCATACGATGGGTGAGCAATTGGCTAACGGGCAGGGCCCAAAGGGTTATGGTGAATGGGGCTGCGTCAGGCTGGCGGGCGGTCACCAGTGGGGTCCCTCAAGGCTCCATTTTAGGGCCGGTACTTTTCAATATTTTTATAAACGATCTGGATGTAGGAATAGAAGGTATTTTGAGCAAGTTTGCTGATGACACCAAACTTGGAGGAGTTGTGGACTCGAATGAGGGTGGAAAGGCCTTGCAGAGGGATCTGGATAGGTTGGAGAGCTGGGCGATCACCAACCGCATGAAGTTCAATAAGAGCAAGTGCCGGGTCCTGCACCTGGGACGGGGAAACCCTGGCTGCACGTACAGACTGGGCGATGAGACGCTGGAGAGCAGCCTAGAAGAGAGGGATCTGGGGGTCGTGGTAGACAGCAAGTTGAATATGAGCCGGCAGTGTGCCCTGGCAGCCAGGAGGGCCAACCGTGTCCTGGGGTGCATCAAGCACGGCATCGCTAGTAGGTCAAGGGAGGTGATTGTCCCGCTCTACTCTGCGCTGGTGCGGCCTCACCTCGAGTACTGTGTGCAGTTCTGGGCACCACAGTATAAAAAGGACATGAAACTGTTGGAGAGTGTCCAGAGGAGGGCTACGAAGATGGTGAAAGGCCTGGAGGGGAAGACGTACGAGGAACGGCTGAGGGCACTGGGCCTGTTCAGCCTGGAGAAGAGGAGGCTGAGGGGAGACCTCATCGCAGTCTACAACTTCCTCGTAAGGGGGTGTCGAGAGGCAGGAGACCTTTTCTCCATTATCACCAGCGACAGGACCCGCGGGAATGGAGTTAAGCTGAGGCAGGGGAAGTTTAGGCTGGACATCAGGAAGGGGTTCTTCACAGAGAGAGTGGTTGCACACTGGAACAGGCTCCCCAGGGAAGTGGTCACTGCACCGAGCCTGACTGAATTTAAGAAGAGATTGGACTGTGCACTTAGTCACATGGTCTGAACTTGGGTAGACCTGTGCGGTGTCAAGAGTTGGACTTGATGATCCTTAAGGGTCCCTTCCAACTCAGGATATTCTATGATTCTATGATTCTACTTACGAAGAAGCGTCTGCAGACAATACCGAAGTTCCCTCAGGACCAGCACTCACCTCTCCCTAAGTGTCTGCAGATCAGTGCTTGGGCCAGCATCATCTGCCCGCATCGCAGCATACATCCCCAGACAGCGTCCGACGAAGGACCTGTGCCTCCTGTTAGGAAAGTTCAGCACAATCAGTGCAGGCTTTCAACTGGGTGCAGCACCACAGAGGACATTTCAGAGTGCTAGAAAACAGATAGGGCTGCTGAAGCCTCCATGAACTGTCCTACAGATAAAAGGCACAGAGCAAGACTTTGGTTCCATGCTGTTGGTCTAATTCTAATCTCTGCATTGCACAAATAAACAAAATTCATTTATTCCTTGTGGAGCTGACTTACTCTTTTCATTCTTCAAGCAGCATTCACAAACCATTTACTGCATGCTATACAACATGATCACCTGTTTACATACAGACCTAAATAAACATTGATTTTAATAATTTTCATGTTTGCATAAACAGTTAAAATGATGCTCAAAATGCGCTAATACTCTAGAAATATTTTCCCAGCCTACGATGCCATCACTTATCTTGCTATTTCATTTAGAACAATGCAGCAAATCTGCAGTATACTCACCAATAGGCGAAAACTTTCTTCTATACGTAAACCACACGTAAACCACAGTAAACCACACGTGAACACACCTTGGCTTATTGTCTGACTTTGGCTTATGGTGCGTCTGTTGCTGTGTCCAGCACAGTGCAGCCCCTAAATTGCTACCAAAACCTTGCCACAAACCTCAATCCCCCTCTTAAAAGAGACCCTCTTGTTTGTTGCCCTTCTTTCGACACTCTCTAACAGTTTTATGTCTTCATACATATATATACAACAAAACATCAAAGAGCTCAGCAAGGTCCACCAAGGAAAGGAAGCAATGCAGGAGAAAGAAGACAGGACAACAGGGAGAATGGGCAGCATAAGGGAGGAGGCAGCCAGTGGCCTTAAAAACAAAGCCTAAAAAATAACTTCCACTAGTGGGACATAGTGAATTGGAGCTCTGGGGTCTGCATCTAGAGATGTCTTTTCTATTTATCGTCTTGTTGCGGAGATGGGTCCTCTGGCTTTGGTTGTGTTTTTTCATGTTGGGCAATTATCTCCCAAGAAGAACCCCCTGTTGGACAGAAAGGTAGAGGTGTGCTCCAGAAACACAGTGATGGCAAGGAGTCCTCCACTTCATTTTGGCATTTTTTTCCAGCTGGAAGCATTCCCAGTTGTCAACGGAATTGGTTTTGAGGAGTAGGAAAGACAGCATTGCTGGATTTCTGCTTTCTCCTCCATCCTATCAGACCACATCATGAGAGTTGTCTTTGTTTGACGTTCTTATGTCGCGTTCTGTTATTCTACATTTTTTTTCTCTCTGATGTGATTTTATGTTCTTCTGTTACGTTATGTTCTTATGTTCACAACAGGACTCCTTGCCAACACCGCCTCACAGACACCTGGGCCAAAGAGCAGGGCCTTGAGTGGCTAGCTCACCATGACAGAGCTCATTTCCTTCCCAGTAGCTGCCAGGTGCCCTCTGGGGGCATTTCGGGGCTACAGCATGGGAAGACTTCTTTGGGGTGGGAAGCCATTGGGCTAGGAAATGGGCAATGTTCCCTAGGAAGGAAATCCCTGGGAAGCAAAAGCCTTGGGATGGGAAGTCTTGAATGGGGTGGGTACCATTCCCTGGGGAAGGAAGTGCTTGGAGAAGTCCTCCAAGAGAGGGGAATTCTTTGGGACGAGGTCTCTTTGGCTGAAGAAACGCTTCGTGTTGATGGGGCAGATTTCGTCTGGGTTGCTGGGAATGTGCCATGCGGTGAAATGGCAAGGATGGGCACTGCCGCTGAGGCCGAGAAGCTGGTCCTGGGCTGGGCAAGCCTTGGGCCGGGCAAGTGGTGGTGTGGAAGCGTCCTGGGCATGGCAAGTGCTGCGTGGGAGGGAAAGCCTGCTGGGGATGGCCAAGTCTTGCGCTGGGCAGCCTGCTTGGCTCCAAAGCCTGCAGTCCTCCCCAAGATGTCGGCGAGGGGCTGGTCAGCCGTTGGGACGGAACCCCCGTTGCCCGCGTTCCCCAAGCAACCGCCCCACTCTCCAGCCACCATGGCAGGTCCAGCAGCCGGCTCCCGCTCCTCCCGGGGCTGCGGCCCTGCTGGCGAGCCCAGCGCCCCAGAGCTCAGCCCAGCGCCCTTTTTCCCACAGAGGGTTTCCCCAGACGGCTTCCGCGGCTTCCGCAGACGCAAAACTCCCCCTTCGTCGTCCCAGCCGTGCCGCCAACGGTGGCTGCCTGGCTGCTTCCCTCCCTCCCCGGAGCGATGGCGCTGCCCTTGCAGCCCCCCCAGGTACCCACCCTCCCCTCCGCACTGCCACAGGCCACCATCTGGCACGTGGTGCCGGGGGTCCAGGGGCAGGTGCTGCAGCTCCCCGCCAGGGTGCAGCTGCCACCTGGGGGGCACCTCCCAGCCCAGGGGCACCACCTGCAGCTTGGGCAGCTCCCCGCCGCCGCCGTGGGGCAGCTCCCTGCTGTGGGGCAGCTCCCCCACAGCGCTCCTGTGGGTGCCCCCAGTGTCTCCCAGCCCCTGCTGATGTGGACGGGGACGCTGGTGCCCCAGGATGGTGCTCCCCTCTGCTTGAGGCCCAGGGCCGTGCTCCATGGGGAGCTCCTGCACCCCGCAGGCACCTGCCTGCTGCAGGCCCCTGCCTACCCCGGCCCCCCACCACTCCTCGTGCCGGGGCCTCCGCTGCAGGGGCAGGCGCTCCCCGCGCCCCGCACCCTCAGCAGCAGCCGGGGGCAGCTGCCGGAGCCCTGCTTGCATGCCGTGGGGCTCAGCGAGGACCAGGGGTCCCCGCTGCCCGGCCCCACTCCCCCCAAGCCTGCCCAGGCTCCAGCGACCGCCAGCACCCAGACAGCGACGCCCGACGGTGAGTTTGGGGCTGGCCCAGCCGGCCGCTGGGCGCCCCACACCCAGGAGCCATGGCAAAGCTGGCAGCGGGGGATGCTTGGGGGATTGCATTGGCTTGCTTTTTCCTCAGCGGCGACACTTGCAGAGGTGCCTGAGGAGCCCCTGGAGCTGCTGGAGCTGGGCCCCGATGCCTTCGCCGAGGCCTTTCCCCAGCTGGCAGGGGACAGCCAGCAGCTGCAGCACCTGCAGGACCAGCTCCCGGCCGACCTGGACAGCTCCGGCTTGGAGGAGCTGCTCAGCTGCCTGGATGCCGTGGAGCCCCAGGACGCCTTCGCCGCTGTCCCCAGCAGTCCTGTCCTCAAGCGCTTCCTCTCGCAGCTGCCCGACCTCTGCGAGGACATCGAGGAGCCCAGCACACAGGGACTGGCAGCCACCAGAGCGCTGGGTGAGGTCCCCTCAAGCCCTGGGCTGCACCCCGACAAGGTGCAGGCTGGGCGGGCGCTGCAGACCCCTGCAGCTGCTGTGCCGCCACTCAGCTCCCCCCTCAAGCCTGCAGCCCGGCCCCAGCTCAGGAGAGCCCTGCCCAAAAGGCCCCCCCTGCAGGAATTCATCCCTGCCCGCAGGAGAACCCTGCCCCAGCCTCCCTTGGCTCCCGTCCAGAGCCCCCCCAACCCTGACTTCCTCACTGCCCTCAGGAGAGCCCTGCCCAAGCCTCGCCTGAGTCCCCTCCAGAGCCCCCCCGACCCTGCCCGCAGGAGACCCATGCCCAAGCCTCTCCCCAAAAGGCCCCCCCAGCAGGAATTCATCCCTGCCCGCAACAGAACCCTGCCCCAGCCTCCCTTGGCTCCCCTCAAGAGGCCTCAACTTCTCCCAGCCCTCAGGAGAGCCCTGCCCAGTCCCCCTCGCAGTCCCCTCCAGAGCCCCCCGCTCTGGAGGGGACTGCCCACGCCTCTGCCCACGCAGCCGCGCACGCTGCAGCGTCCGGCGCAGCCCCGCGGGGACTACGTGCCCTGCGTGGGGCCCTGGGCGGGCGGCGACGCAGCGCCCACACCGCTGGAGGAGCAGGAGTCGTCGGTGCCCATCACGCCGCAGCAGCGTCCCGAGCGGGAGCGCCTCAAGAAGCTGGCCCAAGAGGAGCGGCAGCGGGCGGCCCACCACATGAAGATCGGCCCCGGGCAATTCTTCGAGCAGCGGCAGAAGGACCACGCCAGAGCCTACTCTTACGGCTACCCGTGACCGACCTCGGGCTTCTCCTCGACGGCCCCCGCAGCACCCAGGCCCGCTCAGCACGCAGGCAGGCACAGAGACCTCTGCAGGCACCTGCTCCAGCTTCAGCCACGCTCCTCAGCCCTTGCCCCTCTCGCTTGCCCTCTCCCCTCTCTCGTGCTGGACCTACGCACTGCTTGCCACTCTCAGGGATGGGCAACGGCAAATGCCAATGGCAAATGCGCGCGCGCCTCACCCAGGAAGGTGGCAATGGCAAGCTGGGGGGATGCTGGCAGCAGCTGGGCTGGGAAAGCTTGCCCATGGCAACTGCTGCTTGGGACACCAAAGGGCTGAGAGACAAGACTTAGCTCTTCTTTCGGGGCATTGCTCTTCTTTGCTGCCTTCTGGATTACATTCCTCTCCTTAGGTGCTCACTCTGCAAGGCCTCTGCCTGCAGCTCTTCTTGCACTGGGACACCGAGGGGATCAGAACTGGGACGTTGTTGGGATAGGAAATGATCAGTGGGATGGGAAGTGATGATGGGGATAGGAACTCATTGGCACGGGAAAAATGGGTTTTATTTGTATTAAATTTACATTTTTAAATTTTATTTAATTTACTGGGTTTTATTTGTATTAAATTTAAATTTTTAAATTTTATTTAAATTTCTGAGTTTTATTTGTATTAAATTTAAATTTTCAAATTTTATTTAATTTACTGAGTTTTATTTTTATTAAATTTAAATTTTTAAATTTTATTTAATGTACTGGTTGTATTATTTATTTCATGAAATCCACTTTTTTGACTGTGTTGTACAGTATGGCATTGTTTCATTATTAGAAAATGATAAGTATTTACTATTATTAATTAAACAATATTTACATATTTTATACATTATAAATTATCAATATTCTCATTTCTAATTTTGTTTGTTTTTATTCCTTTTCTATCCTATTAAACTCTCTTTATCCCAGTGCACTGCTTTGGACTTCAGTTTTCCTTCCGAGTCGTTGTGGATTCACTCCGGATGAGGGGACATTAGCGAACGCCTGTGTGCTTCAGATCCAAGGTCACCTTTGCCCTCAACTCAAGATCCATGTTTGCATCTGTTGTCATGAAGCAATGTTAACAACAGCAACAATTAAGTTACCTTATTTATTATTTCATGTTATTTCATAATTTCATGTTCAGTTATTTCATGCAGCCCGCTCCCGCTGCTCAGGCTGGGCATGGATGTGGGCATGGCCAGCACGGACGGCAGAAAATGGGTGCATGGCTGGATGGATGGCTGGATGGGAGTTGGGAATTCAGCCTTGGGATCAGAACTGGGACGTTGTTGGGATAGGAAATGATCAGTGGGATGGGAAGTGATGATGGGGATAGGAACTCATTGGGATGGGAAAACTGGGTTTTATTTGTATTAAATTTACATTTTAAAATTTTATTTAATTTCCTGGGATTTATTATTTATTTAATTAAATCCACTTTCTTGACTGTGTTGTACAGTATGGCATTGTTTCATTATTATAAAATGATACGTATTTAATATTATTAATTAAACAATATTTATATATTTTATACTCGTAAGGGGGTGTCGAGAGGCAGGAGACCTTTTCTCCATTAACACCAGCGACAGGACCCATGGGAACGGGATTAAGCTGAGGCAGGGGAAATTTAGGCTTGACATAAGGAGGGGGTTCTTCACAGAGAGGGTGGTTGCACACTGGAACGGGCTCCCCAGGGAAGTGGTCACTGCACCGAGCCTGTCTGAATTTAAGAAGAGATTGGACCGTGCACTTAGTCACATGCTCTGAACTTTTGGGTAGACCTGTGCGGTGTCAAGAGTTGGACTTGATGATCCTTAAGGGTCCCTTCCAACTCAGGATATTCTATGATTCTATGATTCTATGATACATTATAAATTATCAATATTCTCATTTCTTATTTTGTTGGTTTTTATTCCTTTTGTACCCTATTAAACTCTCTTTATCACAGTGCACTGGTTTGTTCTTATACTTTTTCTTATACTGTGGAGCCCAAAACTGCACTCAGTACTCAGTACATGGAATACCAAGAGAGACTGCCTGGCATTTTCTCTTCTCTGCAGAAGCTCTGTTGCTAACACTGTCCAGAAATCACCACTGTCACAGACAGTAGTAGCATTCCCTCCTCCCACAGTTGGTTCTTCCCCCCCAAGACTTAGACACCATCCAGAAAAATAAGAAGAATAATACTAATAAAGTAAATAAAATAAAATAAAATAAAATAAAATAAAATAAAATAAAATAAAATAAAATAAAATAAAATAAAATAAAATAAAATAAAATAAAATAAAATAAAATAAAATAATAAAATAAAATAATAAAATAAAATAAATTAAAATAGTCAAAAGCCGTCAGGAAGGCAGTGGTGCAGACTGTGGAGAGCCTGGGTTCAAATCCTTCTTCTGTGAGGCTCTGAACCTATATCCCACCACAATCTCTCTGCTAATGTATGGCAGGGAAAGGAGGAAGAAAGAACATATCTCCTGCACTTTCCATTTATTGTTGACTGACAATTCTGTAGAGTTATAAAGCCTCAATCAGTGAGATACAGGGTTCTTCTCACATTGTCTCACTGTGCCCTAAGCGGAACAGCTCTCATTTAATAGATGCTTCACCACAAAATCATGAGTCATCTGCAGTTTTGAACTTTTCTGGGATCAAGTCCCTTCAGATGGTTGAGGAATCTGCTCCAGCACCTATGTAAACTGGTGCTCTGCTAAGCTAGTGAGTGAACAAGAGAGAAATCCTCTGCTAGATGACTTGACAAATTGGGTCTGAAAATAGTGTTGAGGCAGAATAGTCCAGGATTTTTGCCTTGGGTGCACAGAGGGATTGGGTGTTGTAGACTTCTTTTATTCTTCATTAAGATAAACATTTTCAAAAATGTGCTTGTTCAACCTTGCTCCCACTGTGTGCATGGGAGGGAGATAACTGAAAGTGGGGAGCGTTGCTTGGATCCTGCAAGTGGCTGAGGTCCAGTGGGGTTGGAGGCTTTCTTCCTCCTTTTGGAAATGCAAAGCAACCCTGCACCTCCCCTGCACTTGCAGGAGGATCATGACAGCCCAAAGCACAGCGGCTTTGTAATTGCTGCATACACTTCGATCGGATTTACGTGGCAAGGGTTTGGTAGCAGGGGCCTGCAGGGATGGCGTCTGTGAGAACAGTCCAGACAACAGCCAGCTCCAGATAGCTCCAAAAGGGCCCCGGCGCTTGCCAGAGCTGAGCCAATAAGCGATGTTGTTTGCACCTCTGGGAGAGCAGATGGAAGAAGGGGGAAATACTGCTGCACAACAGAAGCTGGAAGAGCAAGGAGTGAGAAGCAGCCCTGCAGCCCCCAAGGTGAGTGCAGCAGGAGGCAGGAGGTGCTCCAGGCTCACAGCAGCAGTTCCCCTGCGGGCTGTGCAGGGAGAGGCCCCTGGTGGGACAGGCTGTCCCCCTGCACCCATGGGTCCCCCATGGAGCAGATCTCCACGCTGCTGCCCCCCTGTGGGTGGAGGAGCCCCCGGTGGAGCAGGTGGCTGTGGCCTGGAGGAGTCTGCGGCCTGTGGAGAGCCCCCGCAGGAGCAGGCCCCGGGCCGCAGCTGCAGCCCCCCCGTGGAGAGGAGCCCCCGCAGGAGCAGGGGGGCTGGGGGGAGCTGCCGCCCAGCCGTGGGGGACCCGTGCTGGAGCAGTTTGCTCCTGGGGGATGGATGGATGGAGCCCGTGGGACGGAGCCGTGTGGGAGCAGTGCTTGAGGAGCTGCTGCCTGTGGGCAGCCCGTGTGGGATCAGCTGGGGAAGGACGGCATCCCGTGGGAGGGACCCCACGGGGAGCAGGGGCAGGGAGGGACCCTGAGGGTCACTCTGCTGAGTCTGCTTTGCCCGTCACAATACTTGTTGAGCCATCGCCCTGTCCTTATCTCAGCCCTGGAGCCCTTTGCATTGTATTTTCTCCCCCTTTCCCTTTGAGGAGGGGGAGTGAGAGAGCGGCCGTGGTGGAACTCGGCTGCCCACCCGCTTTGAACCACCGCAGTTGCAAAGTCCTGGGAAAGATTTCTTTCAAGAAATTAAACAAGGTGTTTAACAAAGAAATGCAGAGTTTCCTTTTGAAGGCTTCCTGGAGAATTGGGCTTCTTTCCTATTCCCAGCTCAGAGGAAGGGAATTGTTGATTTCACCTTCTTTTTTCTTACATGGAAATCAAAGGTGAACTGCTCTACAAGGACGGGCAACGTCTCAGAATCAAGCTCTTTTGCTCTGTAGTCCTTTCTCAAGGAAAAGATTGATCACACACCTTCCACAGATGTAGGGGAGCAGAGAATAATTTGGGAACTACTCTAATTCAAGTCAGTTTGGGCATAGTGGTACTTCCCTAGCTGTTTCTGAGACAGACACATTAGCAACAGAGAGTGTTGTGCCGTCACTGGGAGGCGCCTGCGGTGATGACTTCAGAAACAGAAGGGAATTGTGTCACCACAGCACTTTGGGAAGAGCTGCCTCTGCGCACGTTTAGCTGGGAGGGACAGAGAAGGGTGCTGGATGCGATGAAACCACGTGAGGATTTGTGGATCTCCCCTTGAGGTGCACAGAGAGGGACCATGCCCTTCTGTAAGTGTTCTGATGCTTGGCTGAGGAAAAAAATGTGGTTTTGTTGTGAATGCTTCATTGTAGTATTCTGTAGTTTGTGTCAAGTCCTTACAGAAGCCTCAAGGTTGGTACTTTGCTCAATGATGGAGCTGCACAGAGTGAGAACAGACCCAATGTACGGGGGAGGGCCTCTGCACGTTCTCTTCTTCCTACAGACGATCAACAAATAAGGGGAGACAGAGAAGAGTGTGCTGTGGTCCTCCCATAGACCGCAAGTACTAAAGCATAAACAAGAGGCTTAAGAGTCCCCCTGTCACGTTAAAATTCAGGACAGCAATGCACTTCATCGCATGGGCTGGCCTGTCGACTAGTGTCTCAGGCTGTGGCGTATGAAGATGCACTCCATCTGCTTTCAGGGTAGCAATGGCAGTGGGCAAGCTGCCTGACCTTAACATTTGTCATTTCATTTCTCACCTGAGTTTTGGTGGTTCTCCACGATTCATTCTTGGTCTAGAAAAAAAAAAAAATAAAAAAAAAAAGTGAATTTGCATCAAAATAAAAGGATAAAAGGATTTCCTTTCCATTAATTACATTTTCTTAACTTAACTAAAAAAAGTGAACTGCGATGAAAATAAAAGGATTTCCTTTCCATTCATTACATGTTCTTACCTTTGTAACAGATTTGGTTATTGACTTAGAAGGCAAATATCTGGCCAGACTGCAAGACTTGTGCTCGCAGCGTGGGACAGCTCTCGTAAAGGTGATTCAGGGCAGTTTCTGGAAAACAAGACATCAGATCTCCAAAACACTTCCTTTGTGCTAATGTAGGAAGGGCGAGTAAGTGTAAAGGTAAGAGCCCAGATACCGTAAGAAGCAGAAAGTGTGAAGGAAACTTCCTTCTGGCTGATACAGCTCCATATCTAGTTGTCAAGTATGAAGAGAGCAGTGCTAAGTTTCTTGGGGAGAGGAAAACAAAGAGGCTGGGAGAGTGTACAAAGAAAAAAATGGGATTCCCTATTTCAGGAAATCCTAGTAACTGGAAATAGAGATTGGAAGAGTGCTTTAAGCCAAGACAGACATGTTTTAAAACTAAAACCTAGGAGTTGAATGAACCAAGAAATGAATCCCTTTTGATTATGCAGTTGTGTCCAGCGTTATCTTGGGAAATATGGTTTCCACATAAAACGTATCTGGGGCTTGAAGTTCTCCTAAGGCCCTTCTCTGTGTATTCCCTACTGTTTGGTAAGCGCTGAGGTCACACTGCAGACAGCAGCACGTCCTCTCCCCACTACTTAGCTGTCTGTTCTCACAACACGTCTAGGAACAGAATGGCTTGGACACAACTGCGCCTAGGACCGAGTTCATTCAAGCTGCTGGACGAGGTAAAAGCTCTGGACAAGCGAAGGGGAGGGAGGGATGGGTGGACATACAATATGATCACTTTAATCTCATTTCTCTAAGAATCCTTGCTGAGAAAACAAAACAAAACAGAATCAAAAAGAACAGAACAGAACAGAACAAATGAAGCAAGCAGCTAGCTTGCTGGAGACATTGTCTGGGAAGCAGTGAAAACACTTGCAAACAAAAACACGTCAAAGGACTAACTCTTTGAGCTTAATTCTAATCCAACAGCATAACCTCAAAGTCCTGTTTCTGTTCGTAACAGGCTGCTACAGTAACATGTCCCATTGGATGACTTTGCAGCATAGATGTCAGGAATGCAGCTTGGGATCCCCTCCTTCTACTCAGAGTTCACTTTGAAGGGACGAGCAAGTAATTTTTCCTGGGTTGACGGAAATCTAAAGTCTGTTTTCTAACACTCTTCCAGACGCTTCTCTGTCCATTGGCCTGTCCTGCCAACTCTGGTGTGAGTGTGAGGTTGTGGCAAGAGGGATTTCCCATTCCTATTTGACCTGATGGACACCAGCTTTCCTCGGAAATGGCTGATGTTGCTGAGGAGGCAGCAGTATCAAAGCCCTTGCTGATGAAGGTACAAGAAGCGGGGGAGGCTTTGGCATTTCTGCACAACGCTGCTCCCTGACTGTCACTCCAGACTCAGATTCGGAAAGAAGCAAAGCAAGCTAGAGGAAAACTGGATGTCCTGGTAATTTTCTTTTCCTTTTATTTCTTCATTCTTCACTTGTAAGAAAATCTAAATCTTAACCCTTTGTTTGAAAACACGGCTTTACGGAAATGCTTATGGGTGTGCTCCTTCACCTTGTGTGGAACCTGCTTCACCTCGCTTCAGCTATAGGACACCTATGCTCCAATTTATGCTTCCCATGATAAAGCGGTGTTCTTTCGGTATTCTTTTCTGTGATGCTTGCAGGCGAGGTTGAAAAGAGTTGTCAGTAGGATTCTTCGTTTCCTTTGCAGTATCCAAAGCTCCGTATTACCGTGGATCTTCTCCTCTGATCTGGAAAGCTTCACAGGCCAAAAGAGAATTGAGATGAAGAAGGAAATAGAGAATGCTGGCCAATATTGCCAAGTACCACCCGTAAGTTTTGTGAAAGAATCCGGTGCATTTCTGTAGTGGTAGAAAGTTCATAAAATCATCGTCGTGCACTTGAAGGCAAGCAATGCTGTAAAAATGAAGAATGCAAGGCCCTGCTTAAGGACAATCTTCAGGCTGCATCTAGATCAGCAGCTTATTTGCTTCTTCCACAACCTCATCTCCGCTTGCTTAGAAGTTGTGAAGGTCGGAAGCACACTCCGTCTTTTTCATCCCCTCTGTGTATCTTTTCCCTGACAGCAACTTCTGTCTTGGCTCTTCACATCCAGCCAGAGCAGTTGCTTTGCCTCCGCAACCTGCAGGCTGACCTCTCGTGTGTACCTGTGCTGGACTGAGGGTAATGCTTGTAACGCACACAGATGCTGCATTCACTGTGACTTTTAGAAAAGAGAGCAAGAAGCTAACCTGCACAGCAGACTCTTAGGTTTCTGTCTCTCTCTCTCTCTCTCTCTCTCTCTCTATCTGCATATATATTTCAGTACTTATTTACTTCTTTAAAGATACCTTAAATAGAATAGATACTTTAAGAAAGCTTACTTGTTCTTCCCCTTTCCTTGTTTTTAATGTTTGCTTTTCTAACCAATCCTTAATGTTACAACATTGGATTGATGCAGTACTCAGTCCTTAGAAGTTCTCAAAGCACATCAGTGATTTCTCTATTTCTCAACCTTTCCATCTTCATTGAGATCTCTCATCTGAATTTAGGTATGAGGTGAAGAAGAACACTGCAACCAGCTGAAGCCGTATCAGACACATGCTTCTGCTAGGAAGTCATTCCGAGGGATTCCACGGTGTACTTTAGACAGGTTTGCTCTGGTCCTCTGGACTCAGCATCCCCAAGGGATATTTCAAAGCTCTCGGAAGGACCCGTCATTATCTCTGACACTGCAGCCTCCAGTAGGAAGGGGTAAATATTCCTTGCCCTTGTGCAAAGGAACTACTCAGTTAGCTGTTTCTAACCCAAATCTCGTTGTTGTCTTCTATTGACAGACACCACCCGGCTAGCCAAGCTAAACCACTGAAAATGGAAGGAGTGGGACATCTTCCAAAGCCTGCTGCTGCTTCTAAGCAGAACTGCGCTGTAGGTGGGGACACAGCAAGAGGAAACGTCCAGGCCACGGTGGAACTGCAAGGCACCTGTCTGAGCCACACAACGAAGTCAGCGATTCCCAGTTGGAGACTGTTGCTCGACCAGTGACACAGCAGCTGGAGCGCTTCTGGTTGCTGCTGATGGGTTCCCATGAATCAGCCAGGGATAGGAGCTATGAGAACGACTGAAGCGATTTGAAGTTACCTGAAAGAAAGAAGAGAGGAGAGAAGAAGACAAGAGGGGAGGGAAGGGGAGGGAATAAAAGGAAGGGAGGGCGGGGGAGGGTAGGATAGGATAGGATAGGATAGGATAGGATAGGATAGGATAGGATAGGATAGGATAGGATAGGATAGGATAGGAAAGGATAGGGTAGGGTAGGGTAGGGTAGGGTAGGGTAGGGTAGGGTAGGGTAGGGTAGGGTAGGGTAGGGTAGGGTAGGGTAGGGTAGGGTAGGGTAGGGTAGGGTAGGGTAGGGTAGGGTAGGGTAGGGTAGGGTAGGGTAGGGTAGGGTAGGGTAGGGTAGGGTAGCGTGTTAGAGGGGAGGGGAGCATAGGAGAGTATAGGGTAGTGTAGGGGATCGGAGTTTAGGGGAGTGTAGGCTAGGATACGGGAGGGGAGTGTAGGAGAGTGTAGGGGAGGGGGGCATAGGGTAATGTAGGGTAGTGTAGCGAACGGGAGTTTAGGGTAGGATAGGGGAGGGGAGTGTAGGAGTGTGTAGGGTAGTATAGGGGAGGGGAGTGTAGCAGAGTATAGGGACAGGGAGCATAGGGGAGGGGATGGTAGGGGAGGGGAGGAGACGGGAGGGGAGGGGAGGGGAGGGGAGGGGAGGGGAGGGGAGGGGAGGGGAGGGGAGGGGATGGGGGGAGGGGAGGGGAGGCAAAAGTGGGGAGAGGAGGCAAAAGAGGGGAGAGGAGGGGAGGAGTGTGGAGGGGTGGTGAGGGGAGGGGAGGGGAGGGGAGGGGAGTGCTACCATAAATAAAATTGCGAAATACATGACATTTTGGATCTGGAGCCAAATCTTTGTGTACATGTCCTCTACCCATAGCCCCACGTGCTGACCACCCACCCGAATCTATCATACTGTTGGTCAGAAAGAACAGGGAGCATAGGGGAGGGCAGGGGAGTGGAGGGAAGGGAAAAGAGGGGATGGGAGGGGTGGGGAGCGCTACCATCAATAAAATTGCAAAATACAATGAAGGAGCAGCAGAGCCTGCAACCTCCATTCCCCAACATCCTCCAACCACCCCCCCACTGCTCCGTGGGAAATAGGTAGAAGAATCAAGACTGAGGTTTAGCCTGGGATGGAGGTAGTGTGGCGAGGTGGTTTTCTGTTTGGTTGGTTGGTTGGTTGGTTGGTTGGTTGGTTGGTTTTAAAGTTTTAAAATTCTCACTGTCTAATTTAGGATAAGAGAGAGAAAGTTGTGTTTACTATTGCCCTGGAGTTTCTGTTGGTCTGGCCACGGAAATGGAGTACTCAAAATCCTCAGGACACTCATTTTATACCAGATTTATCCTAAAACTGCAGTATTTCTAGGCCCTTGGGATTCTTATCAATTAAAACATACTTTTTCACGCACAGAAGATGCAAAAAAGTGCGTCTACTGCAGTATGCAGACAGAGCCAGTCCTGTCTCTTGATTCCTTCTGCCTTCTGCCTGAAGAGCAGCAGACAATCGAGTTCTTGTCTTCAGTAGCTACGGCCTTAACCAACTGTGCAGTCTGTCCATTCATACACAGAGGAGGAAAAATAGCGTGGAATAACTCCTCTCCTTTGTGCTAACAGAGGAGGGTACAGCTTCCTCACTCCAACCCCACCGAGGCAAACCAGTCAGCAGTGCACGCCAGAGCCTCTGTCTCTTCCCCATCTCATGATGTGCAGCTGGATCACTCTCCCTTCTATCCCCAGGATCGCTTTCAGCACAGTCCCAGAAGGGTCAGACTCACAGCTTTAGGACCCATCAGAAGAGGCTTGCACTCTTCTGCCACCACACCCCCTATACACATGCAATTTCACACATGCAAAGAGACACCATGGATTGGGGAGTTGCACAGAGAGGAGACCACACCCGTTTGCCTGCCTGCAGTTTGACACCAGTAGGGAGGTAATTCCCGTCAGGAGTTTCCATAGAGATGACAGAATATGGCCCTAGGCTCCTGCTGCTTCTTTCAGCCCTAATTCTTCAAATCCATAGGAACGGAAGAAACCTTCCCAGCCAAGTGCTGCATATCTTGAAGGTTGGAGAACCCACAGCCTTCTGCTTCATTTCATTTTAAAGATCAATCCCAATGTCACTCCCATAGAAGTAGTGGAAGCCATCTGGCTGGCTTGGCTTTCTCTCCAAAGAAGACCAAATGAGAGTTGGTCACGGGTGAGGATGAGCCCTGACAGTTCCTGCATTTTGGTTCTCCTGCAGCCCACAAAGCTCTCACTGCCTTGCCTGAATTTGAACCCCTTTGGAACCAAATCTACAGATTATCTCTGTAAATCCAAAACAGCACTTATTCACCATGTGAACAACAAATGCCTGGGATGGTTAACAGCACTTAGGTGCAAAGGTCAGATATATGTAGCTGCATGTTACACATTTTTAGTCTGAATAGCACAATTTATCCTTTGACTCCATTTTGCTGTCACGTGGATATCAATTTGCAATCATTTGGTCTGTCCTCCCTTTGGTGGCTTCCGTGAGAAGAATCTAGAAGCTGCCCCCCGTTAGATAACGGCTCCACTGCTGGCCAGAGCCAAGCCAAGAAACGATGTCGCTTGTTCCTCTGGGAGAGCATATTGAAGAAAGGAGAACAAAAATAACAACAAAAAGCTGTTTCACAGGGAGAAAGAGAGGAGAAGCAGCCCTGCAGCCCCCCAGGTGAGTGCAGCAGGAGGGCAGGAGGCAGCAGCAGTTCCCCTGCGGCCTGTGCAGGGAGAGGCCCCTGGTGGAGCAGGCTGTCCCCCTGCACCCATGGGTCCCCCATGGAGCAGATCTCCACGCTGCAGCCCCACCGTGGGTGGAGGAGCCCCCGGTGGAGCAGGTGGCTGTGGCCTGGAGGAGGCTGCGGCCTGTGGAGAGCCCCCGCAGGAGCAGGCCCCGGGCCGCAGCTGCAGCCATGGAGAGGAGCCCACGGGGAGCAGGGGCAGAGAGGGACCTTGGAGGAGGGAACTGTATCCTCTTTTTTCATCGGTGCTGAGATTGAGGATCAGGATTTCGTGGTAGGAATTTGTTTAGATGAACCAATTTACATCCATATGGGTTTTGTATGTTTGTTTCACCTTGTCTTGCAGGACCATCTTGGCTGGGTCTGCAGTGTTGTGCAAAAGTGAAGTTTTTCACAATAAAGAGCAGCTTTATTTTCGGGGAAAAGGCTGAGGTGGCCTTCATCAGAGTCTTGTGACCTGAAAATGCAGAAAATGGGTGCATGGCTGGCTGGCTGGGTGGGTGGGTGGGAGTTGGGAATTCAGCCTTGGGATCAGAACTGGGATGTTGTTGGGATAGGAAATGATCAGTGGGATGGGAAGTGATGATGGGGATAGGAACTCATTGGGATGGGATAAATGGGTTTTATTTTTATTGCATTAAATCCACTTTATTGACTGTGTTGTACAGTATGGCGTTGTTTTATTACTATAAAATTATGATGATTATTATTTAATCTTATTAATTAAACAATTTTTATACGTTATTATATTATAAATTATAAATATTAAAATTGATTATATTGTTTTTATTCCTTTTCTACCCTATAAAACTCTCTTTATCCCAGTGCACTGGTTTGGACTTTAGTTTTCCTTCCGAGTCGTTGTGGATTCACTCCGGATGGGGGGACATTAGTGAACGCCTGTGTGCTTCAGATCCAAGGTCACCTTTGCCCTCAACTCAAGATACATGTTTGCATCTGTTGTCGTGAAACAATGTTAACAACAGCAACAAAAAAGTGCCCTACTTGCTAGCAGCATCCCTACGTTTGCTGGGGTCTGCTCTGTGCATTTTGAAGACCGTTCCATGCTATTCAGCCCCTTCAGGAGGAAATGGATGGTTCTAGGAAAATGCGTCTTGACCTGATGCAAAGCTGTGACTCAGCACCCTGCAGCCCCCGCAACCCCTGGCATTTTACCTGCAGCCCCTCCAACAACTCCTTCCTTCCTTCCTTCCTTCCTTCCTTCCTTCCTTCCTTCCTTCCTTCCTTCCTTCCTTCCTTCCTTCCTTCCTTCCTTCCTTCCTTCCTTCCTTCCTTCCTTCCCTCCTTTCGTTCTGTCTGTCTGTCTGTCTGTCTGTCTTTCTCTGTTTCTGTCCAGCACTGATTTTATGGCTACGTGTGCATATCCACAGTGTACAGTTTTCTCCGTTCCGTTTCTTCCCTGAGTCTTGCCCCTCTTCCCTGCAACTGAACAGCATTGCCTTGATCAAGGAAGTGGCAACATGCGGCTTACACAGTAAACTGCTGAAATTACAGCTATAACCATGGAGCACAGCTGCCGATCAACACAAGACCACCAATCGCTCACATTTCTAAACTGCTCGTCACAATTCTTCCGTATGTAGGCTGTGATGCTGCTCATCTCTTAAGCACCCATCCATTTCTTCTCTTCCCAGACCCTCAAGGTGTCCTGGTCAAACCACCTCCCTTCCTCTTGCCCCATCTGGCTCTCCCACCTTCCTTTTCCCTCAAGGCTCAACTTTTTTTTTTTTTTTTTCAGCATAGGAGCTCCATAGAAGCTGCTGCTGCCCACCTCCGAGTTGACTAGGGCTGAACTACTGAAAAAGAAAAGAAAATCTATAAATAAGAGTGAGAGATGGTGAATACCTAACCATCTCTTAAAAGCAGGATTTTAAGAGAATAAGTAATTGATAAATGGAGTTAAGATCGGAGGGAAAAAAATCCACTGTTGCAATCAATAGAGTTAAGAAGTTTTTCAAGTACATTAGGAACAAAAATTAGAGTAATGACACAGATCTGATACGGGATGGGTATTGCTTCAGTGAGAAATGATGGAAAAAACCACAACACAACACATGTGTATGTGTTGTTGGGTATTTGTAAAAAAAAAAAGAAAAGAAAAACAGGTTAATGAAAACTGCATGCTCAATTAGATGATTTTTTTGTTGTCATTGGTAGGGAATTGTGTGCTTTACAACACAGTATGTGTTATATATATATATTATATATGTTTTATATATGTTTTATATATGTTTTAATAAAATAAGGAAATGATATTTTTTTTCTACGTTTGTGGTTTCCAAACTGTAGTTAATAAACATTAAACAAGATGCAATAGGATCTCGTTAACTCTTTTGTTTGAAAAAACAGTGGCCCTGATCGAGAGGTGCAAGTGAGAGGAGACAATATTCAGTATTTCTCTATGTTGTCATTTATTGGTGAAGATGAAAGTCTGCAGTTCATGTTCATTACACTAGCATGACAAAATGACCACAAGGGGGACTGTCTGGTAGTGAAAAGGAACTTCAGCATGGATTAAAAATCTTTGCCTTTCTTTATTCTGAACTGTTTTTCTTATGGCTGCTAGAGAGAGATTCTCTGCCTTAGAAATAAAACTGCCCAGGCTGTTCTGATAAACCTGTAGGGTTAAGGCACTTCTACCAAAACAGATTTCAAAAGGCAAGAAGTCAAAAAGCAACAATTCAGTAATCTGTGTACGCTTATATATTAAGTTTTAAGATAACCTGGTTTAACCTGGTTTATATTTAGTTCACACAAATTAACCAAACATAGCAGCATACAACCTAAGAAAAGCTTAAGAAATTTATTAGATGCACAGATAAAGTGCTGTAACAGAGAAACTTGTGTAAATCTATTCTAAAATAAATAAGGTACAGTTAAACCACCTTTGACTCGTTTTAACTCGGAAAGAAATAACCTAAGTTTTAATCATTTGAATTTTAAGGTCAAGGTGAAATATACCATAACTATAACAGTGGTTGTGATCTGTATCAACTATTTGAGTCTCCTGTTCCTCTTGAGGTCTCCCAGAAACAGGAAGGCTATTGCAAAATGTATACATTAGACATAGCTCCTTTTACAGAAACATTTTTGGAATAAAGTCTGGTTGCTCAAATACATGTTAAAATATTTAACAAGGAAACAATTTTCTCCTGATCCAGTCGATCTTTTAAACAAGACAATGTATTTTTCCCACAGGAGGGAACAGAAGTAAACATCCTCCTTAACTGAAGACTGTTTTGCTTGAAGAACTAAACTATTGCATTATTATATGAGAGCAAGAAATCCTGAAGATGCAAAACAGATCCAAAACGTCCTATCTTGCTTTCTCTTTGTCTCTCAGGCTTTTGTGGAAGAAGATGACACTTTAGAAGAATCAATCTTTGAACAACCAGGACTCTTTTTTTTTTTTTTTTCCTTCCTGAGGCATGCAAGCAGGAAACATTTCTTTCTTGCTTTGCTGCCAAACACACGTTTTTTGTAGTTTTCTCAGTGAGGTGAGGTTTTTACTTTATAATATGGAACTGATTTTTGTTTCTGTGTATTTTAGGTGCACCACTTGCCTGAATGCTACAATAAATCATATGAAATGTGAGTATTTTTAGAGATAAACACTTTTCATATTAACAACCACAGCAGATGCAGTACCTGAGCTGCTTACATGGAACAACCTTTTGCAGTGGTACTCACTGGCAATGATAGCAATGAGCTGATAAAATGATTATTTTGTTTCTTCAACTGCATTTATCCATGTCATGTTCTAACACTGATCCTTCAATTGGTGGCTGTGCCAACTTCAAGGGTTGCCCTCATGCTGCGCTTCTGTCTGATTTATTAATCCTTTACACTGAAACTGTCATCTCATGGATGAAACACTATGGATGCAAGTCCAGTACTATCATGGCAACTGTGCCTTTCCCTTTAATTTCACCATATATATTAGGGCTTTATAGCTAGTTAGTGTTTTCTATGCTTTATACAACTCTAACTTCAAAGCCATATATTCAGTTTAGTTGATGATTTCTTTATTGACAACTCAGACAGAGATACTGAGTGGATGGTGAGGGTTTTTTGAGTTGAACAAGTAATGAGGGAATATTCTGGCAAAAAGTCAACTACTTCATAATCCACTAGGGAAGACAGAAAAATGTATCAGTCAGTTTCACATACTGTGCAATATATTTCATGCAGGTCTTAACATTATTATTTCTAATTCAGAAATGTGAAAATGGAGGTACAGAGGGCACCCTTCCCACTCCACAGTTATTGACAGTTAAATTCAACAAAATCATTTAAATGGCACATCATGTAGGAAAAAGAATTGCTCCAATTAAGTAGTTGTCAATGTCATGGAGTTATATCCACAGACAATTGTTTTTATTAGATAAATTTCCAGAATAATACCTGTAAAAATTATTCAAAGTATTTAAATGTTAAAAAGAATGTTATGTAATAAGGTTGATTATATGAAAGCTTTAATATAAATAGGACTATGGGAGTCCCACAGAGGAATGCATACACCACAGTAGATAAATTCTCATCATTAGGTTTCTCATTCCATCTAAGAATGAGGTGAAATGCTTTCAATCTGCATAGCAGTAAACGTCATTCTTATACCAGTTCATATCAATCATACCAGCTGCATCATGTTAATAAAAAGAACTGATAGTCATATAAAAAAATTATGTTGTTATTTTAGTTTACAGCACCATAGCCTGCTATGAGCCAAATACCCTTACCACAGTTTTTGGCTGTCACAGGCTTATTTCCAAAAGTTCAGCAATTACTACATTTTTGATGAATTACAGTGCCAGAGTTGCTTTTCTTTTTCTTTTCTTTTCTTTTCATTTCTTTTCTTTTCTTTCCTTTTTTTCATTTCTTTTCTTTTCTTTCCTTTTTTTCTTTTCTTTCCTTTTCTTTTCTTTTCTTTTCTTTTCTTTTCTTTTCTTTTCTTTTCTTTTCTTTTCTTTTCTTTTCTTTTCTTTTCTTTTCTTTTCTTTTCTTTTCTTTTCTTTTCTTTAACTAACAATTTTGTAATTAATTTTTATAAATAACAATCATACTATTATAAGGAAATCCATGGAGAATACAGAACACCCCTTTTTGTAGTCTCTAAATTGTAGTTCGAGAACAGTATTGTGCAAATGCTTTTCCTATTAGGTTTTGAAAAAATCATGTACCATATTGAATGATTTTATTTCCAAATGTAATACTAGAAAATTTTGGAATAAATTTGCATCCAGTTGTAAATTTTGCTTCTGAATGCATACCTAGCATTACTTCTGCCTGATTTAATTGATTTCATTGAACTTTCTGAAAACAAATTTCCAGAATTTCATGCACACTTGAAAATTAGTAGCACACGCAGTTCAATTAAGTATTACTTTGACTAATTTTGAATCCAGAATTGGTAATAATATTTTTTTGTTATTGTGGTTAATTTCCTGTAAAACAAGATCTTAACTTGCTTGTTGAAAAGTGTTAAAGAACATTAGCTGGTCCTGCCTGACATGAGTAGTGTTAATGAAAGTGCTAGACACAACATTTTGCCTTTAGATTTCCTTTTCAAGATCTGAGACTTTGTGAAAACATTTTTTCAGGATATGCCCATGAACACAGTTTAGTGGAGAGGTGTGTCAGCAGTGGCTATTTTCTGCGCTGGTAGCAACTTGAAATGAGAATCTTCCTCAACCAGAGTAGATAATTCTCTATTCTGGCAAGAATCTTGTCATAACAATGGAAGGGCTAACAGGAATGGTGGCTGCCTCTCCATCTCCCTGTATCACTGTAAAAACAATTGATATTATCTACGCAAGCTTTCCCAAAAGATCAGTATTTACTAAAAAGTGATTCCTCTGCTAGAAGAAAAAATAGTTCTTGCTAACTCTAAATGTTGTAAATTTTTGATATTTTTATAGATATTTTTTTTTCCTAGAACATGATGGGACATCATTGACGATGTATATGCTTCAGTCAACAGATGCATTTTTCTGTTAAAGGAATAACAACAAAGATTATCTGTAATTTTATTGGTTTAGACATAGAGGAAAGCCAGAATTTAATTAACACAGAGTGAAACATAGAGGAGGAGGTATTATTCAGATACAAGCTGGACATTTATGTCAGATTAGTACCTAGCCTCTTCAGTTGTTCATATTAAATGAACCATTCAGGCAGACAGAGAGTGTGCATGTGGTCTGCATGTTTTAGAGATTACATGGGCCTAATATATTAAATATACTAAATATACTAATATACTAAAAGAGATTTTGATAGCAAGAAAATGAGAGAATACCATTTTGGAGTGCTAAAGTTAGAATACGTTGAGATTATTCAACCACAGGTCTCTTAACGTGTATCATGGACGTAATTGCTGCCTACTTACTGCTGCTTACCAGTGAAACAGCTTATGGTAGCTAGTGAGTGGCTAGAACAAGTCACCTGTATATTGAAACTAAATCAGCAAAATGTTTAGGTGGGTATATAGTAAGAAGAGAAGTCAATGTCCAAATAATGGAAATCACAGCACCTTAGCTACAGTTTGTTAAAGCAGAATTTTAAAAAGTCCCCAGTTTTCTGGAAAGGAAAAGCCTGAAGTCTTTTAAGACTTGTAATTACAAAAGTCTTTTCAGCAAGAATGGAACAAAACAGCAAAGTCACTGTCCTGTCAGCAGAATTTTACTGAGAGTATGAATTCTGTCCAATTTACGTAAAATGGTTTTCTCTCAGTGCTGGGGATTATTCTGGTTGGTAGTGCTTCCTACCAGATGATATTGATCTCTGCCTGAGGTTCTGTTAATCTGTAGTGAATACATTTCAAAGCTGAAAGAAGGCAATATTCTTCCACCACTTGTAAAATCATTAGTTGTGAGCGGAGTCATATCTCTCCACCCTGATACCACCAATTTAATGTTATTATACTCTGTCCCTTTGAGGACCAATGGAAGAGTCTCAAAAGAAAGAGAAAGTTACTACTGATATGGGAAGATGAGCTTCAGGAGAAGGAAGGGATCATTTCAGAACAGATGGTCTGATAGAAGAAACTGCCTGATGTAGGGGAAGTGCATTGGCAACACCTTTTCTGACAAGAAGAGCTGGAAAAGGGAAAGATGAATAGTCAGAATCATTGTTAGGGAAAAGGAGGAGTGAAATTCTGAAAAAATGCTCCAAGTTGAAGAAATACCATGTAGGAAAGGCAGAAATATAGGAATGGATTTGGTAAACTACATTGAAGAAGGAGTCAGATTTGATGATCCTTATGGGTCCCTTCCAACTTGGGATATTCTATGATTCTATGATTCTAAGAAGACTTCAGAGCTGTAAGAGAGGAAAAAAAAAAAAAAAAAAAAAAAACAAACAAACTTGGGAGAATAAATGGTATCTCAGACAAAGAACCAAGGAGGATATTGCTATGATCATAGATGTGATGAACTCCATGTTCTCAGCTGTGAATTTCTGGAGAACTGGGTCAGAGGGAACCTCTTCAAGGAATGTTGCACCGTCACTGAGTAGCAGTTGAGTTTGTTCACTGGGAGAAAAATGCATATGGCCCAAAGCATGCATCAGGGAATGAAGAGAAGGATCCTCCTCAGAGAAACAGAAAGTAGCCTTCTAGTCCTCAGAGATGACAGAAGGAGAAAAGTCTTAATGACCAAGCTGGAACATGGTGAGTTTGCTACATCAAAAATTTATAGACTGACTGAAGCCACACTTAGGAGCAAAAATATCATGGACAGGGTTAGATATAAACCTTTCTTTATTTCTATTCAGTCTGATCTAATTTGAACTTTCTATGTATAAAAAGTTAATTCTTATTCTGTAATAAAATCAGGCTTTTCTGAGGTTTCTAGTCTTTATTGGGGGCTCACTGTAGGCTATCTATCTTAAAATTCTGGTGATTCAGGTTACAATATGTTTCTGAAACACAGTAGGTTTACAGGAGTAGAGGGCAAAACGTGGGAAAAGGTGAAATGGTCTGGAACAGAAATGGTGTGGTAGTACCACAATCTCATCTGGAGAATTTGTTTTAGATTATTTGTTGAATTCAAATAGCATGGATGTACAGTGATTTTATTAAGTCCTCAATTGGATTATTATGGATTTACATTATTTTAACCTGTGCTTACCTGTAACTATGCAGAATTTATATGAATGCAGTTTCCTTTCAGTTGGCTGTATCAAATGCAGTTGCCTAAGATAAAACTATTAATTTTGTACACTGGGGCTTGATCCCCTGGGTCATCTGTCAGCAGCGTCCATTACTGATACAGCAGTAGATAGCTATATATCACAGTGTCATCTTAGCTTTTTTCCTCTCCTTGGTCTCAGGGTTATTGTTGTAACACTTCAGATAATTCTGTATATGGTGTTTTGCTTTTAAAAAATGATGGCTATTACAACTCTGAAACATTTATCCTAACATGTTTCCTCAGTTCACGTATTTTTTATAACTAATGTAGCACAGGGAAAAATAATGTTTTTCTAACTATGGATTTATGACTAAAAATCCTTACAGTATTAATGGAAAAGATGTGCATAAATTCCCTGGTGCACTGATGGCATTATATTTCCCAGAATGTATGTGCACTGCATGTCGTTTGGGCATGTTGCTTTGCTCAGCTAGAATCCTCCCAGCCATTTCGTCAATCCTCTGGAATCCAAGCCATTAAGGTACTATCACATGCACAGGGAGACATTTCTGGAAAACTTTCACATAGTTACTGTTGCTAGGTAAATCGCTCCCTTGACATCCACATATTTAGATATGCTTCTCACTTTCTTTGTCTCAAAACTGACACAGTGACATGACTTTGGGGGCGGGAGTAAGGAGAGGCTCATGCAAGGCAAAGCAAGTGCTGAATTGCAGGAATAAAAGAAATAAAGTGCATTTCATTAGGGTATTTTAAATGCATTTCAATTTTGCCTGGACAGCCATACAATGACTGGATATCTAAGGTCAAAGGTAGAGAACAATTGTTAAAGGAAAAAAGATATTTAGGC
Organism: Anas acuta; assembly: GCF_963932015.1. Lineage (NCBI taxonomy): Eukaryota > Metazoa > Chordata > Aves > Anseriformes > Anatidae > Anas > Anas acuta. Next base: position 22,391,102 of record NC_088988.1, on the reverse strand, counting down.
ATAAGTCAGTTTTATGGCAACTTAATTGTTGAGAAATTATATTCTCCTGACTGAACTTGTCTTTAAGTTTTTCAGGATTAATGTACTTCTAAACAATATTTGCATGTGTCTAATGTACCTATGCTTATGCACACATATTTAGGCCAGCTTAGGATAGTAAAAACAATGCAACAAATTATTTGTGTCCTGGAAATGAAATCACCAGTTTTAAAACTCAGAAGTGAGCATTAATTTCTGACTGCTAGGATACATGAGATGAATACTAGGAAACGAGATAGACAAAATAGCATTTGTAAAATATGTGGCTGGGAAATGAGAGAGAGGAACATCATTTTTATTAAGGGAATACTAGACTGAGTTGATTATTCTACAATAGTCATCCAGAAACTCTTGTCAAAACCTTGGAATTAAACAAGCTTTTGGTAGCACATTAGTTCTAGCACTGACTTTCTGTACAGGGGTAAAAACCACCCTTTGTGAATGTTTGATGTACTTTTAGCCATACTGGTGATATCTTTAATGCTAAATTACCATTTATAGAAAGCAAGATGAGTCTGGCAATTTTTATGTAAATCTATTAGTCAATCCACTTCAAGAAGTACATGAAAACCTCAAGATCTGTCTTTTAGTAACATGACTGTTATGTAAAAAGTAGTGAAAAATATTTTCTGTAACTAATAGATAAAATAAAAGTAAAGTTCTAGACCAACTTTAAATAAGATTTTAATGAAGGTGTTACAAGGCAATTCATGTGACATCTACCTTATTTTTTTCAGTTTTTACTCTGAACCATCCATTCAACTTCTTGCTTTCCTAAAAGCAAAGAATATTAATTTCAGAAGCAAGAACACACGTTCAGAAAACTGGGATTTTTGATTTGTTCAAAATTAGAGTTTCAGAGTTAAAAATATTATTACTATATATGATTCTTTATGTCACTGATTTCTTGCCTGTAAAGTATTTGATTTCTCTCTGGCTAATATTGCATTTAGCAATGTTAAAATTTTACTTGCAGCAGTAATAGCATAATTAGTAGCAATACATAATAATTATTATAATTATATATTTATATAATTATATATAAAATATATTAAAAATCTAAAATATATAAAATATATAAATTAATATAAGTAATTATATAAATATATAATTATATGTTGTATATAATATATATATTATAATATATTTATGCAATTATTTATTTAAATATATAAATGTTTATATAATTATATAAATGTATAATTATGATTATCTAATAACTATTTATATAATTATTTTTCCTCTTTGAGGTTTAGTTTCTCTGATAGAAGTAAGATCTCAGTTTGGGGATATTAATTTTCTTTTAGCCTTATAGATTAAAGATAATGTAAACTATCCAATCCATATCTCTTAATTTAGTGTTTTTATCCCTTACCAATAGAAAAGATTGATTTTAACTACAAAGAAAAAAAAAAAAAAAAGGAACTGAATAGCTTAAATATCCATTAATTTCAAAGTGGTTTTAAAAGTGCTACTGACTCACCTATATGGTACATAAAATATTTATTGATGTTTAAAAATACCTAGAAGACAAGATTTTCTAGAATTAACCCTTCCTGTAACAGATGGTATCATAATATGACAGCAGTCTTCTAAATAAGAATAGAAAAACTATAATAATAGTAATAGTAATAGTAATAGTAATAGTAATAGTAATAGTAATAGTAATAGTAATAGTAATAATAATATGTTCTTAACATACCACCCAAAGCTTGAGATTTTTTTTAGGGTCTTCAAACATCCATGAACTAATCAGCAAATATGTGTGATCTCTCTTCTCCCTGTCTCATGGCCTACCCTACCATTTTCTAAAAGCTTGATATTACTGAATGTCCATTCTGGATTTGAATGGAGCTAGGGATATCCCAATGATATCATAAATATTTAGGGACTAAAAGCCACTGGAAAGCTCCCCTGGGCTCCCTGACACCTCCAGGCTTGCGCAACACAGAGCAGGAGCCAGTCGTGCATGCTGCTTCCCTGTTGCATAAGAAAGCAAGGGGAAGTTGGCTTCCAGGCAGCAGTCCCAGATAATAGGCTACTGTGGACTAAGAGGAAGAAGTCAACAGCCATGAACACAAGAGGTGCTTGTTGTCACTATGTCTGAGCTCATCAGGAGCTAGCCCTAAGCTCCACCAGCTGGCCTGCTTCCATGATGTATGTTCTTAATGCAGAAGTAAAGCGTGTAAGGTCCAGATATATTCTTCACTGAGGAATGACAATTGTGACATCAGGTAATTTGAGAACAGGTTGATATTCCTCAAGAGTGTGGATACTCTGTAAACCAATAAATGCTTTCACTTGATCCAACAAGCAATAAGAAGGCATTCCTCACCTTTGGCAAACATGAATCACAGAGAGGTCTTCAGAATTTGAAAATCTTGTGTTGCTATTTACATAGGGGGTTTAAAATTGTCCATAATTTAGAAAAGGGGATAGCAAATTATTTAATTTATTTGCTGAAAAGTTCCAGTTACTCTTAATAACAGCAAGCTGGAGAAAGAAATATAGTAGTTTACAAGTAGTCCACTTAATACTTGTGGCTACTTAACAGACTTCATCAGGAGCACAATAATATCTCTATGCTGCTGCAAGCACAGTTCACTTGCCATAATAAGGTATAGAATAGGAAATAGAATGGAACAGAAAATAGTCATGTCTGGAGAGACTGAATTCTCCATCATCTGAGACCTTTGGGAAGAGATTATATATCAGTATAAGTCAGGAATTTTGTAGGCATATTTGACCCTGCTTTAGGGTAAGGGAATGAACTACAAGACCTCATTTACACTGTGATTCAACAAGCAGTCAGCTCTCAGGAGATTTTTCAACAGCACACTAGAAGCAATATGAAAAGCTAAAAGCTGTGTTAATTTGAATGACTTGTGCCAAGTGACAGGAGGTAACAGCATTTAGCTTTTAAAAAGTATTGTGGCATTAAGCCTTCATAATGTTTTTGAATTCATATAGCACCTTTTATCTTAAAGCACTTTGCACGTTCACTATATGATTGGACTAGAGTTCCTTTTCAGTTTGACCTGTGGCGAGGACAGCAAAAGTACCCATGTACAAGTGAAACCTTGTGTTGCTCAACATATAATTTTTTTTCAGTATTATTATTTCAGAATTTTCCAACATGCAATGTCCCTAGATCTGAAAGTATCAACCTTACAGGTATGAAATAAATAAACTCTACTTTTATATTAATTTTTGGAATCAAGGAAATTATTTAGTACTTTTTTTTTCCTATAGGAGTCATCATCATCTTTTTTTTTTTTTTTTCAGCTATGCTTTGGCATAAAAAATAAAAACTAAAAAATAATAATTCTTTAAACCATACATCTTTTAAAATAAGAGTAGATAGCATAAAGTAACAAAGACATTCATGAATACTCTAAGAATGAGCAATCATGAAACACCAGTTGTGTGCTTCTTTGGAGTCTTTTTGTAGAATAAATGTATCTTAAGAATTGGCAGCCAAATTGGCTGTCCATTTATTTATGAGTTTAGAAAAAGCTTGCCATAAACACTGGAACAGTATGTCATCAAAAGCAAAGGTAGTCCTTCAAAAAATAAGTCAAATTGGCAGTAAAGCTTCTGCATTGCTGAAATGTCAGTATCCTAGTAATGTGCAAGAAAAGCTAGGTAGAACATGCTGTGGAAAGGAATGCAGAAAGTTTGTTTGACACATTTAACAATATTAGTCTGTATAATTTCTGCTTGACCAGGATAATTTTCATTTTATATAAAAAGTAATTTCTTGAAATTGGAATAGGACAATGGCAGTGCAGAAGACAAGAACAGATGGAAATAGTCTCAACAAAACTGATTGTTGAAAAGAAGAATCAAGACTGAATTTTAGATACATTTTAAGGAAGGAAAACTTCCTATCAGAAATCTCGTTCTTGGTGGGCATGATTTCACTGCAACATTTTCACCGACCTTGATTTTTTTGGTCTGGTTCAGAACATTTTTTTTTATTTTTTCTCTTAAAAATTATGCATCTGATCATTTATTTCAAATCCATTCTTGTGTAAGATCCACCCTACATATTGTTTTTCTTCATAACTTTCAGTTTATTTACCCTAAGAAATTTCTTACTACTTTTTCAGTCTGTAATCTCAACCTTGACTGCATTCTGAACAATATAGAACTTGGCTCCAGGAAGGAATAATGATTTTTACCATGTAAAATAGCTCTGCCATCAGCCACACTGAAAAAGAAAAGAATATTTGTGGAATCATTTATTCTCCCTCTCCATCCCCAGATTTGCCCAGTAAGTACTGAAAGCCTAGTGAAAGAGAGAAAGGGATCACTATTGGTCTTAGTTCTTTTTTTTTTTTTCTTTTTTTTTTTTTTTTTTTAGGGGAAGCAGTATTTTACTGGGAAATGTTCTAAAATTATGTCTTTCCTTCATAGTTTTCTTTCAAAGCATTATCACGTCAATTGATACTTATCCTTGCTTTTCTGGAAAAAGCTATTATTGTTATTCCTGGCTGACAGAAACTAGAAAAACAGTGAGTAATCAATAGATTTACTCCACTGACACTTTTTGTGTCTTTTTAAGTACAAGAGCAGTGACTTTGCTTCTCTTCTAAAAGACCATTGTTGTAAAAATACAGCTTGTTTAGGTTGAATGAAAGACCTCTGTTGACCACAGCTGATTTTGTCATCAGACTGTATGTATGAAACAGAATCCAGTTTATTTCCATACAGGTACCGTTACTCCTCTGACTAAAATGGAACCACAGGGAACAGATAATGTATTTGTATCTGGACATAATGACTATAGTCTTATATACTCTCTTTGAAAGTTTGATTTGGGATTATGAATCTGATAATCTTGTATAATCTTATTTCTCAAAAGGGAATAAAAATAGTACTTTTGGCAGCAATTTCAGAGGATAGCTGTTGCTCTTTTTTTCCAGCCTTCAATTTGAGATGTTTATGAAGTGTGTCTTTAGGCTTTTCTTTCTTTTTCCTTAGATGCAGTACTTTGTGGGTTTTTCTTAGTTAGTTTGTTTTTATTTTTACCCACAAACACTATCCATATGGTATTTGTGTATAGTATTTATAAGTATAGTATTATATATATATATATATATATTTATAAGTATAGTATTTAGTGTATTAGTATAGTATTTATGGATGCATATAGATATGCATCCATATCTTTCATTTAAATATATATATTAAATTAATTATTTAATTAATTATTTTAAATTAATTAAATATATTTTAAATTAAAAAGTCATATTAATTACTAGCAAGCTATTTCCCACTTGTGCCTCAGCAAAATTCCCAAGGAATATGTGGTTGTTTTTTTTCTTGTATATTCTGAAGCATCTTTATTTAATTTTTTATTAGTCAACTGTGTTTTTACCCTTCTGTCTCCATACTCTTCTGATAAAAACTGTCTCAATGCACTTATAAAACCTTGGTAAACTCTTCAGTGTCATGTTGTGATCTGAATTTAAAACAAATGCCAACAAATGCTTGTCCATTGAATATATCACAGAAATTATCATGGCAAATGTTACCATTCGCTAACTGTTTGGGTTTGTACCTCTTTTGTCTTACTATGTATAAAATGTATGTTCTTCCTGGGAGAACTGAGGGTTTCCTAAGGAACAGTATTAAAAAGGTGCAGGACGTATCACCTGACATTCCTTACACTGGGCAAAAATGTAGGCTATAGTAAGGACCTTGATATTTATCAGATGCTGCTTTTTTTTACATGTCAAATTCAAGTAAGCTGGAAAATCTTCAAAATCTTTTTTTTTTTTTTTTTTTTTTTGCAAAAATTGCAAAATTCTGAAAACTGTGAAATATTTTAATAAAAGATTTAAAAAAAGATTTAAAGATTTTAATACTGTATAATCCCATCTTCTAGTCACTACTCTACTGGATTAAAGCTAATGTGTTTTGAGTGACCAAATCTTGTAAGAGAGCCAGACCCCTGTGTTAACAAAACATCAAAAAGAGACAAAAGTGTTTAATGACACAAACACTTTTGTGAAAACTCTACTGTCATTGTGTCCTTTAATGAAAAATACTCTCAATCAGCTCTCAGGCCTTTCATAAGCATACGTTAGTTAGCAAAGCCAAATGCTCCCCTTGATTTGTGGGCTCTCAGTCAGAGTATGGCCACAGTCAGCTCAGAATGTTTCCTTTAGCAACACATCGCCCTTTTCTGGGGATGGAGGAGCTGAGCAATAACCTTATCCCTGTCTTTCAAAACAGTTGGGTAACTAAGGAAGAATACCTAAATATGTTTTCTAAAGTCAAACATTTTAAGTTAAATCTGGTTAATTGTGAGTTAAATCTGGGTAAACCTCCTGAAGTAATTTTGCCTTGCTGACTACTGATAGGTAATCTGAGTACAAAGATTGCAGCCCCAATCTGGACGATCTGAAGATATGGAAACAGAACAGTCTTCTAGCATTCCTCATGTGTTACTCTGCACAATTGCCAGTGGACAAATGTCGTAAATTTGATAGTATTGGAATTCTTTCTCATCTGCTCTTCCTTGGGGTTCAGCATTATTCCATTCCATTACGAATATTTACATATAAGAGTTTAGAACCGAACATGGGCTTAAAAGTTTCTGAAAGCCCTTCAACAATCTCTGTTTTAGCAATCCACCAAAATAGCCACCCTCATTTTACTGTGCATCTGAGGTTTAGATAGGAGACAAGGAAGCAAAACTAATGCCTGACAAGTCAAGGTGATATTGGTTAGATGTGGAAAACAGTTACCAAATGAAGATAAAGATGTCATTATCCGCTCTAGCTTTTTTTCCGTCATGCAGCACAGATGATTTGCAGTTTGTACAGAACCATTTTTAGCAGGAAACTGAACCCTGAACCTGTAGTAGTCAGCTTGATTACACCCATCAAAAGACCAGAACATATCAGAACATTCCACAGCCTCATATTTCCTTTTGCATCCAATAAATAAAAAAAAAAAAAATAAAAAAAAAAAAAAAAAAAAAAAAAAAAAAAAAGTAGTACAGTCACAAAGCTGTCATAAAATAAGTGCTGCTATTGTATACATTCTTATCACAGGATGATACAGTAGTTGAGGAAACTCAGCTTCCAGCACACCATTCTGTCAGTTTTAGCAATGTTCAGGGCTGCTGTAGATATGCTCTTCTGCTCTCTCATATGTTCTGTTATGTCATGAATCAGTTGTATAGATTGAACACAATCATTTTTGTTTATTTACGCTAATCAGCCTTACTTAAAGGCCTATTTAAAGGAGAATCGTTCAACCACATTCATAAAAGTATAGCTTTGCTGTTGGTTATTGCTGTCTCATAAATTGTCTCTAAACTGGCTGTACTTTCTGACATGTATTCTCTGCAATGCTCATGTGACTGACACAGTATAATTTTGTTTTTAACACGTAGTAAAAAAATTACACTGTTACGTCTCATGATACTAACAAAACATCTTATCCCCCTGTACTCCCCCATGCCTACCTTAATGAAAGGCATAAATGAGCCCAATTCACTCTTCTCAGTTTTGTTTCTTTAGTGGAGAATCATTAAATACGCTCTCTGTGAGGAGCCTGGCCCAAGCTCCAATTCATAGAAGCATAGAATGGTTTGGGTTGGAAGGTGCCTTAAAGATCACCTCATTCCAACCCCCTGCCATGGGCAGGGACACCTCCCACCAGGCCAGGTTGCACAAAGCCCCACCCAACTTGTCCTTGAACTCTTCCATGGAGGGGGCATCCACCATTTCTCTGAGGAACCTGTTCCAGTGCCTCACCACCCACATAGTAAAGAATTTCTTCCTTATATCTAATCTAAACCTACCATTTTTTTAGTTTAAAGCTGTACTCCTTGATTCCACAAAGTGTGAAACATTCTGCTTGCAGTACCTTGTACTTCCATCATAACATGTTGATTATTATTTGGATACTTCCATCATTTTTCTGCATACATTTCATTAGAAAAGATATAATAGTTTAAAAAATCACTGCTGTGAAATTTCAGAAATGTTTTTCTTTTCTTTTCTCAAAATGTTATTATTTTGGTAGTCGTGGCTTTGAAAATAGTGACAATTCTGGCAATCAATCACATCTATTGAATTGTTGCAACACTGTTTACAAAATAAAGTCTTCCCAACAATATGTATAAACTTGAGCAGGTAACTGATCATATTGAATTGACATCCTATTCAGAAGATTTGAATTAACTTGGAAGACTGTATGGACTCTCACTTGAAGACATTCTTGAAGACTGTGAGGATGTCCTAGTATTTAGTAGAGTCTATATGTAGTTTAAGAATTGTTAACATTTTTCATTTTTTTTTTTTTTTTTTTTTTTTTTTGTCACTGTACTATTGCTTTTGTCACTAGACATTGCTTTGTTTCCATAGTAGAAGTACTAAAAGTTGTTTGTATTAGCCTGACTGACACAGAGATTTTTTTTGTCACCCCAGCTATCAGTAAAAATAAATAAATAAATAAATAAAAGTAAAAATATCAGAAAAAGTAAAGATTTAAAAAACAAACAAACAAACCAACCAACAAACAAACACCACTTTATATTTTTTGAAAGTTTTTTTTGGTTGTTTTTTTTTTTTTTTTTTTTGATCAGGAAAATTTCTGAAGCATTTAGAAGAGTTTTGTAAGTTTTAATTTAACAAACATTTTCTTTGTATTCAAATTAAGCAATAATTCACTGGACATAGCAAGAAATGAAATTGTTACAAAACAAAAATACTGGTTTCAAGTTTAGAAGGCAAATATTACATTTATAAAACTAAGGTGCATTATTCAAAATTTCTTCAAGATCAATCTGTAGAAAGACTGTTGTTTACTTACAAAATGCAGAGTCAGCAGGACAGTTCTATTTGTTTTAATAGATTTAGAAGTCTTAAGCCTTTACACAGTAAACTGTCACTGTAAATAATTGTTGCCATACTTGGTTCTAGGTGTGTTAAGTCTTCTCTGGCTCAGTTAAGGCAAGTTGGTAAGCTAATTTATGAAATAAACTTTATAATTAATTTGATAGATACTTAAATATACGTATATATATCGGTATGATATTATACAGCTTGTGAACTGTTTTCTACATAATTCTAAATTTCTTACATTTTATATACTTAAAAAATGTGAAGGCATTTAATCGTTATGGATTTATGTTGAGCTTAGTAAGCATTCATACTCTAGATAACAGAGGTAGGTTAACTCTTTCATTTTTAGAGCTTGTAAAATTATGCATGTATGTTTACCTTTACAGAATGACCTTTAAAAAATGACCTTTGAAATAATCCCATTGAGATTAAGAATATGTTAGGGAGCACAGGAATAAGTCAACTAATCATATATATAAAAGATTTTGGTTACACTAAAACTAGCTATATTAGTTAACTGTATGTTTGCTATTTCTGATTGTTCCAAGGATTTTATTTTACCTTGAAACCCTTGAGATATGTTATGAACCAAAGTATGAATAAATACATGTAAAATACATTGTGTAAGTAGGACATTAACTTCAGAGTTTTGTTCAGGGTATTTAAACACATTAATTTCTATGTATTTAGCTTCCAGATTAGGTCACATAGAAAGGAGAACTCTTACAATTTCAAGTTAGGTCATTACTTCTTCTAAAGTAATTAATTATTTGATTTTCTGGGTAAACTACTATTTCCCTAATTTTGTCAGAATCCCAAAAACAAGTATATACACTGCTTTAACTCAGTCACATTCATGCAGTAATGGTGTGATTTTTATTATATTTTATTTTATTTTATTTTATTTTATTTTATTTTATTTTATTTTATTTTATTTTATTTTATTTTATTTTTGGTTGGTTGGTTGGTTTCTTTTGAACAAGCCTTTCTCTGTAATTATGACAGCAGTGGAAAATAGCTCAGACAGGTGGATGTGAGAGAAGCAGTATGAGAAGGATACTGGGTCTTGTGTCTGACTGATGAAATACTATATTGCAGAAAAGAAAACATTTTTATCATTGCAGTGAGAACACTGTCAAAACAAGGGTAGCAATCAGCCTTTGCATTTTCTATCACCTGAAGAAGTGGAAACAGTACACAAAATGTTGAGTGATTATTTTCGTTTATTTATTTATTTATTTGGAAACTGTGAGCGCTATGGGACAGTGTTTTTGTCAGGCAAAAATCCATTCACTGGACCAGATCCGCATAAAGAGATGAGTAACATATAGCTCCTCAAACCCTCTTCTTCCCTGACATCTAACTTTCTAGTCAGACAAAAGTATGTTTATATTGTGCAGATCAGAGAACAAGCAAACATCAATCAGCTATCTGTGGCATTTGAAGCAGTATGGCTTCATCAGCTTGGATTGAATTGATTTAAGACCACTACTTTGGGGCCTGAGCTCCTTTCTCTATGTAGCCCTACACTGTGTAAATAAGCAAGAATCTGCTTTTTGATACTTCACGGCACTGGAGAAATGTACTTGAAATGTCATCAGAAAAAGTTCCTTTAGATGATGCTATGTGCCCTAAATGGCACCAAATACAATGTCATTTACTGCTGCCAAGCACTTTGTATATTGGGTTGTGCTCTGAGGTCCAGTCTCATGGAATTTCACTTGAGCTCTTCTTGTGAGGCAAGGCAACAGTTCTGAAGAAGCCATCACTTCTAGTCCAAAGAGCTTAAGCACTTAAGATCTGGCTTAAGCAACATATAGTCCTCAGCACACAGGAATGGATTTTACTCAATCTTCACAATTTTCTGAAGCTCCACATAAGCTAGAACGATGCATTCAGCTCCCACACAATTGGGTGTCAAGTGAGATTTGTTTAATGCATTTTTATTTCTCCATAACCATCTAGGACATTGATGTCTTCATTGTAAATTAGCTCAAACTTTCACCTTTATGTCATGTCCTGTTTCAGATGGCTTTGTTGACCATCTAAGTGGAACTTCCTTCTAGTAAGTTTGCAACTTTGTGTTGCTTGACCTAATCAATATCTGTCTAGGTAACAGTGCTGATACAGAAATATTTGAAGTCGCTTTCATCTGAATTATCCAGACTCAGAATATTAGTTCCAGTAATCTCAATTTACCTCCTCAATCTGTATCTTCTTTCCATCTCCATCTTTCTCCTGCTGCAGCCCTGAAAATTATGTCCATCTGTTCTTTGCTATTATGACACTGCAGATTACAGTTCTACCTAAAGCTGGTTTGTTTATTTGGTGCTTTGTTTCCCCTTGATGCCAAAATTTAACATTTAACATTTGAGACTATGGAAGAGGTAGAATAATTGCTACTTGCAGTGTTTAGTGCTTGAATGTTTCATCTAATCCATCAGGAAAAGTACCTTCTCTTATCTGCATGCTTAATTACAGCATAAAGAGAATTTTAATTACCATAACCAGAAACTTAGTTTTTATTCTATGATCATGAGTCAATAACAACAAAATCCTATGTATTGCCCTGCTGCAGTATTAAAACCACTCATCATTAAGTACCGGGCACTTTTCTGTCTGGAAACATACTTAATTCCCTAAACATCTGTTAACATTTAAAGGTTGCATCATTTCTCTGTACAATTTAATCATTTTATACACACCTAATCTCCCTTTATTTACAGAGTTTTGATATTTTCACTTTTATGTTCTCCAGGAAATTTAGGAGAGGATGGCATCTTCTCTACCCCAACCCAAATAAGATCTCTATCTTTTTCAGTCAAGTGAAAGACATGAAGATATCTTACCTTAAATCAGATGTTATTACTTCTGTTATTCAGATGATTTCTGAATGATTCAGGCAGGGAACTAACATAAGTAATAATCTTTTTTTATTACTTTTTTAATGTGTTTAATATTTATTTATTCAGAAAGGGAATTTGATGACAAAAGCAGGTGACTACTATTCAGTCTGAAATTTCCCTTGTTACCAGATTTATTTTCTAACTTGTAGGACAAATTATGTTTTTTATTGTGTCTAATAGGCAGGTTGCAAATCTCTTGGCTTGGTACTCTATGATTTATTTTATTGTAAATAACTCCTAATATGATTTAACATAGAAATATAAAGTTACCTCTGTTCTCTCCTCTATTAAATTATTTTCTCACAACCTAAAAAATAGTGCACGTGTCCAAAACAAAAACATTTTCTAAAATTTACTCTTTTATACATGCATCATGAATTACTATCTTTTTCTCTCATGTTAAGAGACAGTGTGTTTACTTCACTGACATCAGCATACGCAATGTAAAAATATTTGCCTCAGTACTGTTTCACTAAAAATGACATCTTTTCTGTCTCAACCATATAATTGTCATAAGCATTCAAATGTTAATTACATTAGACATGTTGGTTTGAGCTTTGTCTTCTTATTAACAGTTATAAGACACAAGCTAGTAATGATAACAGTACCATACAGGTTATTTTTTCATATTTATTATGATAAAATGAAAACTTTATTTAGCACTGAATAAGCTGCACATAGCACAGATGCTTTGTGCTTCCATTTACTACCCATCTGCTTTTTGGCAATAGAGATATGAGCCATATATGGTGCATACTTAGAAGTGTGCTCTAAACAGAGTGCATTGAGAATTTTGATGCAACTTGCTGAAACTTGAATTTGAAATTACAGTTGGTTAGTTTCCTTCACTAAAACAAGATTGCTGTCTTGCATGAGGAGAGAAATTTGCTGATTTTTGAAATTCAGGCATATTAGTCTACATTTCTTCTCAATTGAGAAGTAAGATTCAAAGGAAAGATTTACCACATATTTGTTCTGTCATCAGGAAATAAAAATGCTATATTTCTATTTGTTCTCTTTTTAATTTTGATGCCCCCCAAAAAAATGTTACTGAGAATTGCATGCACACAATTGTCCTGGTGACTTCTACATGGTTCTTTTTGTTTGTTTGTTTGTTTTAGCAGTAGTCTGAGCTTTTGTAAGAGTCTATGTGCTCCAAATTTTGTTGGTCAGACTAAAACAATGTTAAAGAAAACAAATTAACCAATGTAACTAAACTTTAAGACAGATTTTTATCCTTAGAATAAAAGGATAGACTAATAGACTAAGTGAAAACAGAAAGAATGGTTTCCATTAAAAAAAAAAAAAAAAAGCGGGAAAGCAGGCAGGGGGAGACAGAGAGGACAAGCAGGAGGAGTGATATGGAAAAACATGGACTTCCAGAATTTAACAGATTGCCCTGAAAAGCAGAACGAGAGCTCACTGGAACAAAGAAATGCATCATTAATACATAGAAAAGACCAAATACAGTAGATATGGAAAAGAGAGTAAATTCTGGTGGTAAACATTGAAAGTGAGCTATAAATGAAGGAGAAGGAGCTGCAGGAGAAATGAGGCATGAAACGTCCAGATTACCATCAAATACTATCTATTGTGTTATATGGCTGAAGAGAAGTCCTGAAAGCATTGTTTAGGTGATGTTACAGAGTTGATGATCACAGTATTCCAACTGTACAGACCAAGAGTATTATCTAAAACCTGAATGGTGTGGCACTCACTGTTCACATATTGTAGTTAATCTGTTTAAAGATTAGTTTAGACCTGCCAAGGAACCACAGACAACCTGCACAAAAGATTGAGTATATTGAACATTTTACTAAGTAATAGCTAGTCTACAACTAGTTGAATGTGACTTTTGTGCATTTTAATTATGTATTTCAAGAAAATCTAGTATATTGAAATACAGAGGAGGTGTCTGAAGGACATAAATTAGCGAAGCTGTTTATTTCTTGCCAATCTTTCAGCTATGAGAGTTCCATTATCTTCTCTGCACTGGATTGTACTGGAGTAATTTATTCATATTCATGAATATGACAATACCTTCAGACTGTATTTTGCTTCTGCTGTTATCTGATTACTTCAGGGATATGTTTTTTTCAAGCTTTCCATCCACCAATGTTTAACGGTACCTAGTTGCATAATTGCTGTGGAAGATCTTTGAAATACCATTATAATGGATACTAAATACAGACTTTTTCAGATCAGGATTTTTCAGCACTGACTTCTTTGGAAAAGAGGTGAGCAGTCTAGGTCAGGTTGGCAGATACATTTAAATACAACAGTTCAAAGAATCAAACTGTGCTAACTGAAGATGCACAAGTTCTTTATCTCTTATGACACTCAAGATCAAAAGGAACCTATCGGTTTTCTTGCTCTTGCTTTCAGAAACGCAGAAGCAAAAGTTTGATTTGCTTTGGTTATTTAATGGTTGGGCAAGATTTGTGATCATACAAGCATTATACATTTTGAGGAAACAAAAGAACATTTTGATTTTATATTCTGTCTTTTGTGCTTGGAAACGGTGAGTTGTCCCTTACTGACATCTATCTTTGATTATCACTCATCCCAATGCACAGATAACCTGTTGGGATTGTGCATTAATAGTACAGCATATACAGAAAGATGTCACCAGGGTTTTCACGGATAATAAGCTTTTTTACATATCTGTCTGATTTCAGAAATAAACCTGAAAAGATATTAATGACCTTGCTCCTAACCTAGAATAAAGTGAGATGTACATTTGTTGCAAATTGATACAGCTTCTTTGACTGTTTAGCACTAACCTGATTTACACATAAAAAGAGTCTGTGCCAGTGATAGTAAATGTATTTCCTGCACCATTTTAGCAGTTTGTTCTTGTTTCATCCCTAATCCTGTATTTGGATGACATAAAAAAGAGCTACAGAAATATTGTACTCACGATTAGGAGAAGGTTTGTTTACCTTGGCTTGCAGATTCCCTTCTCTCCCATGGGTGAATTATAACTCCCACTGAATTTTAACTCCCATTAAAGTCTTTGTAAAGAAAGGGCAGGATATCTTTCAGAATTTATTTTCCAAATAAATGAGAGGTCTGCATTCTGGCAAAGGAATTAAAACACAGTTAATTCTGAAGAGATGCATTCTGCTTTTGTTCAAGTACAGCATTGTCTACCAACATACACACACACGCACAAAATAAATAAATAAATAAATAAAATAAAATCAAGTTTCTTGCTCATCATATGTCAATGAAGAAGTTTGAAGGCTGTGTATTTTTTGTGTAATGGGCAAGCACCAAATGTGTGTGTTCCCGACTTTGAGGATCTGAGTCTGTACAATTAATAAAGTTAATTAACTACTAATATTAATAAATTAATATTTTATTATAGTTACAATATTACTGTGCAGTTGTTACTATGAAAGGATCTGGACCATACTCCTGTGAAGGTTGTATATTTTCAAGGCCTCCTGCAATTCAGCTGACTAAATGCAACAGTGAGCCTTGTAACAGCTGCTGCCTGGCCAGCAATAGGTGTTGCTCTGAGAATACAAGAATGGCCATGAGGTAGCAAGTGTTTTTCTACAGCTCAGAAGTGAGCTGCACTTAGCAAGGATTGAAGTAATTAGTTTCTATGTGTTTGAGGTTTTTTTTTGTTTTGTTTTGTTTGTTTGTTTGTTTGTTATTTGAAATGGGTGAGGGAGGAAAGGAGAAGAGAGATGGTTAAAAAAAAAATCAAAAATGACAATTTCACATTTGGAGGAAAATGTGAGGAAAAAACAGGCATATTTGGGAAGGTGAAGCAACAGCCGAGTCTGCTAGTTTGCTTGTATATTGGCAATGAAATTGCCATTTTTTATTATTCCTCTTTTCAGCTGTGGCAAGAAAATAACATAGCATCAAGAAGGCCTGTTAACTCTGAAATGTGACAGTATGATCCAGGAGTTCCACACCAGCCTTGGTCTCCAGGCTGAAGAGTTTTCAACCTAGTGAAAGAACAGTAATGTTGTGAAAGGAGGTCAGTCTTTTCTAACCAGAATTGGATTCTCCCTTCTGCCACCTGTCTCTCCACCAAATGCTTTTCTTCCTCCCACAAATTCATCTAAAGAAAGGTGAACTCGCTCTTCTGAGATCAAGACATTATACTGGAAAAGTTCTTCTAATCAATTCTGTCCTTTCTTCTCTCTCACACATGAGCACTGTGATGAAAGGAAACATTGGGCAAAGCTTTCTGCAAAACCAGATTCTCTGTCCTTATCAGTCACCATTTTGCTCTGTAAAGGAAGAGGCTCATAAAGTTGGTTAAGTATAGAGAAAGAGTTGTTGTAAGCTCTTGGGAGAGTCCAAACAATCAAGAACAAGAATCAAGAATTACAAAACTTCCCATTATTTGCCCATAATTTTATCTCCTTTCAGTATAAATTTATTAGTATTTAAATCTCTTCATCTTTGAACATAAGCATTATTAGGGCCCCCATCAGCATATAGACAGCAATTACTTGTGGGTGTTTCTCTGCAAAACTTCCCATCAATGAGGTGACTAATAATTAGGATGGTCTCCAGCTAATGGCACTGTGTTATGATTGTGATATTTTCTGTATGAACTTATGAAAGCTATAGACTGCACATGGTGGAGTGGTATATTTGTTTGTAATGAAAGGTGAACAAAGCTATGTGAATTTTCCTCCTGCTAGGACACTAATTCTTGCCTTACTTAATTCTAAACTGCAAAGTGTAACAGAGAGATTAAACATGGAAACAAAAGACCAAGCAACATAGTAGTTGTTTCATTGTTTTCAGTCAAAGTATTTCTCTGAAATATTTGCAGGAACTAGATCAGAAGTTAAGGGTTTGATAATGAAATTAGCAGACGAAATTCTGTTTCATGCAGGCTGCAGGTAGAGACTAGATTAATGGATCACAATGAGTGCTTCAGCTGTTAAAGTCTGTCAATTAAATAACTCATTTTTAATTTTGCAGGTATAGTCATGCTAAGTAATTAGGAGTGAGAATACTGTTACATCTCCAAGAATGTCTGGCAATTTACATTTATAGGTCATAGGATATCATTTGTCATGCTTACTAGATGCCAAAACAGATTTTAGTGGGAATACTGATTTTGCGTTTTGACATTTGTTTTGGAAGGCAGAAAGGGAAGAGGTCACTTGTTTGATTTTATTTATTTGCAGCCACCCAGACAGATTAATTGAACTTGGCTCTGCTTCATGAAGGAGACTTTACTGCTGTCTCCTTGTGAAAAGACCCTGATTTGGCCAATGTTTTAGATGGAACTGAGTAGACTCTTATCTTTAGACCAAAAGCTGTAAAAAATTTGTATTGTATTTGAACGTAATAACAAAGAACAGCAACAACAACAACAACAACAACAACAGTTCTGAAAATAGAATGAGTAGGAACAGGAATAAATTCCAAGTTCATAACAGACCAATTATTTTCTTTCAGGATTGCTCTTAGTTGAGAACATCTGCAATTTTTTGTATTCTTTTCTTATTTTTTTATAATCACATCTGTGATCTGTCTGTGTGTCTTCTGCTTTCTTCTCTCAACAGTCTCTCTTGTGTTCCAGACACACAGCTTGCTGAGCACTCATCCTTGGCATGTCCCACCCTGCACTCAAGGAAGTTTTTTTTTGTCTTTTGTCTGAACATGCCCAATTGCAAGAGAAGGTGCAATCTCCTAAGAGGATCTGCACATTTGCCACCAATTTTGTCAATGCTTTCCTACTTCCTCTGTTTAAACTAAGTGAGAGGGCTGAACGATATTTAAATGTCAACTGTTGTTCAGAAAACTACATTCTATCTAATTTATTTTTTCCATTGACATGTTTCAGATCACAGTGCCTAACTATTAGGTTTCTAAAAATCACATTTAGCTTAAAAAAAAAAAAAAAAAAAAAAAGTATTCTTTGTCTTCAAGTTCCTAAATAAATTTCATGCCTTGACTTTAGTTTTCATATAACCATTACATTAAAATTCCAGTTTCAAATACAATAATAGTAAAAATAATAAACTATCTTTCCCAAACTAGAAAAAGCTAACAGACTATCTTATGGCCAATAACATTGTTAGCACTTAAGTAAATTCTCATGCAACTGTTCTTGCTGCTTTCATTATGTATTCGTGTATGGTTTTTTTCCCCAACCTTCCACACTCGAGACCAATAAAACCAGATATTTTGTCCCAAGCTATTTTCTTGCTATAACATAATGCTTTGGAATATTGTATATATGTTCTCTAATCAAAGCAGAGGACTATTCTACCCATGCAATAAAAGGACATCTCCTTGTAAGCTAAGTAAATGGAGTCAGATGTACATACACTAAGATAATGCAAAGAATGCTTAAATATATATTCTCACAAAAACCTAAACACTGAACTGTTGAAAGATTTGATTGTGTTTATGCCTGTTTATTACTACAATACATGACAGCCAAGTGGGAATTTTGGGGTCCATTCCTAGCTCTTTCACTTCAACTACCTGCTGTGATCTTCTGGGGTTTCTAGACAGAAATAGAGAATACAAAAATCTCATGATTTCATAAAGATTCGTGTAAAGCAATGTGAACCTATTTGGTGGGAAATGGGAATACTAAACTTATTTAAACAGAGTTATCTGACACTTACATGGCTAATCTATGTATCTATGTATCTAAGTATCTATGCACTAAGTGCATCTCTGTGTAGTATGTTACTAACATAGCTATATATAGACATGGTTATGGCTTCTAGTAAAACACTCCTTCAAAAGTAAGTTGTTATCACTGCACATAAAACAACTCACACTTCTGGAAAAGGGTAGGTATTTTTATGCTTGTTTTGTATGGAGTTCCATGGAACATATGGCTCTTAAAGATGGATGAACAGCTCATACATCTACTTGTTTTTACAAAGAAATCAATGTGCATTTCAAAGAATTTATGTTTAGACAGACAGATGAGGGAATATTAAGTTAAAAATCATCAAGGAAGCCATTAATACACAGACAAAGGCTAAAATTGATTCAGCTTTCTGATATTTCATCAAACACAGCATTCTGGAGTCAACAACTAAACACTACTGATTCTGATTAGACAGTTATTTCTTCTGATTCTAAATCAGCTTTTGAAGGATTTCATAATCCTGTAAGGCCATTCTTTGTCTACTGAAACATTAATCTTCTAAATATTGTTAAGCTTGCCTACATTCTTACCCTGCAACAAAAATGAAGGTAGCTTACACCTGCAGATGTGAATGTGGACACTTCATTTGGCACACTAATGGTCCCATATGCCAAGCACATTTTAATATAATCATAATATGCTTCCAACATAATAAATTAGTCATGAGTCAGTATGAGATACAGAGAAGGTTCAAACACAATACATCTTACATACAGAACTAATTTCTATTGGTTCTAATTGGGTTAGCTTTTCTCTCTTTAAAATGTAAGCCTTTTAGCACTAAAGGCATAGTTCCTATCTGTTATTGTACAGAACCTTTGCAATTTTTTATTAGGTGTACCTAGCCCTGCAGACTGTGTTTAACTTTGTCTGTGAGTAAGCACTACAGTGGGTATCAGGGTTGTGGTTATTCATCCATTCAATTACAAATCTTGCTTAAATGTGGTCCTCCTCTCCTCTGTTTCCTTCTGAGGAGGGCAAGGGAAGAGGGGACTCACTTTGATATGGACCTACCCAGGAACCAAAACTCTCCAGGGTACTTGCAGTCAGAGGTACAATTCTGAATGTATCTTATGAAACTGTGATCATCCTGGAAGTGCTCTCTGCAGCTCTGTATTCACAAGACAACCTGTTTTTGTGGCATCACCTTACATGTACAGAACCGGCAAAACCTTATGCCATACAGAAAGACTTGATACAGCTGTTGTATGTCTGTCTCTTGCCTAACACTTCCAATATGGAAATTCCCATATAGAAAAGTTTTTAATGTATTTTTCAAACAAGCACTTTTCTTCAGATTAGGGGCCATGATTCTTTATAATTTGCACAGGGATTGTATCCAGAGATGCCTGTCAGAATCCTATTTTATTGGACACTGTACAGACATACCATAAGAGACAATCTGTTGCCTGCGTGTATGTAAAATATAAAAACACAGTATGGGTTGGCAAGAAGGAGTTATCAGTAAAAGCAAGTGAATTACATGCCATTACTGAAGTCTCAGCTTACCCTGCTTCAATATTGTCATTCTGAAGCATGCTGTGTGCTTTCTGTATTCTACTACACACAGCAGCTTGCAAGTGCAAATATCACTCCTATTCATAACTGGCATAACCGCAAGATTTTGCATCCCTTTTCAGAATTAGAACTGTTTTAGCATAAAAACAAAAAGAACAATAAGTTTATTTTTTGCAGTTTTTTTTTTTTTTTTGGGGGGGGGGTGGGGAGAGTGGGTTGTTTTTTGGTGGTGGTAGTGCTGGAGTTTTTTGTTTTTTTCTTGTGACGAAGTAGTAAGAATTCCGGTTTACATTAGATTCAGACTTTTCTCTTTAAAGTGTTTAAACTTTTCTAAATTAATCTAAAAAATAAAAACATCTATACCACTAGGGAAGCCCTGTCAGAGGCAACAGATGCTAGACTTGTGCGTATTCTTCAAAAGCAATCAGTCTACTTTCAAAAACCACTTCTAAGATCTCCTCTTATGGCCAAACTACTGTATATTAACCCCAAAGAGCTCCTTACAAGCAGCTTTTCTTCTTTGAAGTGTGGTTTCCTGTTCACAGATTAAAAATGCACTATATTGATAACAAGTTACAGATCTTCAGACTAAGTGTTATTTAGGCAAACCCAGATAGGACCAGTTCTTAGTCTCTTTTGTGGGTGGTGACCACAAGTTAATGCCTGTGATCTCAGTCCATTATCAATGAAATTTAACCTTTTCACATGAAAAATCAACAGTGTTGTCACCCCTCCAAGTAACTGCATTAGAGAAGTAAAGCTTTGACATTTTCAGAAAGAACTTAATCCTTCTGAGTGTTTTGATACCTTAGATCTACCCTGTACCCTATGAAAAATTTATGAAAAATCTCATGAAAACATTTCAGCTGAAAACACCATCAAGTGCCAGCTTACAAAATATTTTGTTTATAAAAATTCTTTTTGCATAGAAACACTCTTACTATTTGTTTAACCAGATGAAACTTAAAACAGATGAAATAAATAAATAAATAAATAAATAAATAAATAAATAAATAAATAAATAAATAAAAGGTGATTCATCTTTTCTCTTTCTGGAAAAGCCTCTCAAATCTTTTAGGAGCTTTCTCATTGTTTGTGTTACCCAAATGTGCTAAGCCTCACATATTTTCATATTAAAATATGAGCATAAGTTTGGATTCTGTATCTCAGTTTGGATCCTAAAAGATTCTACTACAGATTCTCAGGAAAGATAGAAAATGTAAAATATGATACAAGATCATGGCATTTTACAACTGAAGCATTTAGTTGCTTTTTTTTTTTCTTTTTTTTTCTTTTTTTTTTTTTTTTTTTTTTTTTGTCACTGCTAATATACCATACTTACACAAGAGAATAAAACTGCTCTATTGGGTTTATGTGGCAAAATTTTGGTAGCCAGGTGGCTGCAGGGGTAACCTCTCAGAAAAGAGTCCAAAATTGCCCCATGTTAGATAAGAGCCAGTTCCAGCCAGCTCCAAAAAGGGACCCTCTGCTGGCCAGAAACAAACCAACAAGCAATGTGATTGTGCTTCTGTGAGAGCATAGGCAAGGAACAGAAAAAAATCCAGTACAAGAGCCACTGAGAGAGGTGAGTAAGCAAATGTGCAAGAAACAATCCTACAGCCCCCCAGGTGAGTGCAGCAGGAGGGCAGGAGGTGCTCCAGGCAGGCAGCAGCAGTTCCCCTGCGGGCTGTGCAGGGAGAGGCCCCCGGTGGAGCAGGCTGTCCCCCTGCAGCCCATGGGTCCCCCACGGAGCAGATCTCCACGCTGCAGCCCCCCCGTGGGTGGAGGAGCCCCCAGTGGAGCAGGTGGATGTGGCCTGGAGGAGGCTGCGGCCCATGGAGAGCCCCCGCAGGGCAGGAGCAGGCCCCGGGCCGCAGCTGCAGCCTGTTTGTTCCCCAGGGGTTGTTGTTGGGGCCTGTCCTCTTTAATGCTTTATTGATGATTTGGACGAGGGAATTGAATGCACCCTCAGTAAGTTTGCAAATGACACCAAGGCTTAGGGCAGAGTGGCTGGAAAGCTGTGCAGAGGAAAAGGATCTGGGGGTGTTAATCAATGCTCACCTGAACATGAGCCAGCAGCGTACACAGGTGGACAAGAAGGCCAACGGCATCCTGGCTTGTATCAGGAATAGCATAGCCAGCAGGACCAGGGAGGTGATCGTCCCCCTGTACTCTGCTCTGGTGAGCCTGCACCTCGAATGCTGTGTTCAGCTTTGGGCCCCTCACTACAAGAAGGTCATCAAGGCTCTGGAGAGTGTAGCCACAGAAGGGCTACAAAGCTGGTGAAGGGCCTGAAGGTCCTACGAGGAGTGGCTGAGGGAACTGGGGTTGGTTAGTCTGGAGAAGAGGAAGTTCAGGGAAGACCTTATTGCTCTCTACAACCACCTGAAAGGAAGGTGTGGGGAGCTGGGGGTCAGCTTCTTCTCACAGGTAACTAGTGATAGGACCAGAGGGAATGGCCTCAAGTTGCACCAGGGGAGATTTAGGCTGTACATTAGGAGACATTGCTTCTCAGAAAGAGTAGTCAGGCATTGGAACAGGTTGTCCAGGGAAGTGGTGGAGTCTTTGGCCCTAGGGATGTTTAAGGAAAGGTTGAACATGGTACTCAGGGACTTGGTTTAGTGGGTGATGTTGGTAGTAGGTTGATGGATGGACCAAAAGATCTTTGAGGTCTTTTCCAACCCTCATGATTCTATGATTCTATAAGAGGAGTCCACGCAGGAGCACATTGGTGCAGCTTGCTCCTGACAGATGGACCCTGTGGTACAGAACCATGTCTGAGCAGTTCTCTGAAGAGCTGCAGCCTGTGGGAAGCCCATGCAGGATCAGTTTGGGAAGGATGGCATCTCATAGGAGGGACCAGTGAGAGAGAGTGAGGATGAAGGAGTGGCAGATGATGAAGCGTTATGGACTGATTGCAGCCCTCATTCCCTATTCCACTGCAGGGCTTCGGGGTAGGAGGTAGATGCATGTGGGTGGGGGTGTGGTGGTTTTAGTTTAGTTTGCTTTTAGCTTTCACTGCTCTGTTTTGTTATTCATTGGTAATAAAGTAAGTTAATCTTCCCTAAGCCACGGTTGTTTTGCCCATAACAGTTACTAGAGAGTGATGTCAATATCCATAAGTTTTTCCATCTTATTTTCAATCCCTGATCCATTAAGGAGGGGGAGTGAGCAAGTGGCTGTGTGGGGATCTGGCAGCCAGCCAAGTCAACCCACCAGAACTGCTCAACATAAGAGCTGTTGGAATGCAGCTATGTATACATTATAGTAAATAATATTTTCATGCTAAACAAAGAGAATCAACTGGCTTTATGGAGACTACTTGTTGTCTTTTTGGGAAAACTGTTGTGTAAGGAATCTTAAAGGGAAAAAATGAAGAATACTTGAATTACATTGCTGAATTTTTTCTGTTCTTCCTATTTTTCAATTTTACAAAATAATTACATTCATAATTTAGGGGCACTGACCAAGTAGCTCAGGATATCTTTTAAACCATTAGAGAAGAAAGAAAGAAAGAAAGAAAGAAAGAAAGAAAGAAAGAAAGAAAGAAAGAAAGAAAGAAAGAAAGAAAGAAAGAAAGAAAGAAAGAAAGAAAGAAAGAAAGGAAGGCAAGATTATTATGCAACATCTTGATTTATTTACTTGGAACTCAAGATACATTTTTAACATACTGGTAAAAATAAGAACTGCAGTTCTTTACAGGTAATTTCATTGTAATTTTTTTCTAAGAAAAGGAATTTTTAGCTCCTTAAATCCAGCTTTTCTCTTTACGGTAACACAAAGTTTTGGAAAAGTAGAGCAAATAAAATGGAATTTCATGATACTTTAAGAGACTCATTCATATGGGATTCATATGGGGTCCAAATGCATAACCTTGATGCATTTTTCAATCTAATTTTATTTTCTTTAGAAGTCAAAGCATATAAAAACTACTGTAAAATTAATGGTTCTCTACTCCAAGCTACTAAACAGCTTTGTTTACATCTGTTTCAGTGAAGTTCAGAAAACTGTAGGCATCATTGTGAGCACTATGGAGATACAGACTGAAAGCTCAGGAGCTGCCCCTACAATCCCTTTTGAATTGAAATAGATTCCTTCTGACTAAGTGTTAAGCATGTGAACTGTGACACTGTAGTCTGTAGGACTACTTGATGCAAGATTAGTATTTGTATAGCATTTTGCAAGACTTTTACACTTTTGTAGAATCTACCAATATATCAGTAAAACAGTAACTGTTTCATTCCCTCTCTTCTGTAATACCAACAACTTATTCCAGGTGAGCAGCTGGCAAATACCAAAACCTATGATTTTCACTTTTGTGGAGGTATTTGTGTATATATATATATATACACACACATATATATATATATATATATATATATATATATATAATATTATATTATATTATATTATATTATTATTTATTTATTATATATATTATATATAATATATATGTATATATAACTAGGTATATATTAAAAAGCAAATTTGGTTTACTTTTCAGTGATTCTTTTAAATGAATATATCTTGCTGATGTATGTGTAGAGTCAACACAGTGCTATAAAGGAGCAGTAACAAAACACTTCCTACTAGAATATTCAGAACAAACTGAAGGAAAATAATTATTCTTGAGCAGACTTGACAATGAAATTGCACATGTGGTTGATTGGTTGGTTTGGTTTGTTTTTCTCTCTTAAAATGAAGTAAATAAGGTTCCTTAGGTGTCTGTTGTGATGACAGTTTTTAAGATGCCTTTGGAATATCATCTGCAACATATTTTTATATTTTCAACTTTATAGCTTCTTCTGTATATAAAGACCTGGTCTCTGGAACTGAAGTTGGAATGGGTGGAGAAAAGGATTTGCACATGTCAATTGAATTAAAAAGGCTTTGTCAGTTTCATACAAAAATTCATGAACTAAATTGTATTTAATTAGTTAATTTTTAGTGCTCTGAAGTGAGAGCCCAATATCAGTTTTAAATTGTATTATTAAATCATATTATTAAAATAGATGATCTCTCTATCTCTCTATTATACGGTTTGTGAATATTTATAAGTAATAAGTAAACCTTTTCAAACTTGACTCAGTGATGAGCAAATTTATGATATAGTAAGTATTTTAAGCATAAGCAGATCTTTTTTTTTTTTTCTTTTCTTTCAAAGAAAAGAACGAATAGCTTTGTATCAAATGCTAGTTTAATTTATTTTACAAATATGAGGCGGTAATACCTTGGATTACTACTTGTTATTTAATCACTGTATTATTTCAAGGAAAAATAATCACTTCAACTAGCTATGAAAAGAAGAATATTATCATTACATGGTAATATGTAATGACAATACATATTATCAGTCTGATTCAAATCCTCTGTAGTGCCAATCCTGCTTCCCTATGAAACCTTAAGTTAATTTAAAATTGATCATTATTTCTGTATTCTTTTCTTACACTTTGGAAAATCCTATATTGTCTGATTTTTCTACATACAGTTAGCACTCTTCTTGTACCTGAGTGCTTGTTGTAAGGTGTTTACCTTTTTCCTTTAGTAAGTACCCTGATACATTTTGAAACTTGTCTGTGCCCGTAGCTACTGACATTTCTGGGGCTTATTCATACCCAAGCACATTTGTAATTCTCTTCATCACATTTTCTTTTACATTCCTTTTTATTTAATTGATTTTTGCTACGGCTTAACTGCACCCAGCTTTTGTATTATTGGAGAAGGTGTAGAAGCAATCCTGATAAGGAAACTACTACATGACCTAATCCAAAAATCTGTATAAGGAAAACTGTTTGGTATCACCTTTATGTCTGAATATCACTACTACATCCTCTGGAGGAATACCTGTGTCTGAAAGTTATTCTTGCATAGTCAGCATCATACAGTGTTATACATTTTTTATATGTAGACTTGTGATGTGGTTTTCTTTTTTTTTGTCTCTTCTTTTTATTGAAAATTGATCTCTCCTTTTTTAAAAATTGTGTGAGAACATATAAGACTATGAAAGCAAACAGAGAAGTAAAAAAAAAAAATTTAAAAATCAGTAAATGGAAAAAAATCTACCACAAAACAATCTGCAGTGAAGAAGTTGATCTGTGAAATGAACTTGAAAATAAGAAACTCCTTAAATTAGGTTTCTAGGCTCACTCACATATTTTAGACCTGC
This sequence comes from Anas acuta, assembly GCF_963932015.1. Classification (NCBI taxonomy): domain Eukaryota; kingdom Metazoa; phylum Chordata; class Aves; order Anseriformes; family Anatidae; genus Anas; species Anas acuta. The sequence continues at coordinate 22,364,948 of NC_088988.1, read as the reverse complement.
AGCACAGCAAAAAGATACTAGTACTGTGTGAAATCTGAGTCTTGGATCAGTTCTAAAGTTTAGTTTCGTGCATAAGTTGGAGGTCAAATACTCACTTTTTTAGGAAGGCACAAAACCATTGGAAATCAATTATAAGACTTAGACTTCAATGAAGCTAAGAGCATTGGGTGCATCACTTGGTCAGTCTCTTTATCAGTATTTCATCTCAGCTTCTGCACAGTTTTTTGTTTTTTTTTTTTTTCTTGTTCTCTACACATAAGATTTGTCTCCCACTCTAAAAGAGTAACTTTTTTTTTTCTTCCCTTTGGTAATGCTGTAGGCATTTCTAGTGTTAAACAAATAAGTAAAAAGTATAATCCTGGAGCAAAATCATAAAAGGCCTTACTCTTTCTTCATCTGTCTTGGATAGCTTGTTCTGCAGATTGTCCCATATTGCGTCTCTGAGAAATATCAAAGAAAACTAAAGATGTTCAACACAAATGCACTTTATATGGAAAAATTGGAGGCTAACAATGAAGCTCATTGAGCCACTTGAAATTTCTGTACGTATGTTTTGAGCTCTTTTTCCTGCTTCCTCTGACCTTTGGTTTGTTTAATGTTGTGAATTGCTCAATGTATATATTCAAACAAATTTCTTCTTTACAGAAACTGTTTGGCATCTGTTCGCCCTTGTAGCTTATCCCCCCTTGATTGCAGTGATGTAACTAAACACAGTCTGTTGCTATGGCAGTGATCAGCCGTGTATAGCGTGAGCTGCTATGATTACAGGTCTGCACCGCTCGACTGTTTTTTTCCAGTCAGTTCACAGAGATATCTTTTGTTTCACAGTATATTCCAAGTTGTGTTATTAACATGCTTAACCAATTTGTGCCCATAAGAGTGCCTCTTGCTGTAGAAAATACATTCCCCAAAGGGCTTCCGATATACCCTTTGTGCACATGCAGACACAGTACTCCAGCTAGCATTTACGCCTTTGAGAGGCGTAAATTATATGTGTGGAGAAGGGCATATAGAAGGCTTGATTTCTGATGTGAAATGGCACTTAAAGCAATTCTTCTTCCTAGCTCTACAGGCAAACAGGCCCAAGCAGGAAGAATGGGGCAAGTTGTGAGCAGTGATTAAGTAAAAGGGAGAGCGCTGGGCCCCTGCCAGGGGCTTTCCCTTACCACACTTTCACAGTCCTTTTATTTTTCCCTTCATTTTCTTTTTAAGAACAAAGGTTGTGCTGCAATTTACAACCCATGTCCATGTTCTGAGAAGAACATGTCCATGTTCTGAGAATTTACTGACAGTATCCCTGCCTGTGGAAGAACTCTGATTCAGTTGCTAGGATCACACAGCACTGGCTCAGCCTTTCTCACATGATGTGTAGCAAACATTTCTTTCTAAGCTTATTTAGCTACAGACTGCAGTCGGAGGCAGGTTGGACAGAAAAACTCATTCTGCTTAATTTTGTGGTCATTGATGCCTCATACTAAGATATAGCTCTGAGCTCTCATGCACAATTTATTAATATGACATAAGCTCAGCTAGCATTTATCTACAGTTTTGCATTGGGTTAGCAAATTCTTTTGTCAAATTGCTCCCAATGCTTGCCAAGCACACTAATATATATATATATATATATATACATGCATACATACATATATATATATGTATATATATATATATATTCTGCTTGTCAAGTACTTACTTAAAACTAAACTTTATGGTGCTATTGTATGTACTATTTTTTGGAAAGTTGGGAAAAAATATGTCTATTTCTTGGCCTCCAAGTGCAGAACTGAATTTCCCTGCCTACCCCCAATATCCCCCCCCCCCCCAAATCCACATGAAAACTATAAAACAAAACCTGCATGGATGTGAAACAAGATGAATGGGAAGAAGTATTCTGATATTTGGTACACCTTCTGTACTACAGTCTTTGGATAACACTAAACCATGCTTCATCATATGTTTTTCCCCTGCATTTAGATTACATACTTTATCTCTCTGTAAAACCAGTTTGCTTTGAGATCCCAGGACATTTTAAAGTATATAAGTATGTATATTGTAATACACAATAAATGTTTGTTCATTGTCTTTTGTAAAAACAAGGAGTTCTGTTTGAGGAACGGGAGTTGTGAAAACTCCCTGCTGAAGTAAGGAGCTGTATAATGCTTAGCTAGACACTATGAAAATTCCTTTGCTTAATGTAACAAAAAAGAGAACCCTCTCCCCTTCTCTCCTTCTGCATCTCAGTAGCCTCTTTTGTTCAAAATAACACTGCTGCAAAGTTCATGTAACCATCTCCTGATAAGTTGTTAAACTAGTGTATCAACATCTTGCCTTCCTGTCTCACGCTGGGCCAACATGACCAAATAAAGAAAGAAGTTGAACCACAACGCCGAGGAAGACTACGGCCTTCATCTTCATGACCACCAGAGGGACAGAGACGACCCCCTAGCAACAGTGCGCGCAGTCGCAGAATATACCAGGATGTGCTGCGTAATCCTAGAATTACCAAGATATAAAAAGGGACCCTGGGGGGGGTGAGGTGCGCGCCGTTGGCGGAGCCGAGACTCCCCGGCCGCCCAGCGCTGTTTTGCTTGCTGTTGCTTACTCAATAAATTCCTTTCTATTATTAATGCAATGCTCTCTGAAAATTAAGGGGGCAACTTATAACAAATTTGGTGCCGTGACTCGGATGAAGGCAATCTGATTGAAAGACCTTCGGAGGGGGCGCCCCGCTGATTTCAGTGGCCTTCACTAGGACTACTTTCATTCAAATCCTTCACCGACGAACCCTAAATTCGGCAGCAAGCAAATAAAGCCGGCAACCCCTAGTAATCTTTGTGCACGAAGACCGAACGAAGACTCAGGAGTGAGTAAGTATAGGCCGGTGATCCGTTCGGTTGGGGTTGGGTATCCTGGAGCGTAGCGTTGTGAGACGTCCAATTGCGGACGAAGCGAGTGCGGACCCCTCGGTAGTGCGGTTCCCACATCCCGCGAGGGACTGGGCCACGAAAAGGGGGAAGCGATTTGTGTGTGTGTGTGTGAAGGCGCTCCAGAAGATGGGACAGAAGAAGAGTAAGCCTTCTGGTCCCATGGGCGGGGTAACGTCTGATGTTAGGTTACCCTGGGATTAATGATTAAAAATTGGGAGGATTCCCCTTTTAGGCGGGGAAGGAATAAAGTAAAAATGATACATTATTGTGTTGAAGTTTGGGGTGGTAAACAGATTCGAGGAGACCACCTTTACTGGCCTGTATTTGGGTCCTTTGAAGATTGGGTTTGCCAGGCCCTAAATATCTATGTAAACTCAAAGGAACCTTTTAGTTTGGAAGAAAGTGAATATGCACATTTGTGGATCAGCTCGGAAACTCGAGCCAATTTATATCCTCTAAAAGAAAAAGGAGGGGATGGGAGGCACAAGCAAAACCGAGAATTAGGGACCCCAGCCCCACTGCCTCCCTATATTTCACCACCACCACCTGCAGCCCCTCCGACTCCCGGGCTTCCTAATCCGCAACCCCAGGGAGACTTTGATAGCAACTCTGACTCTAGCGTTCAGGGACCAGTGACTAGGAATATGTGGCCGTCCCCATTAACTCCGGGGACGTCCGAGATTTTAAGAAAGAGACAGGAGGAGGGTAAGTGAGCTTTAATGGCAACTGGCACAATGTTTCCAGCTGCTGAGGAATAATTGTAACTGGAATAATAACTGTACATTGTATATTGTATATATAAAAGCCCGGGCATTTTTGTTAAAGTGTTCTTTTATACATATGTTAATATGTAAATATGAAAATATAAGAACTGCCATTGAGGTGTATGTTTAAGGGAACAAAATTTTCCCAGGCATATTATCGGCTCATCAGGTTTAAATGTTCCCAGTGTAATTGTCTACAGGCAGTTAATTTACAGTGGTCTGATTTTACTTGTGTATCTATATATTGTGGATTTTGGAGGGATTGGGATTGACTAGTAAAGAGCTTCTAGGAAAATGGTGGAATATTAACCACTGCAGATTACAATAGGAAAAGTTCAAAGCAAAGAAATCCCGAGGAAAAGCCCCCTAGGATGTATACTAACACATTGGAGGGATATAGTGGGATGAGAGGGTACAGAGAGTAAAAGAACCCTTATCAAATATTGTAATCAGTGGTGGCCACTTTATAAACTAGAGGATGGAGCGGAGTGGCTCCTAAATGGAACTACTAATTATAACACCATATTACAGTCAATGTTGTTTTTGTGGAAAGAAGGAAAACAGGATGAAATGTTGTATATTGAGGTTGTTTCAGCATCTTGGAGGGAAAAGGTACGGAATTAAGTTGGCCCCTGACTGAGTCTTTGATGTCGGCATTAGAAAAGTAAAGGCTAGAGAAAGATAAAGGAAGTGTTAAAAGGTTTGTTGAAAGTGTTAAAGGTATTCGAAGTTGTATGAGCAGGGAAAGGTGATGTAGGCATTATCTAAGTAACAGTCTAGAAGTTTTGGTATATTTGCATATTTGCTGTGGTGTTTGTTCAGTTTCCCAAGCATCGGGGAGGGGGGAACAGTCTGCTCCACCAGGGGCCTCTCCAGCGGCCGCAGGGGGGCTTCAGCTCCAGCGCCTGAAGCGCCTCCTCCCCCTCCTTCTGCACTGACTTTGGTGTCTGCGGGGGGGTTTCTCGCTCTCCCAACTGCTGTTACTTGTAAAGTATCAGGGATTAAATTAACTAATGAAACCCTAAATGTGATGGGGGTAGAAGGGACTGGGATAACAGTGCCACTTTTGGGGGATACCAAGCTGAGACTAGGGGATAAAATGATCACTGGGCGATTATTGTATATATCCAAGGCAGAGACTAACTTGTTGGGAAGGGATTTGATGATTAAATTGGGCATTCAACTAGTAAATTGTTAGACTGGAATAACAGTGTTATTAATGGAGTGCTCTCTGGCCCTGAGAGCAAACATACATGTATATTCACCTCTGACTGGAAAGACCCTGAAATGGGGGCGAAAGCAACAATATAGATGGACAATTTTACCTCAGAGGTTTACAGGGCCACCTATCTATTTGGGTAAATTCTAAAAAAAAATATTTTGGAGCAATTACAACTTCCCAAGGAGGTATTAATGTTACAAATATGTGGATCATTTTAAGGAAAATCGATACTCTCTGATGGGAGAGAAATGCTGAATAAAGTGATAATGAGGCAAATATTAACTGTTTTACATCAGAAGAGTCATTGGGAGGTGCAAGCAATGTGTGATGTTGTTCTAAGAAAGCATGTCTGTGTAGGAATATATACTTTAGAGAAGCACACATGCAGAGGATGTACTATATGTCAAAAGGTAAATAAAAAGGCCTTCTGTAACCTATCTAGAGGGGGACGGGAGCCAGGGCTTTGACCTTTCCAAAGTATACAGGTAAACTTTACTGAGTTACTTGTTTGTCCTAATTGACCACGTGACTGAATGGGTGTAAAGCTTTACTGCAAGGATCAAAGCAGGCCTTAGAGATTGAGTGGGATTTTCACAGCCCCTAGCACCCCTCCTCTTCTGGAAAGGAAGAGTGAATGAATGGTGAAATTAAGAAACAACTAACAAAACTTGTGCTGGAAACTAAGGCTTCTTGGGTAAAATGCTTACCCCTTGCACTGTTAAACATATGGACACAGCCCAGAACTGATGTAGGAATTTCTCCTTTTGAAATGCTATATGGTATACCCTATGACTTGGAATTGCCACTTGATCACCCTCAATTCTAATTAAGACTTGGAAAGAGACTGCTTTAACACCACGATGGGGAAGGCCCCTATGTTGTTTTGCTTACCACAGAAACGGCTGTTCGAACTGCGGAGAAAGGATGGACGCATGCCAGCCGTGTGAAAGGACCAATCCGGGAAGGTAAATGGGAGGCAGCTCCAGGCCCTGACGACTTGAAGCTGACACTAAGACGGACTCGATAAGTATTTTATATTATCTGTGTATCGTGGGAAGGGGAGGAGGCCCTGTTTCAAAGGCTCCCTAGTAGGTTCCCCTGAAGAACACTGCTGCTGCCAAGAAGAACCGATACCTTGTAGTTCGCTGCAACCGAACTGACAAGCGAGGCAGAGAAGTGAAAACGGTGGGGGACTGAGGGGCCGACAATTTAGATGGGCTCCAACCACCTCCTACGATACATGGGAGTCAGTATCATCGTTTTGGTCAGCTATGGGTCTGCGCATCCCCATCAGCCTTTTAAATGGAGCTTGATCAGATGGAAGGATCAATTCGTCATCCAGCAAACAACGACAGCGGGTGCTCCCAGTTTCTGCATCACATTATGTGACCTGGTGTCAGTGCAGCCATGCTTTAACCGATCAGGATTTTATTTCTGCCCAAGTTCTAACTCAGGAAAGGGGTACTGTAATTACCCGAACATGTATTATTGTGCATACTGGGGGTGTGAAACCATTGCTATGGACTGGACACTCGGGGCTGGTCGGAATAAATTCTTACAAGTGGGATATGGGCTGCAAGGTTGTAACCAACAAGCAGGTCCCCGTTACAGGTGGTGAGGGCATGGTATAGGGTATACAGGAACCTTCCATGGAAATAAAGAAATTTGCAAGGTTCTATATATAAATATAACAAACTTGGATGATACTAGCTGGGTACTAGGAAAAATGTGAGGTGTCAGATTTTACAAACACAGAACAGATAGGGGAGGACTCATACTAATAAAAAGGAGGATGCCGATAGGCCCCAGGCAGTAGGACCAAATGAGGTATTGTCAGAAAATGTCCAGGGAATCCAGCCTGCGGAAAATACTGCACTTCCAACCCTCGGCAGCCCTACGAACTCAGGTAAAGCCGAGAATGATAACATAGCTGAGAATAACATATGGGGGGGGGTCATGAATGCCAGCTACCAATTATTAAACAAAACAAACCCAAGTGTAACAAAACACTGTTGATTATGCTTTAGTATAAGGCCTTCATATTATGATGCTATCGGGAATCCTGGGGAGCCCTCCCGCACAAACGAGAACAGCCCTCTACATTACAGTTGGGAAAAGACATAAGGGTAACACTAACAGAAGTCACTGGAAGTGGTAGGTGTGTGTGCACGGTTCCTAGTGGGAAGTGTCACCTATGTAATATCATGGAGAATGGAAAATAATCAGCCGAGTGGTTAATCCCAGCCAACAACGCTAGGTGGGTTTGTTCGTGAGTGGGCGTAACTCCTTGTCTATCACTAAAACTCTTTAATGCATCTCGTGATTTCTGTATACAGGTGATAATTATACCAAGGATTCTATACCACTCTGAGGATTATATGTACACCCAGACACAGTGGAAAGTCATCATCTGGAAAGATGGGAACCATTCACGGCTCTAACTTTGGCCACCCTAATAATCCTGGGAGGAGCTGGAGTGGGGACCAGAGTAGCCTCATTGGTTAAACAAAATCAAGAATTTACTTCCTTATGCATTGCTGTGGACGAGGACCTGACCCAAATTGAACAATCCGTCTCGGCCCTGGAAAATCTATCAGGTTGCTTTCAGAGGTAGTGTTACAAAATCATAGGGGATTAGATTTGGTATTTTTTTTTACAACAGGACAGGCTGTGTGCAGCCCCGAAAGAGGAATGCTGTGTGTATGCTGATCACACTGGAGAGGTAAGAGATACAATGGCAAGACCCAGGGAAGGGTTGAAAAAAAAAGGAAACGGGAGAATGAAGCCCGACAGAGCTGGTACGAATCTTGGTTTAATTATTCACCTTGGCTTACTACTTTATTATCAACAATAACAGGACCTTTGTTGTTCTTAATAATAGCACTAACTTTTGGACCATGTATTTTTAATAAATTGATTGCGATTGTAAAGGGACATTTAGAAGCGGCACATTTAATGCTCATACATGCCAGATACGAGCCAATAAGTACCAACAAAGGAATCGAGGAAACATTAGTTCTTAGTAGCCAGGCATTGCAGAGCTTCAATGAACAAAATGAGTAACTAAAAGAAAAAGGAGGGATTGTAATACACAATAAATGTTTGTTCATTGTCTTTTGTAAAAACAAGGAGTTCTGTTTGAGGAACGGGAGTTGTGAAAACTCCCTGCTGAAGTAAGGAGCTGTATAATGCTTAGCTAGACACTATGAAAATTCCTTTGCTTAATGTAACAAAAAAGAGAACCCTCTCCCCTTCTCTCCTTCTGCATCTCAGTAGCCTCTTTTGTTCAAAATAACACTGCTGCAAAGTTCATGTAACCATCTCCTGATAAGTTGTTAAACTAGTGTATCAACATCTTGCCTTCCTGTCTCACGCTGGGCCAACATGACCAAATAAAGAAAGAAGTTGAACCACAACGCCGAGGAAGACTACGGCCTTCATCTTCATGACCACCAGAGGGACAGAGACGACCCCCTAGCAACAGTGCGCGCAGTCGCAGAATATACCAGGATGTGCTGCGTAATCCTAGAATTACCAAGATATAAAAAGGGACCCTGGGGGGGGTGAGGTGCGCGCCGTTGGCGGAGCCGAGACTCCCCGGCCGCCCAGCGCTGTTTTGCTTGCTGTTGCTTACTCAATAAATTCCTTTCTATTATTAATGCAATGCTCTCTGAAAATTAAGGGGGCAACTTATAACATATATAAATATAAATTATTCTTGATTTCACCACTTTCTCTCATTCTCTTCCCCCATCTTTGTTTACTTGATAACAGAACAGCTCCATGAGGAAGCAGGGAGCAATTTAAAAATAACTTTTTTTTTTTTTTTTTATAATGTATGCAAGAGACACGAACTTTGCAAGCACTGGTATTTTGATATTTTATTTTATTTTATATTATTTTATATTATTTATTTATTTATTTTGGATAATGAAGGTGAACAAAGGTTGTTTATTTCCACTAATTCTCTGTGCTCCTGGGCATGGACAAATGCTGTCTGGCCCTGGAATGCAGCTGAAGGCTATTTTCTTTCATTTATTTCCATATTCTTTATCAGTTGTGGTTTTTTGGTTTTTGTTTTCCTAATTCTAGAAATATAAAAGAAAGACAAAAGAACATCCTTCTGTATTCTATAGTAGTGTCCTCTTTTTTCTGAATTTCTATTATCTTTCAGAGTGTCAACAGTATAGAATGCTGTGCTTGGTGCTTAGGGGCATGGTCTAGTGTGTGATATTGGTGGTAGGGGGGTGGTTGGACCAGATGATCTTGGAGGTCTTTTCCAACCTTAATGATTCCATGATTCCATGATAAATTTTGCGCTTACATTTAGAGAGAGAACAATAGTATGTGTGCATGAGTGTTAGTTATGAATTCATTTGGGATTTTGACATAAAATTGTAACTAGTTAAATATCAAAGGATGTTGATGCCCTAACACATTAATTAATTATACAATGGAATGAAATCATAGAACCATCACTGATTATTTCCCTGTCTAAATGATTGGCATTTAATCAATTAAGTGGAACTATACCAAAATCCAGTAACTGAAGTAAATTAGCTTAGTTCTTTCCACTGAATACACTTTTTTGATTTGTGGCTCTGGTTGTAATTTCTAGCACATACGCTGTGGACGTAAAACACTTAATGTCTTACAGACCTTTGCAGGCCTCACTAGTTAAAAAATATTTTCAGTCTTGCCAGTCACAGCAAGATTTAACTAACAAAGACGTGGATTTAAAAGAAAATAAATAAATAAATAAATAAGTATTTACTGCCTAGAGCCTTATCTGAAAGATTTCAATCAATACTGTTGTCTATATGCCTGCCTACCTGACCCACTTTTGGTGAAGAAGGGGTTGCATAATGTAAATAAAGGTGCATGAACCTGTAACTGCCCCATCTGAGCAGAGTTCCTATCAGCAGAGCCTGTCATTCCACTGCTCTGTTACCTTCTGCAGCTGCAGGAATGAACCGCTTCTGCTCTGACCTGGCCACGTTGCATTCCCATTATTTTCCAAATAGCCCCTTGCCCCTAAAGAACCAAAATACTTCCCTCTGAGTGTAGGCTGCTGTTAAGTTGAACTAGTAGCAAGTGGTAGTTTCCAAACCAGTAGTCTCTTTAGTGATGTGAGGATCTGGTAAATACTTGATGGCTATTGTGCACCTGTAGTGACACAAGAGCTCACAAGAGCACAGAGAAGGTATTTAGGCTATGCTCTTTTTCTTCATTCTCTTGATATCATTTCACCTGATTATCCACTGGGAAAAGAGCATCTAGGAAATTTTCCTTGTGTGTCTTGGTTGCAGTTAGCTGGAGTTCTAATTCAGGTGCAAATTAGTATAGTCTACTAGCATAATTAATGCACAAGCAAAATATTTATTTATTTTAATGGGCATTTTATCAAAGAGGTTAAATGAACACACACATATATATTTTGTTGAGATGGCACCTTCCTCAGTTATAGTTGTGGCAAGACAGTTTTGCTGTTTGGGTTCTGATTAAGAAATAATACGGGTCTTTCTTGTTATGGAGAAACTCATTAGGTAAATACCACAGTGCTCTTAGGCCCTCCTAAATTCCACTTAAGATTTGCTGGCCTATATCATAGCAAGATTGAAGTTTCTAAGTGTTGTTACTATATCAAACCGTTGCTGTTGAGAGGTGGTGATATTGTGCTGATAGTTTAAAAGGTATTTCTTTCCATGTTAAAGGTAGCTGAAACCACAGGAGAAAAAGACTTGAAATGTATCATCAGTTCCTCTAACAATGATGCTTTATCTCTTTCAAATGAGGAAAAATGTTTAATGCAAATGACTGTCTGCATGAAAGATACTATTATACAGAACACTTGGGATTTCCTTAGAGACCAGTATGTTATAACTGGGTGCCTCAGCTGATGTTAACTTTTTGACTAAAGTACTGAAATTTTCTCCTGAAGAACAAAGGGCACTTTTCAGCACATTTGTATATTTTACTGTTTTTTTTTGATATTTAATATGTCAAGTTCACCTTTTTAACCAAAATATTTTGTGATTTTTTTTTTTGGTTTATATTTCATATCTACTTCTTTTTTACATTTTTTTTTTTCTATTTACAAAACCTGTCTTTCTCTCATATCTCAGGTAAATCATAACTGCTAATGAACATTCCCTTTAAAAAGAAGTCATAGAATCATAGAATGCTTTGGGTTGGAAGGGATCTTAAAGATCATGTAGTTCCAACCCCCCCTTCCATGGGCAGGGACACCTTCCAATAGACCAGTTTGCTGAAAGTTTCCACCTTGTAAGTAAAGCCAGTTCCCACCTTGGCTTTAAACACTTCCAGGGATGGGGCATCCATAGCTTCTCTGGGCAACCTGTTTCAGTGCCTAAAGAATTTCCTCCTTATGTCTAATCTAAATCTATCCTCTTTTCATTTAAAGCCATTCCTGCTTGTCCTATCACTACACTCCCTGACAAAGCGTCCCTCCCCAGCTTTCCTGTAGGCCCCCTTTAGGTACTGGAAGGCCTATAAGATCTCCCCAGAGCCTTCTCTTCTCCAGACTGACCAACTCAAACTGCCTCAGCTTGTCCTCATAGGAGAGGTGCTCTAGTCCCTTAATCATTTTTGTGGCCCCCCTCTGGAGTTGTTCTAATACTTCCATGTCCTTCTTGCGCTTGGGAGCCCAGAGCTGAATGCAGTACTCCAGGTGGAGTCTCATGAGAGCAAAGTAGAGGGGAAGAATCACCTCCCTCAACCTGCTGGCCATGCTTCTTTTGATGCAGACCAGGATACAACTGGCTTTCTGGGCTGCAAGTGCACATTCCTCGCTCATGTCAGGCTTACCATCAAACAACAAGTCATGAAGTAATATCTAATCTTGGTTGAATTGACAGAGGTAGAAAAAATAAAATTAAAATAAAATAAAATAAAATAAAATAAAATAAAATAAAATAAAATAAAATAAAATAAAATAAAATAAAATTTCTACTTTCAGGTATTTTGCCATATAATTTTATTTCATAGAACCACATCAGATAGTATTCAATAGTTACAAAAGTAACTGAAGACACACAACAACACAATAGATGCATAATTGCAATTATGATTCATTATAAATAAACACGATTGCAAAACCAGGATCTTCTATCTATACTTTCACTTCAGGGTCCCTTTCAAGTCACTGTTATTTCTTACATTAGTTCCAGTATTTCCAGTGAGTCTACCAAAAATAAAGCCATACTGCAGGTTGCACCAATGACCAAATAGTAAGCAATATCGGCTGTCTCTTTTTGTTTTGAAGTCTGTTCAGTAATTTTCCAACAAAATTATTATTTTTTTATTTTAATTTTAATCTCATTCAGCAATGCACTACTCATTTTTAATTTGTAGAATGCACATTCTTATCTCTAAGATTTTATGTGGGTTTTCCACCACCATGTATTAAGCAAACTTAGATTCTAATGCAAACAGAATTTAAGATGTAAGCTAGAATGGTAACTGTTTTCTCCTGTTTTTAAGAAAACAATTCCTTTATCATTGGTTTAAATAATTGCAAATTCTTGGAGGGTTTCTGGGTTTTCATCTTCCTCTTTTTTTTTTTTAATTTATTTTTTTATTATTTTTTTTTAGAACTCTCCATTCCCACCCAGGTGGTAAAGTATTTGTGACCATTAGCATTTCCAGTTTACCTAAGATTTGAAATTTTGATTATTTATACAACAGCTCTGGATCCCACATTCAGCTATTCTCTGCTGAAGATTTAGTTCTGCTGCCTCATACCTACTTCAGTCCTTTCCTGCCTGGGTTTAATCCCACATCTATCACACAATCCCAGTGTGACCTGTTCTGCCTCTCCTGACCTTGTTCCTCTCCTACTGTTCTTGACTCACTTCTGGAGGGAGCAGAAGAGAAGTTCAACAGTGTCCCTATCCCTCTGTGCAGTGCAGGGAGAGCAGGAGAAGCATCTCCATGGAGTGTGAGTGGAGAGAGCAGGAGAGCTGCTGGGCTCATTAGAGACCCCTCTTAGTTTGTGAGAGCAATATTAGGCTGCTAAAAGACAGAGCTCATTCTTCTTGCTAAATAGCTCTGTTCAGTTGCCTCTACCCTGAGAGGCAGTAAACTGGGGCTGGAATTTAACATAAGGAGTCGCCTTACACCTAATGGTTTGATCACAGTTCCACCAAACATGCAGATTCCATTTTCAAGGTTTATTCATATGAACAGAAGATAACTTTCATTACACATGAGAAAACAGTGCATAGTTTTTCTAGGTGATACATCCTTTGGGTGATGTTCTGTTCCAAGAGAGTGGTGTTTAAAACAAATACCAGTTGCCTATTAAGACACAAGAATACAACAATCAGACAGAACTTAGTTTTTAATATTTGATGCTGATTGTATCACTATTCTCAATCTACATTTAAACAGTCATATTATACGAAGTGATCACTAAGTCAGAGAAATAAAATTTGTCTTGTAGTAGAATAATGAACTGTTTTCTATATATTTTTCACTCTTAACTGATGGCCACCACAATAATTGAGATTGTAAAAGAGGTTGGGTGTAGGCTAGCTCTGTTACAGCAGTTTTTATTCTTGCTTAACTTCTGCCTTTTGCTATCAAAAGCTAAAAACCATAGATGCATGAGCTGAAGGCAGATCTGGAAATTTATTTGAAATTTAATAGCAACCATACGATTGAAATACTGAAAAAGAACTTTGGTATGCTTGAGAAGCATTAATAAAGGGCAAGCGAATTCAGAAAGCCAAGTAATAAAATGCTTTCATAACAGAAATTTAAGTTAGAGGAGCATTTTTAAAAATAAAAATATAGCTTAAAAAAAAAGGAAATTGTATAAAATAATGGAAGTTCAGCAGGAACTTAATCCGTCCACTGAAAGGGTTGAAATTAGTGAACTTGTGGCTCGTCCTACTAGGAGAGGCAGGTAAAGTGGCCATCCTGGAGACATATCCACAACACGTTAATAATTAGCCATCAGTCAGAAGACAGAATAACACTTCCTTCTTACTAAAATAAATAATTAAAGAATAAAAACCTCACAAATCAAAAGGCAATGTTTCATTTTTCTATTTTATGTTAATGTTGCACTACTTCTTATGATTTTAGTTATTCTGAGAAAACTCATACTCACAGGATTTAAGGATTCGGACAAGAAAGCTTATTGAGGATTTCTGGAAAAAAAAAAAAAAAGCACAGAAGTTATAGAATTAATTAGAAATGAATAAATGCTACGGCTACAGGCAATGACTTCTCTTTTGAGACCAGACAGGCTTTATTTATCTCCCTTAATGCATAACTTGATTTTTGTATTTTTTCTTGTTGATTCTGAAGGATTAGAACTGTGATATAATTAGAAATGTGATATAAAATTGGAAAGCAAGGCGATGACCTAGGACCCTAGAGAAATTAAAATCTATCATGCATTTTTTACTGTCTCTTGAGAAAATGTTTGGGGTCCCATCAACTCTACTGCTTGTTACCTTCCCACATACCAGGCTAGAAAATACCTCATCTGATTCCTCTGATATCAGTTCTCTGTAGAGTGAAATATAGCAAATATACCACAGAGTTTCTTCAGATACATGGAAGAGTGCGTTGAGGAGTGAAGCACTTGTAATGGTGCTCAAATGCTCTAGGTTTATTTACCATGTCACTGAATGTCAAATGGCTTGATATTAGTTAATAAGACTGAATGTCAACTCTAAGTTAGGCAAATTAAGGTAAAATGTGATAGCATTAATTTAACGCATCAAAAAAAATCAGCAAATTCAGAAATATATATGTATTGTTTGTTTTTTTTGTTGTTGTTATTTTTTGTTTGTTTTGATTTTTTTTGTTTTGTTTTGTATTTGCAGTTTTGATCGCGGGGCAGCTGTAGGGGTAACCTCTTGGAGAAGAGTCCAAAAGCTGCCCCATGTTAGATAAAGGCCATTTTCAGCTGGCTCAAAAGAGACCCACTGATGGCCGGAGCTGAACCAGAGAGCCTCTGTGAGAGCAGGGAAAAAAAGGCTGAGACACACTAGCTCAGAGAGTGAGAAGTGAGAAGCAGCCCTGCAGCCCCCCAAGGTGAGTGCAGCAGGAGGGCAGGAGGCAGCAGCAGTTCCCCTGCGGGCTGTGCAGGGAGAGGCCCCTGGTGGAGCAGGCTGTCCCACTGCACCCATGGGTCCCACATGGAGCAGATCTCCACGCTGCAGCCCCCCCGTGGGTGGAGGAGCCCCCATGGAGCAGGTGGATGTGGCCTGGAGGAGGCTGCGGCCCATGGAGAGCCCCCGCAGGGCAGGAGCAGGCCCCGGGCCACAGCTGCAGCCATGGAGAGGAGCCCCCGCAGGAGCAGGGGGGCTGGGGGGAGCTGCCGCCCAGCCGTGGGGGACCCGTGCTGGAGCAGTTTGCTCCTGGGGGATGGATGGATGGAGCCCGTGGGACGGAGCTGTGTGGGAGCAGTGCTTGAGGAGCTGCTGCCTGTGGGCAGCCCGTGTGGGATCAGCTGGGGAAGGACGGCATCCCGTGGGAGGGACCCCACGGGGAGCAGGGGCAGGGAGGGAGCGAGAAGGAGCGGCGGGGACAAATCTTCAGGGACTGACCGCAGCCCTCAGTCCCGTTTCCCTGCGCTGCTCAGGAGGAGGAGGTGGAAGAGGGCAGATGGGGAGAAGACGTTTTGGGTTTCTTTCCTTTGTTTCTCACGTGTCTAGTTTGTTGGTAGTAGGCAATAACTCTTACTATCTCCCTATGCTGAGTCTGCTTTGCCCGTCACGATAGTTGTTGAGTGATCTCCCTGTCCTTATCTCAGCCCTTGAGCCCTTTGCATCGTATTTTCTCCCCCTTTCCCTTTGAGGAGGGGGAGTGAGAGAGCGGCCGTGGTGGAACTCGGCTGCCCACCCGATTCAGACCAGCGCAGTTGCAAAGGACTGGAAAAGTTTTCCGACGAAACAAGATGTTTAACAAGGAAGTGCATAGTTTCCTTATTAAGGCTTCCTGGATAATTGGGGTTATTTCATATTCCCAGCTTGGAGGAAGAGAATTGTTGATTTCACCTTCTTTTTTCTTACATGGAAATAAAAGGTGAACTGCTCTCCAAGTACGGTCAACGTATCAGAATCAAGCTCTTTTTGTCCGTAATCCCTTCTCAAGGAAAAGATTGATCACACACCTTCCACAGATGTAGGGGAGCAGGGAATAATGTTTGAACTACTCTCATTCAAGGCAGTTTGGGCATAGTGGTACTTCTCTAGCTGTTTCTGAGACAGACGCGTTAGCAACAGAGAGTGTTGTGCCGTCACTGGGAGGCGCCTGCGGTGATGACTTCAGAAACAGAAGGGAATTGTGTCACCACAGCACTTTGGGAAGAGCTGCCTCTGCGCACGTTTAGCTGGGAGGGACAGAGAAGGGTGCTGGATGTGATGAAACCACGTGAGGATTTGTGGATCTCCCCTTGAGGTGCACAGAGAGGGACCATGCCCTTCTGTAAGTGTTTTGATGCTTGGCTGGGGAAAACAATGCGGTTTTGTTGTGAATGCTTCCTTGTAGTATTCTGTAGTTTGTGTCAAGTCCTTACAGAAGCCTCAAGGTTGGTACTTTGCTCAATGATGGAGCTGCACAGAGTGAGAACAGACCCAATGTACGGGGGAGGGCCTCTGCACGTTCTCTTCTTCCTACAGACGATCAACAAATAAGGGGAGACAGAGAAGAGTGTGCTGTGGTCCTCCCATAGACCGCAAGTACTAAAGCATAAACAAGAGGCTTAAGAGTCCCCCTGTCACATTAAAATTCAGGACAGCAATGCACTTCATCGCATGGGCTGGCCTGTCGACTAGTGTCTCAGGCTGTGGTGTATGAAGATGCACTCCATCTGCTTTCAGGGTAGCAATGGCAGTGGGCAAGCTGCCTGACCTTAACATTTGTCATTTCATCTTTCACCAGAGTTTTGCTGGTTTCCCACGATTCAGTCTTGGTCTAGGAAAAAAAAAAAAAAAAAAGTGAATTCGGATCAAAATAAAAGGATTTCCTTTCCATTAGTTACGTGTTCTTAACTTGACAGATTTGATTATCGACTTAGAAGGCAAATATCTGGCCAGACTGCAAGACTTGTGCTCGCAGCGTGGGACAGCTCTCGTAAAGGTGATTCAGGGTAGCTTCTGGAAAACAAGACATCAGATCTCCCAAACAGCTTTCTTTGTGCTAATGTAGGAAGGGCGAGTAAGAGGAAAGGTAAGAGTCCAGGTACCATAAGAAGCGGAAGGTGTGAAGGAAACTTCCTTCTGGCTGGTACAGCTCCATATCTAGTTGTCAAGTATGAAGAGAGCAGCTCTAAGTTTCTCGGGGAGAGGAAAACAAAGAGACTGGGAGATTGTACAAAGAAAAAAATGGGATTCCCTATTTCAGGAAATCCTAGTAACTGGAAATAGAGATTGGAAGAGTGCTTTAAGCCAAGACAGAAACTTTTTAAAACTAAAGCCTAGGAGTTGGATGAACCAAGAAATGAATCCCTTTTGATTATGCAGTGGTGTCCAGCGTTATCTTGGGAAATATGGTTTCCACATAAAACGTATCTGGGGCTTGAAGTTCTCCTAAGGCCCTTCTCTGTGTATTCCCTACTGTTTGGTAAGCACTGAGGTCACACTGCAGACAGCAGCACGTCCTCTCCACACTACTTAGCTGTCTGTTCTCACAACACGTCTAGGAACAGAATGGCTTGGACACAACTGCGCCTAGGACCGAGTTCATTCAAGCTGGTGGACGAGGTAAAAGCTCTGGACAAGCGAAGGGCAGGGAGGGATGGGTGGACATACAATATGATCACTTTAATCTCATTTCTCTAAGAATCCTGGCTGAGAAAACAAAACAAAACAGAATCAAAAAGAACAGAAGAGAACAGAACAAATGAAGCAAGCAGCTAGCTTGCTGGAGACATTGTCTGGGAAGCAGTGAAAACACTTGCAAACAAAAACACGTCAAAGGACTAACTCTTTGAGCTTAATTCTAATCCAACAGCATAACCTCAAAGTCCTGTTTCTGTTCGTAACAGGCTGCTACAGTAACATGTCCCATTGGATGACTTTGCAGCATAGATGTCAGGAATGCAGCTTGGGATCCCCTCCTTCTACTCAGAGTTCACTTTGAAGGGATGAGCAAGTAATTCTTCCTGGGTTGACGGAAATCTAAAGTCTGTTTTCTAACACTCTTCCAGACGCTTCTCTGTCCATCGGCCTGTCCTACCAACTCTGGTGTGAGTGTGAAGTTGTGGCAAGAGGGATTTCCCATTCCTATTTGACCTGATGGACACCAGCTTTCCTCGGAAATGGCCCATGTTGCTGAGGAGGCAGCAGTATCAAAGCCCTTGCTGATGAAGGTACAACAAGCTGGGGAGGCTTTGGCATTTCTGCACAACGCTGCTCCCTGACTGTCACTCCAGACTCAGATTCGGAAAGAAGCAAAGCAAGCTAGAGGAAAACTGGATGTCCTGGTAATTTTCTTTTCCTTTTATTTCTTCATTCTTCACTTGTAAGAAAATCTAAATCTTAACCCTTTGTTTGAAAACACGGCTTTACGGAAATGCTTATGGGTGTGCTCCTTCACCTTGTGTGGAACCTGCTTCACCTCGCTTCAGCTATAGGACACCTATGCTCCAATTTATGCTTCCCATGATAAAGCGGTGTTCTTTCGGTATTCTTTTCTGTGATGCTTGCAGGCGAGGTTGAAAAGAGTTGTCAGTAGGATTCTTCGTTTCCTTTGCAGTATTCAAAGCTCCGTATTACCGTGGATCTTCTCCTCTGATCTGGAAAGCTTCACAGGCCAAAAGAGAATTGAGATGAAGAAGGAAATAGAGAATGCTGGCCAATATTGCCAAGTACCACCCGTAAGTTTTGTGAAAGAATCCGGTGCATTTCTGTAGTGGTAGAAAGTTCATAAAATCATCATCGTGCACTTGAAGGCAAGCAATGCTGTAAAAATGAAGAATGCAAGGCCCTGCTTAAGGACAATCTTCAGGCTGCTTCTAGATCAACAGCTTATTTGCTTCTTCCACAACCTCATCTCCGCTTGCTTAGAAGTTGTGAAGGTCGGAAGCACACTCTGTCTTTTTCATCCCCTCTGTGTATCTTTTCCCTGACAGCAACTTCTGTCTTGGCTCTTCACATCCAGCCAGAGCAGTTGCTTTGCCTCCGCAACCTGCAGGCTGACCTCTCGTGTGTACCTGTGCTGGACTGAGGGTAATGCTTGTAACGCACACAGATGCTGCATTCACTGTGACTTTTAGAAAAGAGAGCAAGAAGCTAACCTGCACAGCAGACTCTTAGGTTTCTGTCTCTCTCTCTCTCTCTCTCTCTCTCTCTATCTGCATATATATTTCAGTACTTATTTACTTCTTTAAAGATACCTTAAATAGAATAGATACTTTAAGAAAGCTTACTTGTTCTTCCCCTTTCCTTGTTTTTAATGTTTGCTTTTCTAACCAATCCTTAATGTTACAACATTGGATTGATGCAGTACTCAGTCCTTAGAAGTTCTCAAAGCACATCAGTGATTTCTCTATTTCTCAACCTTTCCATCTTCATTGAGATCTCTCATCTGAATTTAGGTATGAGGTGAAGAAGAACACTGCAACCAGCTGAAGCCGTATCAGACACATGCTTCTGCTAGGAAGTCATTCCGAGGGATTCCACGGTGTACTTTAGACAGGTTTGCTCTGGTCCTCTGGACTCAGCATCCCCAAGGGATATTTCAAAGCTCTCGGAAGGACCCGTCATTATCTCTGACACTGCAGCCTCCAGTAGGAAGGGGTAAATATTCCTTGCCCTTGTGCAAAGGAACTACTCAGTTAGCTGTTTCTAACCCAAATCTCGTTGTTGTCTTCTATTGACAGACACCACCCGGCTAGCCAAGCTAAACCACTGAAAATGGAAGGATTGGGACATCTTCCAAAGCCTGCTGCTGCTTCTAAGCAGAACTGCGCTGTAGGTGGGGACACAGCAAGAGGAAACGTCCAGGCCAGGGTGGAACTGCAAGGCACCTGTCTGAGCCACACAAAGAAGTCAGCGATTCCCAGTTGGAGACTGTTGCTCGACCAGTGACACAGCAGCTGGAGCGCTTCTGGTTGCTGCTGATGGGTTCCCGTGAATCAGCCAGGGATAGGAGCTATGAGAACGACTGAAGCGATCTGAACTTACCTGAAAGAAAGAAGACAAGAGGGGAGGGAAGGGGAGGGAATAAAAGGAAGGGAGGGCGGGGGAGGGTAGGATAGGATAGGATAGGATAGGATAGGATAGGATAGGATAGGATAGGATAGGATAGGATAGGATAGGATAGGATAGGATAGGAAAGGGTAGGGTAGGGTAGGGTAGGGTAGGGTAGGGTAGGGTAGGGTAGGGTAGGGTAGGGTAGGGTAGGGTAGGGTAGGGTAGGGTAGGGTAGGGTTGGGTAGGGTAGGGTAGGGTAGTGTAGCGTGTTAGAGGGGAGGGGAGCATAGGAGAGTATAGGGTAGTGTAGGGGATCGGACTTTAGGGGAGTGTAGGGTAGGATACGGGAGGGGAGTGTAGGAGAGTGTAGGGGAGGGGGGCATAGGGTAATGTAGGGTAGTGTAGCGAACGGGAGTTTAGGGTAGGATAGGGGAGGGGAGTGTAGGAGTGTGTAGGGTAGTATAGGGGAGGGGAGTGTAGCAGAGTATAGGGACAGGGAGCATAGGGGAGGGGATGGTAGGGGAGGGGAGGAGACGGGAGGGGAGGGGAGGGGAGGGGAGGGGAGGGGAGGGGAGGGGAGGGGAGGGGAGGGGAGGGGAGGGGAGGGGAGGGGAGGGGATGGGGGGAGGGGAGGGGAGGTGAGGCAAAAGTGGGGAGAGGAGGCAAAAGAGGGGAGAGGAGGGGAGGGGTGGGGAGGGGTGGCGAGGGGAGGGGAGGGGAGGGGAGGGGAGTGCTACCATAAATAAAATTGCGAAATACATGACATTTTGGATCTGGAGCCAAATCTTTGTGTACATGTCCTCTACCCATAGCCCCACGTGCTGACCACCCACCCGAATCTATCATACTGTTGGTCAGAAAGAACAGGGAGCATAGGGGAGGGCAGGGGAGTGGAGGGAAGGGAAAAGAGGGGATGGGAGGGGTGGGGAGCGCTACCATCAATAAAATTGCCAAATACAATGAAGGAGCAGCAGAGCCTGCAACCTCCATTCCCCAACATCCTCCAACCACCCCCCCACTGCTCCGTGGGAAATAGGTAGAAGAATCAAGACTGAGGTTTAGCCTGGGATGGAGGTAGTGTGGCGAGGTGGTTTTCTGGTTGGTTGGTTGGTTGGTTGGTTGGTTGGTTGGTTTTAAAGTTTTTAAATTCTCACTGTCTAATTTAGGATAAGAGAGAGAAAGTTGTGTTTACTATTGCCCTGGAGTTTCTGTTGGTCTGGCCACGGAAATGGAGTACTCAAAATCCTCAGGACACTCATTTTATACCAGATTTATCCTAAAACTGCAGTATTTCTAGGCCCTTGGGATTCTTATCAATTAAAACATACTTTTTCACGCACAGAAGATGCAAAAAAGTGCGTCTACTGCAGTATGCAGACAGAGCCAGTCCTGTCTCTTGATTCCTTCTGCCTTCTGCCTGAAGAGCAGCAGACAATCGAGTTCTTGTCTTCAGTAGCTACGGCCTTAACCAACTGTGCAGTCTGTCCATTCATACACAGAGGAGGAAAAATAGCGTGGAATAACTCCTCTCCTTTGTGCTAACAGAGGAGGGTACAGCTTCCTCACTCCAACCCCACCGAGGCAAACCAGTCAGCAGTGCACGCCAGAGCCTCCGTCTCTTCCCCGTCTCATGATGTGCAGCTGGATCACTCTCCCTTCTATCCCCAGGATCGCTTTCAGCACAGTCACAGAAGGGTCAGACTCACAGCTTTAGGACCCATCAGAAGAGGCTTGCACTCTTCTGCCACCACACCCCCTATACACATGCAATTTCACACATGCAAAGAGACACCATGGATTGGGGAGTTGCACAGAGAGGAGACCACACCCGTTTGCCTGCCTGCAGTTTGACACCAGTAGGGAGGTAATTCCCGTCAGGAGTTTCCATAGAGATGACAGAATATGGCCCTAGGCTCCTGCTGCTTCTTTCAGCCCTAATTCTTCAAATCCATAGGAACGGAAGAAACCTTCCCAGCCAAGTGCTGCATATCTTGAAGGTTGGAGAACCCACAGCCTTCTGCTTCATTTCATTTTAAAGATCAATCCCAATGTCACTCCCATAGAAGTAGTGGAAGCCATCTGGCTGGCTTGGCTTTCTCTCCAAAGAAGACCAAATGAGAGTTGGTCACGGGTGAGGATGAGCCCTGACAGTTCCTGCATTTTGGTTCTCCTGCAGCCCACAAAGCTCTCACTGCCTTGCCTGAATTTGAACCCCTTTGGAACCAAATCTACAGATTATCTCTGTAAATCCAAAACAGCACTTATTCACCATGTGAACAACAAATGCCTGGGATGGTTAACAGCACTTAGGTGCAAAGGTCAGATATATGTAGCTGCATGTTACACATTTTTAGTCTGAATAGCACAATTTATCCTTTGACTCCATTTTGCTGTCACGTGGATATCAATTTGCAATCATTTGGTCTGTCCTCCCTTTGGTGGCTTCCGTGAGAAGAATCTAGAAGCTGCCCCCCGTTAGATAACGGCTCCACTGCTGGCCAGAGCCAAGCCAAGAAACGATGTCGCTTGTTCCTCTGGGAGAGCATATTGAAGAAAGGAGAACAAAAATAACATCAAAAAGCTGTTTCACAGGGAGAAAGAGAGGAGAAGCAGCCCTGCAGCCCCCCAGGTGAGTGCAGCAGGAGGGCAGGAGGCAGCAGCAGTTCCCCTGCGGGCTGTGCAGGGAGAGGCCCCTGGTGGAGCAGGCTGTCCCCCTGCACCCATGGGTCCCACATGGAGCAGATCTCCACGCTGCAGCGCCCCTGTGGGTGGAGGAGCCCCCGGTGGAGCAGGTGGCTGTGGCCTGGAGGAGGCTGCGGCCTGTGGAGAGCCCCCGCAGGAGCAGGCCCCGGGCCGCAGCTGCAGCCATGGAGAGGAGCCCACGGGGAGCAGGGGCAGAGAGGGACCTTGGAGGAGGGAACTGTATCCTCTTTTTTCATCGGTGCTGAGATTGAGGATCAGGATTTCGTGGTAGGAATTTGTTTAGATGAACCAATTTACATCCATATGGGTTTTGTATGTTTGTTTCACCTTGTCTTGCAGGACCATCTTGGCTGGGTCTGCAGTGTTGTGCAAAAGTGAAGTTTTTCACAATAAAGAGCAGCTTTTTTTTCGGGGAAAAGGCTGAGGTGGCCTTCATCAGAGTCTTGTGACCTGAAAATGCAGAAAATGGGTGCGTGGCTGGCTGGATGGGTGGGTGGGTGGGAGTTGGGAATTCAGCCTTGGGATCAGAACTGGGACATTGTTGGGATAGGAAATGATCAGTGGGATGGGAAGTGATGATGGGGATAGGAACTCATTGGGATGGGATAAATGGGTTTTATTTTTATTGCATTCAATCCACTTTATTGACTGTGTTGTACAGTATGGCGTTGTTTTATTACTATAAAATTATGATGATTATTATTTAATCTTATTAATTAAACAATTTTTATACGTTATTATATTATAAATTATAAATATTAAAATTGATTATATTGTTTTTATTCCTTTTCTACCCTATTAAACTCTCTTTATCCCAGTGCACTGGTTTGGACTTTAGTTTTCCTTCCGAGTCGTTGTGGATTCACTCCGGATGGGGGGACATTAGTGAACGCCTGTGTGCTTCAGATCCAAGGTCACCTTTGCCCTCAACTCAAGATACATGTTTGCATCTGTTGTCGTGAAACAATGTTAACAACAGCAACAAAAAAGTGCCCTACTTGCTAGCAGCATCCCTACGTTTGCTGGGGTCTGCTCTGTGCATTTTGAAGACCGTTCCATGCTATTCAGCCCCTTCAGGAGGAAATGGATGGTTCTAGGAAAATGCGTCTTGACCTGATGCAAAGCTGTGACTCAGCACCCTGCAGCCCCCGCAACCCCTGGCATTTTACCTGCAGCCCCTCCAACAACTCCTTCCTTCCTTCCTTCCTTCCTTCCTTCCTTCCTTCCTTCCTTCCTTCCTTCCTTCCTTCCTTCCTTCCTTCCTTCCTTCCTTCCTTCCTTCCTTCCTTCCTTCCTTCCTTCCTTCCTTCCCTCCTTTCGTTCTGTCTGTCTGTCTGTCTGTCTTTCTCTGTTTCTGTCCAGCACTGATTTTATGGCTACGTGTGCATATCCACAGTGTACAGTTTTCTCCGTTCCGTTTCTTCCCTGAGTCTTGCCCCTCTTCCCTGCAACTGAACAGCATTGCCTTGATCAAGGAAGTGGCAACATGCGGCTTACACAGTAAACTGCTGAAATTACAGCTATAACCATGGAGCACAGCTGCCGATCAACACAAGACCACCAATCGCTCACATTTCTAAACTGCTCGTCACAATTCTTCCGTATGTAGGCTGTGATGCTGCTCATTTCTTAAGCACCCATCCATTTCTTCTCTTCCCAGACCCTCAAGGTGTCCTGGTCAAACCACCTCCCTTCCTCTTGCCCCATCCGGCTCTCCCACCTTCCTTTTCCCTCAAGGCTCAACTTTTTTTTTTTTTTTTTCAGCATAGGAGCTCCATAGAAGCTGCTGCTGCCCACCTCCGAGTTGACTAGGGCTGAACTACTGAAAAAGAAAAGAAAATCTATAAATAAGAGTGAGAGATGGTGAATACCTAACCATCTCTTAAAAGCAGGATTTTAAGAGAATAAGTAATTGATAAATGGAGTTAAGATCGGAGGGAAAAAAATCCACTGTTGCAATCAATAGAGTTAAGAAGTTTTTCAAGTACATTAGGAACAAAAATTAGAGTAATGACACAGATCTGATATGGGATGGGTATTGCTTCAGTGAGAAATGATGGAAAAAAACACAACACAACACATGTGTATGTGTTGTTGGGTATTTGTAAAAAAAAAAAGAAAAAAAAACAGGTTAATGAAAACTGCATGCTCAATTAGATGATATTTTGTTGTCATTGGTAGGGAATTGTGTGCTTTACAACACAGTATGTGTTATATATATATATTATATATGTTTTATATATGTTTTAATAAAATAAGGAAATGATATTTTTTTTCTACGTTTGTGGTTTCCAAACTGTAGTTAATAAACATTAAACAAGACGCAATAGGATCTCGTTAACTCTTTTGTTTGAAAAAACAGTGGCCCTGATCGAGAGGTGCAAGTGAGAGGAGACAATATTCAGTATTTCTCTATGTTGTCATTTACTGGTGAAGATGAAAGTCAGTTCATGTTCATTACACTAGCATGACAAAATGACCACAAGGGGGACTGTCTGGTAGTGAAAAGGAACTTCAGCATGGATTAAAAATCTTTGCCTTTCTTTATTCTGAACTGTTTTTCTTATGGCTGCTAGAGAGAGATTCTCTGCCTTAGAAATAAAACTGCCCAGGCTGTTCTGATAAACCTGTAGGGTTAAGGCACTTCTACCAAAACAGATTTCAAAAGGCAAGAAGTCAAAAAGCAACAATTCAGTAATCTGTGTACGCTTCTATATTAAGTTTTAAGATAACCTGGTTTATATTTAGTTCACACAAATTAACCAAACATAGCAGCATACAACCTAAGAAAAGCTTAAGAAATTTATTAGATGCACAGATAAAGTGCTGTAACAGAGAAACTTGTGTAAATCTATTCTAAAATAAATAAGGTACAGTTAAACCACCTTTGACTCGTTTTAACTCGGAAAGAAATAACCTAAGTTTTAATCATTTGAATTTTAAGGTCAAGGTGAAATATACCATAACTATAACAGTGGTTGTGATCTGTATCAACTATTTGAGTCTCCTGTTCCTCTTGAGGTCTCCCAGAAACAGGAAGGCTATTGCAAAATGTATACATTAGACATAGTTCCTTTTACAGAAACATTTTTGTAATAAGGTCTGGTTGCTCAAATACATGTTAAAATATTTAACAAGGAAACAATTTTCTCCTGATCCAGTCGATCTTTTAAACAAGACAATGTATTTTTCCTATGACGCAGCCCACAGGAGGGAACAGAAGTAAACATCCTCCTTAACTGAAGACTGTTTTGCTTGAAGAACTAAACTATTGCATTATTATATGAGAGCAAGAAATATCCATTTGGGTTATCCCTTTCTCCAAACATGGTGCCCAGTGATACATGTATTTTTGCCTTAATCTCAAAGGCCCGTTTGTCTCCAGGTAAGGTACGTTAAAAAGAGATTCCCTTTAAGCATCTTATCACAAGAGCTCTTACTGCCTTTCCATCCGGGGAAGCTTGTGTGTTAAACTGCCCTTGGAGTTTTGGATGCTACTAGATTTCTGTGCTCTGTTATCCATAATTTCAGGCACTTCGGGGCTAACATGGCTGTTTAAGTCAAT
The DNA here is from genome assembly GCF_963932015.1 of Anas acuta. NCBI lineage: Eukaryota > Metazoa > Chordata > Aves > Anseriformes > Anatidae > Anas > Anas acuta. Next base: position 22,338,591 of record NC_088988.1, on the reverse strand, counting down.
GCAATAATATTACCAATATATTCAATACTCAGAAGAGTCACCACAGTTTCCTTCACACACTCAGGATTTCAAATTCTTCTTCCAATTCAAATAGCTTGTCAGTAGATTCAATGAGTTCTGGAAAAAAAGATAAAGAAAAAAATGCTTCTAAAGACATGCCTGATTTTGTTCACTTAAAAAAAAAAAAACTTTGAAAGACGCATTCCAGAAAAGTACTTTGTAAGAGTGAAAAAAAAAAAAAATCTGTGCTAGCAATTGTATGGCTTGTTTGGATACATGCCTGCTATATATTGCTTGACACTCACAAAGGATAGTTATTCTACCTGTGATTATTCTTTTATTTGCTAACGAGGAACATAACATTGCACAATTAGGCTTTTAATCGGTGCCTTACCTGCTCCTGTGGTTGTCACTTCTGGTTTTGTTGGAGGTATGAAAGGAGGCCAGTGTGGCGGGTGCTTCTGGACCAGCTCAAACATCCGTAGACTCTGCTGCTTTAGAATCTCCTGAGGACAGAATGCTTTCATTTTAAAAGCTGGCTCGGGAGACGCTTCAAACACAAAACGTGTCTGCTTAATTGAAAGTGTTTTTTAATTACGCATGTCCATCAGGAAAAAAAAGTCTTTATACAGACATACTGTGAAATCCAAGCACCATGGTCTCTGTAATACATCCCTAGTTAAAACACATCTGGAAGACAGATCTCTTGAACTGTACTACAAATTATCAGTCTTATCATCTTTTGATATCAGCTTTGATATCTGCAAACCTGTAATTTTGTTTACATGTAGCAAGCACACTAGGAATGTACAATATTTTCTGCTTTTTAAAAGGAAGTTGCTTGCATAGAACTCTCCTCAAGTTTTCTGTTGATCAATAGCACAAAAGACAGATCTATCAGCTCCTCCAAAGGGGAAAAAAAAAAAAAAAACGCATCAGATTTTGAAGGACAGGTTTTGGTCAGGAAAAAAGGTGTTCCTGAAGCCAAACGCTATTCCTCTTCAAAGAGAAGTTACCTTCTGTCCTGTATTTCAGTTATTTACAAACTGATTTTTTTTTTTTTTGAATAAATGCCTTTAGAGGTTGATGGTACTTTACATTCAGACGTCTGGTGCTTAGCTTAACAGCTGCATGCAGAAACATCCTCAAGTCTGTTTCCTGTGGCAGCCAGCACCTTCTGTTCTCCTTAGATCAGCAGGAGCTAGAGGCCTGCAGCACTTACAGAATCAGATCTTTAAGATAGCAGGGACTAACAGTCATAATTAGAACACGCAATCTATTATGTCAAACAATAAAAAAGGATCAGGAAGCAAATCATTGACACATCACTACAATAGGCAGTTAAACCTTAGTCATTTAGTGAGAATTAGAAGTTAAAAGCAAGTGTCACCCAGTAACACCTTCAAGTGTGGATGTTTACACCCATTTTCCAACTGGCAGGGTTTGTGGCTGGTAAAGTGCTGAACAATTTCCAATTATCAATTCAGTAGTATTGCCTTACCCTGATGCTTTAATGCATTCTTCTCCATGGCTCATACAATTTGTATACAAAGGAAAATGCAAAGGAAAATTTTACAAAAAACAAACAATAAAAAACAGACTTTATAAAGAACAAATCGAGATGCTAAGTTCCCACTCTTACCTTTTGTACAAGACTACACCGGTTATCAAAATCACATTCTTCTTTGCAAAAGAAGCCCTTAGGGGAAAAAACAAACACACAGAGTTTTACCTTTGCTGATGGTAGGTATGTGGTACCAGCAGGTAAGGCGGTTTGACCTCTGATACAGTAATGCCCTGTACGATTAGTAGATATAAGACTCCAAATATGTGGCAGCTCTAGGGAGAGAACCCACGGGGAGAACAAGGCCCTGCAAACCCCTAACAAAATAGTCAAGCAAAAAATAGCAGCAGCTCCTGTGTGCTCCTCCATGGAGCGCCACCCAGTTCCTACAGTCCAGGTATCAGCAGAAGCTGAAAACTTGTAGATGATGGACCACCTAAGGAACATTTCCATTCTGGTATCTATACTGAAAATATTTGCTCTTCATTATGATTTTGTCTGTCTCGTTGCATCATGCCACATTTTGCACAGTTACATAGTTAAGTATTAAAACAAAACAAAACAAAACAAAACAAAAAACTTTCTAAAAAGCAGCAGTATTAAAAAACAGGTATGTGAATGAATGACAGATACCGGTATCTTTACAGATTGTTTAAAGCTTTAGAAACACATCCCACTGGTGACAACTGCCAATCACCCAATCACAGGATACTGGCATGGGATCAGATCCAATTTTTTCAAATACCACAGTACCCCCATGACATTTTGGGTGAATTACAAATAATACATTTGTATTTGTAATTTGGGGTGAAATACAATAATTCCACTTAAACATTTTTAACTTATGATAGAAAGTAAGTTTAAGTAACTTGTCTAGAGGTGACCAAACATAAAGTAGTGATAGAATAAAACACGTAAACCTGTTTCAGTTCCTTGCTCTGACCATTATAATGCCTCTTGAAAGAAGTAAAAGCTGCTCAGTAAAGAAAACAAAGCGAGCTCCCTACAGTACAGACAGCTCCCCACTTGCCCTAAGATTCTCCATGTAGTTATGTACAAACTACTATGTGTTGATCACAGAAGACAGCTTTGTGGTCTTGGTTCTGTTCAAGGAGATGCATTGCTGCCCTTACCAATGTAGAGAGACATTACTTTGAGATAAAGTATATGCATTCCAGATTTCCTGACACTTACTAAAGCTACTGAAGGGTCCAAATTCATGATCTTCATTCTATGTGGGGCTTCCTGGCAGTGGAAACTCTCATCGTCAACCGTGCCATTTTCTTCTGAATCTACAAAGCTTTGAGTGGTGTGAGGGTCCAGATAGATCAGCTCATTGCCTGGATGGGTAAAAGCCGTATGTTAAAAATAAGCAAGTGACATTAATAAGCACTTGGTCCAGAACTGTAAAATAGAAATTAGATTGCCATCGCAGTCAGTATAATCTAGACTTTCCAGCTAGGGATTCTTTAAGAGAATCGGAAGGTTTAGACACAACGTTTCCCACAGGGTATTTAGTATAACTTCCTATTGTGACCTATTACTGTAATTTTTTGGTTGGTTATGTTCTATCTTTGTCACATACTTTTATTTTTCCATGTGAGATCCAGTACTTTTTTTTTTTTTTTTTTTTTTTTTTTAAATCTCAAGTGTTGTAAACACTAACATTTGACAGATTAAAAGGTACAGGATGTTCACAGATGCAATCTGTAATCCCATTAGGCATTCATTCAGAAATTGGAACAAAAAAGCCTAACTAAAACAGGTTAGGTTTTACAAAAGGACAAAATAGGGTTGCAAAATTTTGGCCCAAAGTGGGGTGAAATCTGAAGGAATGCATTTTAAATTAATTAGAGCAATACTTAATAACAGAAGGTATGCAAAAGGTGAAAAAGATACTGCCATCAGAAACAGTTTTGAAATACAAGAAAATAAAAGTGACATTTGACCAATACACTTGTCAAATGCTATCAGCTATTCTTAGTACGTTGCTCTTGTTGATGTCATCACTTATTTTTACACCTAGCTTTGCTGTTAACTTTCTGCTCCTGTTAAGGATCATCTCATACTGTTTCTAAACTCTTTTAGATATGCTTCTTCATTTATTTTATTCTATTCTCATCTTTCTTTACTTCTAGAGGTTCACGCTTAGACTCCTTACTATTTCCCCTTCAAAAAATGTTCTCTTTTGATCATCTGCACATTTGGAATAAGTTTCTTTTTTCCTTACCTAAAAATCCTATGAAATAATAGGCATTATTTGGTTTCCCTCCTAATGCTCCCAAAGACTGTGGCATCTTAAAGCATTCCTAGGAGTTCAAAAGGAATAAAGGAAATTGTAATTCATTTCTTTACTGACATCACAGATACCCAAACTTATTTGACAGTAACGAGCAATGAATTGAAAGGAAACCTTACTTTAAATGCATCAATATATACGGGATTTATGTGATTTATCCCTAGTCATAGAGGTATAATAAGCAAGAGGGGTTTCCAGCCTGTGCAGAGTCCTCCTGCGTTCTTGCTTCGGCCAAGAGCACTTCTGTGCAAATGTGCACTGCTGTGGGACGCGCTGCTGCTCTGAGGAGGGCACCAGCACATTTTTTATGCGGGAATAAAACTAGAAATCAGTCAACGCACAGAGGAACACAAAGCAGATCTTCCTCTCAGTAGTGAATTAAGCTAGTTTGCCAGGGATCTTTATAGGGCACCCAAGACAAAACGAGCCGGGCATGGCAATTACAGCTATTTAGTAGAAGTGATTCTAGCAGACAGTATGTGCTGGCACGTCCAAGTGAGACGTTAGATAAATGATTGGGGGATGACAATTTAAGACTGCAGTGACATGTACTATTAATGTTATTAATAGTGTCAAGCTTTGCCTATAAAACGCCAGAGAAATGAAATGGCAGCAATGATGACAGTAGAAATTCTTCAAGGAGCTCTTCACATCCAGTGATGTGAGCACGAAGTTGGCATCAGGGATCAGAAAAACACAACTGAGTTTGTATGTCCTTCTTCCCTCTTCTTACCCTTGCAAGACAAAGCCATGGCCCCCCAAGTATTTGTTCATGTTTAGATACATGCTGGCAAATGGAGTCAAATCAGAAACTGTTACCAGAAAACTGATGAGGTGTCACTTCCTGATGTCTTCAATGACCACCGTATTGCCCATACATACATAAACTGCTAATGAATTCCATTCATCAAATAAAGCAAGCTTCCTAGAAAACATTAAGGTACTAATTAATATAAACTAGTTGGATCAAAAGGGTAGCTTTACACTCAGAACCATTTGATTTATTTATTTTTTTTTCTTAAGAAAAAACATCCTTTCTGCATTTTTTAAAGTCTCCATGTAAGAAAAAGAAAACTTTAAACATTAAATGTTTAATATCTTTAGAAAAATAGGTACTGAGTGGTACCAGGAAAAACATATGCGCTGCACCATGTGCAAACTGTTTTTTCTTACTGCTAAGTGCAGTGACAGTAACAGTCCAACTACATCAAGTTTATTACTTTTTATTGCACTCGACAGTCTCTGCAATGGGTTCTTGCCCAATTGTGTCTTTTCTCATCTGGAAAAGAAAAAAATTCCTATGCCAGTTTTGCAGATTACTTTTTGCTTAAGAAATTCCACTGAATTCAGTGGAATTACTTCTGCCTGAGCCTGCGTGCACAGCAGAAATGGGGCGTTAAAAGCTAAATCAGCTGAGGGTTTGGGGCACCAAAACTTCAGTGGGAGACAGCAGCACACAGTTTTATGTCCACTTCTGCAAAATCCAAACCTTTGGGGAAGGGAGCTACACTCTTAAGCTGCACTGGCAGAATTAGCTGTTTCAAATAAGCCAGAAAGAAATGGGGGTGAGCGTTTCACCATGAAAAACTTGGCCATGAAAGATCTGGAGTCCAGGGCATGCTTCAGCTCCCCTCCCTCTTCAGATCATGTGCCTGTTCCAGGGTGTCAAAGACTTGCTGCTGAGCTCGCAGGACCTGTAGCCTAGCCCCTGCCTGAGGTAAGACACCTCCACGTACCCCTGGAGAACTGAGCAGCCTCAGTTCCTTTCAGTGTGGCTCCCAGACTATGAGGAGCTGCCCATCTTTATCCAGTAGCCTTGCTGGCAGAACTGCTGCTCAGAAAGGGAGGAATTGCAGCTCAGTTCCCTCCTCAGCCGAGATGGCTTCTCTCTGATGTTTCACACCACCACTCCGACCTACACGGTGGCACTCTCGACCTGCCAGAGCTGTGCCACTGTGCAGAAAGGAATATACATCTGTGGTGTGACTGGTGAGGGCATGCAGACGGCATAGCAGGAGACCTTCCTGCAGTTTCTTCTCCTCAGGCTCTTCCTTTATTAAAATTTAGAGGTCACCCATTCCCAACTCAGTACCTGCACACCGAGCTGTGGCATGACATTCCATGCTGCACTTGTAAAGAGATGGCAAGTACATTCCTGACTGTGGGACAGGGGGAGATGCAGCCTTCAAAACTCTGCCTGGGCCTTGTCTTGGCTGCCCCAGGGGAGTACGTTCTGAATGAGACTGGTATGATCTCACTTACTTTAGTACTTGAGCAACTGTATTTGGTCCAAACCATTCTCCAATTGACTTCCCCTCTCCAACACCCACCTGTGCTGTTTTCAGAGTGAAAAAAAGACACACGTACACAAAATCAAAGAAAAATGAGACCATAAAGAATGTGGGAACAATATACAGTAAATACCGTGACTGTCAAACATTCTAGAGTAACTGCAATCTGTACTTAGCAATAACAATTATTTTCTCAATCTATGCTCTTTTCAAAACTTAGGGAGTGCCAGTTTCTTTAATAAACAAAAGGCTTCTAAACTACAATGAGAATTACAAGTTAACAAATGTTAGTGCCCCTTATTACAAATTACAGCAATAAGCTACAAGACTGTCTATTCTAACATTACTGACTCTGGTACCCAAGGCTTACAGAGTTTATCAAGAGCTAGATTCTAGTACATGGCTTTATTTAGGTCTCAGGGAATGTTTCTGTACTACTAGTCTTTGCGCCCATCTGCATACCTTTTTATTTTTGTATAAGCATACACATTGTCTTCACATCCACTTTTTAAAATTATGAATTAACATACTGCAAATTAGTGATTCAACACAGTAGAAATTTCAGTGGAAAAAACCTGAAAGTTTATGTTTGTTCTTACCCATCTGGTGGATTGAATAACAGCAAGCCTTCCTGTCGAGAAAGCATCGTAGGATTCTGTGATATTCTTCTGGTTGTTTTTTGTGTTTTTCCCATTGCCAATCTGAAAGGAAAAATTGATATAGAATAAAAAATGGTGACGTTTTCATTACACTGATCAAATGTCTAGACAGCAGAAAGCTTTATAATGAGATGTTAAAAGACATTTCAATTCATCTCGAATATTTACATTTTGTGTAGAGCTCCTAGAATTCCAAGCTTGTTATTTATCATCAAGCTGCCCTTTATCATCATAGGCTAGATTGTAAAAACAGGGAAAATAAAACAAAACAAAAACATCAACTGCAAACATATTCTGACGGATCATGCTGCGTGTTGATAGCCATTCCAGTATCTATGAGCTTCCAAGATTATTTAAAAGTACAGGCTGTGTTTAGACCTTGTTGGATTTCTAAGCACCCATTAAATAACAACATAAGATCCATACAGAAAGTCCAAACACTCCACTGGCAGCATCCTGGGATGTGACATGCATGCTTAAGAGCTTGCACCAGGGGGGTTTGGACCTCGTGCTGCTGACAAGCGAGTAGTGAAGAGAAGGGTAAGAGCACTGTCCCACGGTGGCAGGTTTTCCCTTGGCCTCAACTTGGGTGTTACACTAAAAGGTTTTTATAATGGCGACAGGATTCCCCATTTGTTCTCCTTCTATGCCTATTTCTCTGCTTCAGGCTGGGATGATTTCACCCAGCTGAATATGAATTGATTCATTAGGAACTGTTACCAGGGCATCAAAGAAAGTCTCACTAATAAATTCAGGGTTTGTGCTTTTAATGGAGTACTTACGAAGAAGCGTCTGCAGACAATACCGAAGTTCCCTCAGGACCAGCACTCACCTCTCCCTAAGTGTCTGCAGATCAGTGCTTGGGCCAGCATCATCTGCCCGCATCGCAGCATACATCCCCAGCCAGCGTCCGACGAAGGACCCGTGCCTCCTGTTAGGAAGGTTCATCACAATCAGTGAAGGCTTTCAACTGGGTGCAGCACCACAGAGGACATTTCAGAGTGCTAGAAAACAGATAGGGCTGCTGAAGCCTCCATGAACTGTCCTACAGATAAAAGGCACAGAGCAAGACTTTGGTTCCATGCTGTTGGTCTAATTCTAATCTCTGCATTGCACAAATAAACAAAATTCATTTATTCCTTGTGGAGCTGACTTACTCTTTTCATTCTTCAAGCAGCATTCACAAACCATTTACTGCATGCTATACAACATGATCACCTGTTTACATACAGACATAAATAAACACTGATTTTAATAATCTTCATGTTTGCATAAACAGTTAAAATGATGCTCAAAATGCGCTAATACTCTAGAAATATTTTCCCAGCCTACGATGCCATCACTTATCTTGCTATTTCATTTAGAACAATGCAGCAAATCTGCAGTATACTCACCAATAGGCGAAAACTTTCTTCTATACGTAAACCACACGTAAACCACAGTAAACCACACGTGAACACACCTTGGCTTATTGTCTGACTTTGGCTTATGGTGCGTCTGTTGCTGTGTCCAGCACAGTGCAGCCCCTAAATTGCTACCAAAACCTTGCCACAAACCTCAATCCCCCTGTTAAAAGAGATCCTCTTGTTTGTTGCCCTTCTTTCGACACTCTCTAACAGTTTTATGTCTTCATACATATATATACAACAAAACATCAAAGAGCTCAGCAAGGTCCACCAAGGAAAGGAAGCAATGCAGGAGAAAGAAGACAGGACAACAGGGAGAATGGGCAGCATAAGGGAGGAGGCAGCCAGTGGCCTTAAAAACAAAGCCTAAAAAATAACTTCCACTAGTGGGACATAGTGAATTGGAGCTCTGGGGTCTGCATCTAGAAATGTCTTTTCTATTTATCATGTTGTTGCGGAGATGGGTCCTCTGGCTTTGGTTGTGTTTTTTCATGTTGGGCAATTATCTCCCAAGAAGAACCCCCTGTGGGACAAAAAGGTAGAGGTGTGCTCCAGAAACACAGTGATGGCAAGGAGTCCTCCACTTCATTCTGGCATTTTTTTCCAGCTGGAAGCATTCCCAGTTGTCAACGGAATTGGTTTTGAGGAGTAGGAAAGACAGCATTGCTGGATTTCTGCTTTCTCCTCCATCCTATCAGACCACATCATGAGAGTTGTCTTTGTTTGATGTTCTTATGTCGCGTTCTGTTATTCTACATTTTTTTCTCTCTGATGTGATTTTATGTTCTTCTGTTACGTTATGTTCTTATGTTCACAACAGGACTCCTTGCCAACACCGCCTCACAGACACCTGGGCCAAAGAGCAGGGCCTTGAGCGGCTAGCTCACCGTGACAGAGCTCATTTCCTTCCCAGTAGCTGCCAGGTGCCCTCTGGGGGCATTTCGGGGCTACAGCATGGGAAGACTTCCTTGGGGTGGGAAGCCATTGGGCTAGGAAATGGGCAATGTTCCCTAGGAAGGAAATCCCTGGGAAGCAAAAGCCTTGGGATGGGAAGTCTTGAATGGGGTGGGTACCATTCCCTGGGGAAGGAAGTGCTTGGAGAAGTCCTCCAAGAGAGGGGAATTCTTTGGGACGAGGTCTCTTTGGCTGAAGAAACGCTTCGTGTTGATGGGGCAGATTTCGTCTGGGTTGCTGGGAATGTGCCATGCGGTGAAATGGCAAGGATGGGCACTGCCGCTGAGGCCGAGAAGCTGGTCGTGGGCTGGGCAAGCCTTGGGCCGGGCAAGTGGTGGTGTGGAAGCGTCCTGGGCATGGCAAGTGCTGCGTGGGAGGGAAAGCCTGCTGGGGATGGCCAAGTCTTGCGCTGGGCAGCCTGCTTGGCTCCAAAGCCTGCAGTCCTCCCCAAGATGTCGGCGAGGGGCTGGTCAGCCGTTGGGACGGAACCCCCGTTGCCCGCGTTCCCCAAGCAACCGCCCCACTCTCCAGCCACCATGGCAGGTCCAGCAGCCGGCTCCCGCTCCTCCCGGGGCTGCGGCCCTGCTGGCGAGCCCAGCGCCCCAGAGCTCAGCCCAGCGCCCTTTTTCCCACAGAGGGTTTCCCCAGACGGCTTCCGCGGCTTCCGCAGACGCAAAACTCCCCCTTCGTCGTCCCAGCCGTGCCGCCAACGGTGGCTGCCTGGCTGCTTCCCTCCCTCCCCGGAGCGATGGCGCTGCCCTTGCAGCCCCCCCAGGTACCCACCCTTCCCTCCGCACTGCCACAGGCCACCATCTGGCACGTGGTGCCGGGGGTCCAGGGGCAGGTGCTGCAGCTCCCCGCCAGGGTGCAGCTGCCACCTGGGGGGCACCTCCCAGCCCAGGGGCACCACCTGCAGCTTGGGCAGCTCCCCGCCGCCGCCGTGGGGCAGCTCCCTGCTGTGGGGCAGCTCCCCCACAGCGCTCCTCTGGGTGCCCCCAGTGTCTCCCAGCCCCTGCTGATGTGGACGGGGACGCTGGTGCCCCAGGATGGTGCTCCCCTCTGCTTGGGGCCCAGGGCCATGCTCCATGGGGAGCTCCTGCACCCCGCAGGCACCTGCCTGCTGCAGGCCCCTGCCTACCCCGGTCCCCCACCACTCCTCGTGCCGGGGCCTCCGCTGCGGGGGCAGGCGCTCCCCACGCCCCGCACCCTCAGCAGCAGCCGGGGGCAGCTGCCGGAGCCCTGCTTGCACGCCGTGGGGCTCAGCGAGGACCAGGGGCCCCCGCTGCCCGGCCCCACTCCCCCCGAGCCTGCCCAGGCTCCAGCGACCGCCAGCACCCAGACGGCGACGCCCGACGGTGAGTTTGGGGCTGGCCCAGCCGGCCGCTGGGCGCCCCACACCCAGGAGCCATGGCAAAGCTGGCAGCGGGGGATGCTTGGGGGATTGCATTGGCTTGCTTTTTCCTCAGCGGCGACACTTGCAGAGGTGCCTGAGGAGCCCCTGGAGCTGCTGGAGCTGGGCCCCGATGCCTTCACCGAGGCCTTTCCCCAGCTGGCAGGGGACAGCCAGCAGCTGCAGCACCTGCAGGACCAGCTCCCGGCCGACCTGGACAGCTCCGGCTTGGAGGAGCTGCTCAGCTGCCTCGATGCCGTGGAGCCCCAGGACGCCTTCGCCGCTGTCCCCAGCAGTCCTGTCCTCAAGCGCTTCCTCTCGCAGCTGCCCGACCTCTGCGAGGACATCGAGGAGCCCAGCACACAGGGACTGGCAGCCACCAGAGCGCTGGGTGAGGTCCCCTCAAGCCCTGGGCTGCACCCCGACAAGGTGCAGGCTGGGCGGGCGCTGCAGACCCCTGCAGCTGCTGTGCCGCCACTCAGCTCCCCCCTGAAGCCTGCAGCCCGGCCCCAGCTCAGGAGAGCCCTGCCCAAAAGGCCCCCCCTGCAGGAATTCATCCCTGCCCGCAGGAGAACCCTGCCCCAGCCTCCCTTGGCTCCCCTCAAGAGGCGCCCCGACCCTGACTGCCTCCCTGCCCGCAAGAGACCCCTGCCCCAGCCTCCCCAGGCTCCCGTCCAGAGCCCCCCCGACCCTGACTTCCTCACTGCCCTCAGGAGAGCCCTGCCCAAGCCTCGCCTGAGTCCCCTCCAGAGCCCCTCCGACCCTGCCCGCAGGAGACCCATGCCCAAGCCTCTCCCCAAAAGGCTCCCCCAGCAGGAATTCATCCCTGCCCACAAGAGAACCCTGCCCCAGCCTCCCTTGGCTCCCCTCAAGAGGCCTCAACTTCTCCCAGCCCTCAGGAGAGCCCTGCCCAGTCCCCCTCGCAGTCCCCTCCAGAGCCCCCCGCTCTGGAGGGGACTGCCCACGGCTCTGCCCACGCAGCCGCGCACGCTGCAGCGTCCGGCGCAGCCCCGCGGGGACTACGTGCCCTGCGTGGGGCCCTGGGCGGGCGGCGACGCAGCGCCCACACCGCTGGAGGAGCAGGAGTCGTCGGTGCCCATCACGCCGCAGCAGCGTCCCGAGTGGGAGCGCCTCAAGAAGCTGGCCCAGGAAGAGCGGCAGCGGGCAGCCCACCACATGAAGATCGGCCCCGGGCAATTCTTCGAGCAGCGGCAGAAGGACCACGCCAGAGCCTACTCTTACGGCTACCCGTGACCGACCTCGGGCTTCTCCTGGACGGCCCCCGCAGCACCATCATCAGATCAGGGGATCAGAACTGGGACGTTGTTGGGATAGGAAATGATCAGTGGGATGGGAAGTGATGATGGGGATAGGAACTCATTGGCACGGGAAAAATGGGTTTTATTTGTATTAAATTTACATTTTTAAATATTATTTAATTTACTGGGTTTTATTTGTATTAAATTTAAATTTTTAAATTTTATTTAAATTTCTGAGTTTTATTTTTATTAAATTTAAATTTTCAAATTTTATTTAATTTACTGAGTTTTATTTTTATTAAATTTAAATTTTTAAATTTTATTTAATGTACTGGTTGTATTATTTATTTCATTAAATCCACTTTTTTGACTGTGTTGTACAGTATGGCATTGTTTCATTATTAGAAAATGATAAGTATTTACTATTATTAATTAAACAATATTTACATATTTTATACATTATAAATTATCAATATTCTCATTTCTAATTTTGTTTGTTTTTATTCCTTTTCTACCCTATTAAACTCTCTTTATCCCAGTGCACTGGTTTAGACTTTATTTTTCCTTCCGAGTCGTTGTGGATTCACTCCGGATGGGGGGACATTAGCGAACGCCTGTGTGCTTCAGATCCAAGGTCACCTTTGCCCTCAACTCAAGATCCATGTTTGCATCTGTTGTCATGAAGCAATGTTAACAACAGCAACAATTAAGTTACCTTATTTATTATTTCATGTTATTTCATAATTTCATGTTCAGTTATTTCATGCAGCCCGCTCCCGCTGCCCATGCTCAGGCCGGGCATGGATGTGGGCATGGCCAGCACGGACGGCAGAAAATGGGTGCATGGCTGGATGGATGGCTGGATGGGAGTTGGGAATTCAGCCTTGGGATCAGAACTGGGACGTTGTTGGGATAGGAAATGATCAGTGGGATGGGAAGTGATGATGGGGATAGGAACTCATTGGGATGGGAAAACTGGGTTTTATTTGTATTAAATTTACATTTTAAAATTTTATTTAATTTCCTGGGATTTATTATTTATTTAATTAAATCCACTTTCTTGACTGTGTTGTACAGTATGGCATTGTTTCATTATTATAAAATGATAAGTATTTAATATTATTAATTAAACAATATTTATATATTTTATACTCGTAAGGGGGTGTCGAGAGGCAGGAGACCTTTTCTCCATGAACACCAGCGACAGGACCCACGGGAACGGGGTTAAGCTGAGGCAGGGGAAATTTAGGCTTGACATAAGGAGGGGGTTCTTCACAGAGAGGGTGGTTGCACACTGGAACGGGCTCCCCAGGGAAGTGGTCACTGCACCGAGCCTGTCTGAATTTAAGAAGAGATTGGACTGTGCACTTAGTCACATGCTCTGAACTTTTGGGTAGACCTGTGCGGTGTCAAGAGTTGGACTTGATGATCCTTAAGGGTCCCTTCCAACTCAGGATATTCTATGATTCTATGATTCTATGATACATTATAAATTATCAATATTCTCATTTCTTATTTTGTTGGTTTTTATTCCTTTTGTACCCTATTAAACTCTCTTTATCACAGTGCACTGGTTTGTTCTTATACTTTTTCTTATACTGTGGAGCCCAAAACTGCACTCAGTACTCAGTACATGGAATACCAAGAGAGACTGCCTGGCATTTTCTCTTCTCTGCAGAAGCTCTGTTGCTAACACTGTCCAGAAATCACCACTGTCACAGACAGTAGGAGCATTCCCTCCTCCCACAGTTGGTTCTTCCCCCCCAAGACTTAGACACCATCCAGAAAAATAAGAAGAATAATACTAATAAAGTAAATAAAATAAAATAAAATAAAATAAAATAAAATAAAATAAAATAAAATAAAATAAAATAAAATAAAATAAAATTAATTAAAATAGTCAAAAGCCGTCAGGAAGGCAGTGGTGCAGACTGTGGAGAGCCTGGGTTCAAATCCTTCTTCTGTGAGGCTCTGAACCTATATCCCACCACAATCTCTCTGCTAATGTATGGCAGGGAAAGGAGGAAGAAAGAACATATCTCCTGCACTTTCCATTTATTGTTGACTGACAATTCTGTAGAGTTATAAAGCCTCAATCAGTGAGATACAGGGTTCTTCTCACATTGTCTCACTGTGCCCTAAGCGGAACAGCTCTCATTTAATAGATGCTTCACCACAAAATCATGAGTCATCTGCAGTTTTGAACTTTTCTGGGATCAAGTCCCTTCAGATGGTTGAGGAATCTGCTCCAGCACCTATGTAAACTGGTGCTCTGCTAAGCTAGTGAGTGAACAAGAGAGAAATCCTCTGCTAGATGACTTGACAAATTGGGTCTGAAAATAGTGTTGAGGCAGAATAGTCCAGGATTTTTGCCTTGGGTGCACAGAGGGATTGGGTGTTGTAGACTTCTTTTATTCTTCATTAAGATAAACATTTTCAAAAATGTGCTTGTTCAACCTTGCTCCCACTGTGTGCATGGGAGGGAGATAACTGAAGGTGGGGAGCGTTGCTTGGATCCTGCAAGTGGCTGAGGTCCACTGGGGTTGGAGGCTTTCTTCCTCCTTTTGGAAATGCAAAGCAACCCTGCACCTCCCCTGCACTTGCAGGAGGATCATGACAGCCCAAAGCACAGCGGCTTTGTAATTGCTGCATACACTTCGATCGGATTTACGTTTGGTAGCAGGGGCCTGCAGGGATGGCGTCTGTGAGAACAGTCCAGACAACAGCCAGCTCCAGATAGCTCCAAAAGGGCCCCGGCGCTTGCCAGAGCTGAGCCAATAAGCGATGTTGTTTGCACCTCTGGGAGAGCAGATGGAAGAAGGGGGAAATACTGCTGCACAACAGAAGCTGGAAGAGCAAGGAGTGAGAAGCAGCCCTGCAGCCCCCAAGGTGAGTGCAGCAGGAGGCAGGAGGTGCTCCAGGCTCACAGCAGCAGTTCCCCTGCGGGCTGTGCAGGGAGAGGCCCCCGGTGGAGCAGGCTGTCCCCCTGCACCCATGGGTCCCACATGGAGCAGATCTCCACGCTGCTGCCCCCCTGTGGGTGGAGGAGCCCCCGGTGGAGCAGGTGGCTGTGGCCTGGCGGAGGCTGCGGCCTGTGGAGAGCCCCCGCAGGAGCAGGCCCCGGGCCGGAGTTGCAGCCATGGAGAGGAGCCCACGGGGAGCAGGGGCAGAGAGGGACCTTGGAGGAGGGAACTGTATCCTCTTTTTTCATCGGTGCTGAGATTGAGGATCAGGATTTCGTGGTAGGAATTTGTTTAGATGAACCAATTTACATCCATATGGGCTTTGTATGTTTGTTTCACCTTGTCTTGCAGGACCATCTTGGCTGGGTCTGCAGTGTTGTGCAAAAGTGAAGTTTTTCACAATAAAGAGCAGCTTTTTTTTCGGGGAAAAGGCTGAGGTGGCCTTCATCAGAGTCTTGTGACCTGAAAATGCAGAAAATGGGTGCATGGCTGGCTGGATGGGTGGGTGGGAGTTGGGAATTCAGCCTTGGGATCAGAACTGGGACGTTGTTGGGATAGGAAATGATCAGTGGGATGGGAAGTGATGATGGGGATAGGAACTCATTGGAATGGGAAAAATGGGTTTTATTTTTATTGCATTCAATCCACTTTATTGACTGTGTTGTACAGTATGGCATTGTTTTATTACTATAAAATTATGATGATTATTATTTAATCTTATCATGTTTGCATCTGTTGTCGTGAAGCAATGTTAAGAACAGCAACAAAATAGTTACTTATTTGCTAGCAGCATCCCTACGTTTGCTGGGGTCTGCTCTGTGCATTTTGAAGACCGTTCCATGCTATTCAGCCCCTTCAGGAGGAAATGGATGGTTCTAGGAAAATGCGTCTTGACCTGATGCAAAGCTGTGACTCAGCACCCTGCAGCCCCCGCAACCCCTGGCATTTTACCTGCAGCCCCTCCAACAACTCTGATGTTCCCTGCATCGACTTCAACCACTGCGGTGGGACCTGAGGCCCCTCAAAGCCTTGTCACTCGCCCTGCAGCCCCTCGAGCCCCTGGCATGTTCCCTGCAGCCCCTCCAAGCCTGGCACAGGCCCTAAGAGCTGGCTCCGGGGACTACCCCGGTGCTGTCTCAGGCGCCAATACACACAAGGGGAAGGAATGCATGCAGAAGTCATCTCGTTTCGGAAGGGCAGAAAGTCCTCCCAAGAAGGGGAAGGAGCAAGAGGAAGGCAAGGCAGCCTACCCCAAGGTAGGGCCATCCCAGGGAACAGGAGGCTGTTGGAAAGGAGAGCAGAGAGAAAAGCAGCAGCAAGCAGGTGATCCCCATCCCTGGGCGAGCTGCGAGCCATGGGACAAGATTGCAGCTGTCCTCTAGGCGAGCACATTGTCAGCTGGCTGCTGCGCTGCTGGGATAGCAGCTGTGGGAGCCTGGCAGCAGAGGGCAGGGAAGCCAAGCAGCTGGGATCCTTCTCTGGGGAAGGGGGCACTGAGAAAGCACTTGCAAACGGGGCACAAGCCCTCAGCCTCTGGAGGCGGCGCCTGGCAGGCGTGAAGGAAAGGGATCCCTTCAAGGAAGATGGTGTGGGCTTGCTGAGGCTCGAAGAACAGACGCTGCTGGCTGCTACCAGCGTGCTGCAGCAGCGGCAAGAGAGAGGTGGTTTTCCTCAGCTGGGCAGCTGAGCTCCAGCACAAGCGCTCTCTCCCTGCCCCTCCTCCAACGCCAAGGGGAGAAAAGAGGCTGGAAAGGGCTCAAGGGCTGCCAGGACAGGGAGATCACTCGACAAGGAGCGTCACGGGCAAAGCAGGCTCAGCACAGCCTGTTCCAGTCCAGCCCGGGGCCTGCTCCTGCGGGGGCTCTCCACAGGCCGCGGTCTCCTCCAGGCCACAGCCACCTGCTCCACCGGGGGCTCCTCCAGCCACAGGGGGGCTGCAGCGTGGGGATCTGCTCCACGGGGGACCCATGGCTGCAGGGGGACAGCCTGCTCCACCAGGGGCCTCTCCCTGCACAGGCTGCAAGGGAACTGCTGCTGTGAGCCTGGAGCACCTCCTGCCTCCTGCTGCACGGACCTTGGGGGCTGCACAGAGCTTTCCCACTCCTCCCTGAGCCAGACGCTGCTGGGCAGCAACTTTTGTTCCCTTTCTTAGATGCAAGATCCCTTCTTAAATTCAGTCCAGCCAAGTAGGAAAAGTAAATGTGGACAGCTGTACCTTGGCAAAGAAGATAGTAGGGGACAAGGAGGTTTAGCAGTCAAGATGGAAGGTGATGCCATGAGGCTTACAGGCTAGTAATGTTCTAGTGAAACCCAGCCTTCCTAAAGAAACCTGCCTGACTACTTCACGTGAATAACAGACTCTGTTCAGCTATTTCCTAACATAGAAAGGGTGCTGACTGCTTCTTCAGAGTAACATGGTAGTGATACTGCTGAAATAGTTGTGGTTCAGACGTAGATCTGATTTCTCCTAAGCACGCTGAATTCACAGCTGTTGATCCTCCAGAGGAGGCTTTGCAATTGAACACCTGGAGAATAGGTAAATTTCCCGCTGTTGTTCTCCTCTCCTCTTGTTTTGTTTTGTTTTGTTTTTTTTTCCTAGTAGCATAGGCTTAAGACTCTGAAGAAACGGGCTGCTTTTTTTCATTTCCAACACTGGCTGTTCCTCCTGTAGAGATTATATCAAACAGTCTTGAAGTGCTTGATGACTTACCAGTCTGCAGATTTATTATCAAACCAAAACAAACCCCGACTTGGTAGACTATTTTTTTCCCACTTTTGAATGACTACTAGGAAGAAGGTTGTTCCGGCATCAAGAAAGTCACGTGGAATGTAATAAAATTTATTGAACCAGTAAATAAAAACTATATTTTTCTATTAGTTCCATTGTTTCAACTCTTCTGACGCTTATGGATGGCATAGATAACAGAGAGGAGATCGTGGTAATCGGAGCTACCAACAGACTGGATTCTATAGATCCTGCTTTACGAAGACCAGGACGCTTTGGCAGAGAGTTCCTCTTCAACTTGCCAAATAAAGAGGTGAGAACTTAAATTGAATGTTAGTGCTACCATGGCAAAGTCCAACTTTATAGGAAAAAAAAATAATTGACAACTTGAACAAAAGAGTGATATGTGGAGACACTGCAAAGTTGTAACTGTTTGCTTAATTATTTAGTCCACTTGGGTGTTTTCATCATGAAGTTGTGTTTTTGGTCTCAATCCTTCACTTCTGAATGAATAGGGGACGTGTTTGCATTTGATTGTGCCCCGGATCAGTGGTAGTAGTTTGAGTCATAATTATTTTCTTCTTTATAGTAATTGTAGCAATTTGAAGCATTGTGCCAGAAGTGCTTTCTGTGCATTTACTGACTGAAAAGCAAATGTGATGAAGTAATGAGACTGTCACAATGAAAGCTTGCTAAGTTTTAGAGAAGTTTTTTGGACAACAAAGAAATGTTTCTGGATAAATTTTTCATTACAGTATTTTCCTCTGGGTCATTAGGTCTCGTAGTTTGGAAACTTGTTATTGAAGCTATAAATGCCTTTTCTTTCATTGTAGGTTCCTAGAAAAAGTTCAGTATAACAAATAAGAAATATTCAATTTCCTGGTTGAAAATGCAGAGTGTATATTAAATAACTGTAAAATACTTGAAAGTTGAGCAAGTAAGAAAAGTGTATTAATAGATGAGGGGTTTTCAGGGAGGACTGTTTGTTTGTTTGTTTGTTTGTTTGTTTTCTTTTTGGTTTGTTTGTTTCTTGTTGGTATTTTTAAGGAAAACTTGGGACAAGCTAAAATGCAATGATTTTGCTTCCAGGCTAGAAAAGAAATTTTCAAGATTCATACTCGTGACTGGACCCCTAAGCCACTGGACATGTTGCTTGATGAACTAGCTGAGAAATGCATTGGTAAGACTGAAACCAAAATGGATTCTTGCTTGTGAGCAAGTTGTAAAGAACCTTAGCTTGTACCAGGCAGTACCCAAGCTCTTGTGCCTTGCTGCACAACTAGTCAACGAGGCAGCTGGCACGCCTTCATAGCAATCAGAGTTAGATGCTTTCATCTATTTACTCTTTGTTGTCGTTCTTTTTGTTGTCTGAAAACGTTAAATGGTTCTGGGGCATCTTCCTCAAGAGTATAGTTTTTGATGAGGAGTCTGCTTCAGCTGCATAAGCGCAGGGTATCAGGCAGTGAGCAACATGAAACTTCCCTGCAGAGCGGTAGCACTTTGAATTCCCTGTTAACCTGTTTGGTTTTGGCATTACAAATTGTTTAAATGTTGCATGTTGTAAACCTGGGCCTTGACTGATGTAACGTTTGATTTTTGTTTGTTAGGATACTGTGGTGCAGATATCAAATCTTTATGTACTGAAGCTGCGCTGTGCTCTCTACGCCGATGCTATCCTCAGATTTATGCAAGTAGGGAGAAGTTGCTACTAGACGTTAATTCTATTAAAATAAAAGCAAAGGACTTTTTCATGGCTCTGAAGAAGGTTGTTCCGGCATCAAACAGGATCGTGGCTTCACCCGGACAAGCACTATCACCCATTTTCAAGCCACTTTTTAAAAGATCAGGAGCGAATATTTTACAAGTTGTGCAGAAGATCTTCCCGCATGCACAGCTTGCACTAAAGGAGGACCGACAGCAAGGTATAACCACAGCATCCACTTCTTTATAATTCTGCTAAAGCAAAAACTTGTGGTTTGTGCAATCAACTTAAACCTTTCAGACACAATGATGGTAGAATTTTATTATTTGCATGTGCATGTCTTTCTTTTGGGCATGTCTGGAAGATAACGCATAGGTTTTATTCTGGATTCGAAACTGAAATGCCAAATGGAAGCCCTGAATGACTCAATACACAGTAAAGGACGATGCGTTCTCTACTGAAGCATCCTGCTTCTGACGGCAGCTAAGATAATTAGCATTTGTAGAGGTTGACTTGAGGTTTGAAGTATAAGGCAGCTATTTTTCTTTAAAAAATCAAAACTCAGATATTTGGAGGGGAAGCATTTCT
The DNA here is from genome assembly GCF_963932015.1 of Anas acuta. Taxonomy (NCBI): domain Eukaryota; kingdom Metazoa; phylum Chordata; class Aves; order Anseriformes; family Anatidae; genus Anas; species Anas acuta. Next base: position 22,318,791 of record NC_088988.1, on the reverse strand, counting down.
AGGTCAATGTTTCTAATTCCTTTCTGAAGAATGTCGGGACCAGGATACAAGTATAACTGGTCTAAGCTAAATACTGTTTTAGCTATCATCATTTTTAACCAGTCTCCTAATTTAAATGTTTGTAGATCGTACTATACATGTGCACGTGAGATCAATTAGCACTGATATTTACTAGATGAATGGAATTCTGTGGCCATCACATCCTTAATCCCCGTGCTTTCATTGTGGGAACCTCCTCCAGAAAGAAATGGTCTTGTTTTTTTTTGTTTTTTTTTTAGCTATTTAGCAACTGCGGAAATTGTTTGTAATCTCCTTTATTCTAAGGGGGAGAAAAAAATCACCAAGAGTAGCGTACCTTATACGTACACATCAGTGGGACTTAGTACAGCTTTGTAGGGCCTTGTGCCATCTCCTTAGATCTGTGGTGGGATGAACTCTAGGAAATAGCTTTCAGTGTGTGCTCTCAAATGAAGAAAGGGTTTTGGCACTGATTTAGAAGCTGTATTCATGTAAGAGAACGAGACAAAGGCTATTCAGGAAAGTTAACAAACCTCTTTTGTCTTTCAGACCATTTAAATCCTATTTTACAAGATGATACGTTCGACAGTGATGACGATGCATCCTTGGTTTCTGGAGATGAATTAAAAGATGGAATGCCTGACGGACCAGAGAAAAAACGCCTCTGTTTCAGCAGGTAAAGAAAGATAGATCCCTGTTATGTTTAAATTCTCAGGACTGCTGAGTCTTTGTAAACAGTTCCAGCTGTTAAAAGTGTGAGGGGTGGTAGACGAAGGGGTAACATCAAGTTTGTGTGTTGAAGGGGTGCTTGGTATTCACAAGGAGAAAGGGTGAAGGGACTAAAGTGGTAATGAAGTTGCTCTGAATGACCAAATTGAAAAGCCCAGGCTTGTCTTCCTAAGCCAAAGTGATCCGTAGACTACCAGAACACGTTGACTTAATCCATGGCATTCTTTGAAAGACTCAAGACCACATAAATGTCCTGTCTGTCCTTTTAGCTAAAAATACCCCAACTTTATGGGTTTGTGTTGCCACCTTTTGCCCTTCTGTTTTCCAGGATTCTTAAACCAATGGTGAATTATGTAGCAGAAAGAAAACTGAGAAATGGCTTGTTAAAACACCTTGAGAAAAATCTGAATGGTGTCTTTATTTGTTAAGCCACCAAGTTGTGTTAATCTTGTGGTATTTTAGTATGGAAGTCATGCAGGCCCACTGTTGGAAAGTTAGATCATGTTGTCACAGCTGGATCAGTTATTTTTCTCAGTTTCTATTGCTGTGCTGTCCAGAAGATTTTCTGTCCTCTAGAGCAAGGCTAAGTCTCTAGAATCTTTGATTTAAGCCAGCAAAGGTACAGCCTGATTGAAGTGGGGAAACAAATGCTCCTCACAAATTTATTTCCTACTAGTAATGCAAGATTGCAGGGATATTAATTTGCAGTCTTGGTTCAGTACAGAATAGGCAACACAAGGGAAGAAGATGAAACAATTGGAATGACTGAATAACTTAACTGGAAATCTTACATGTATTTAATGTACTGCTACCATTTGGATTATTTGGGGATGGAAAAGTAAGTCTATAGGAAAATTACTTGGAACATCTGTGTGTGTCTATTCAGCACCTCATTTATAAACTTGTTTTCTTAACTCTTGTTCTAGGAGTGCTTTCTGTGAACCAACATCACGCCGGCCCCGTCTGCTAATAGTAGGAAAAGAAGGGTACGGCCAGGTTTCTTACGTGGCACCCGTGGTGTTGCACGCTTTGGAGAAGTTTCCCGTTCACACCCTGGACCTTTCTGTTCTGCTTACAAACGTTGCACCGCCAGAAGAGATCTGCAGACAGGTACCTTTTTTCTTTTTATTCTCATCGGATTCACTGACTGTATGTAAAGGATCAATCGAGTTGCAAGTAAGGTGAGCAAAATTCATTGGTAATGGAGGTGGCGTTGTTTTAATGTGCCGGGATGTTTGCTTCTGTCTGAAAATCCCCTTTTCTTTTAGACAAAACCACAAACAATCTGGATGTTGTACATGTCCACATTTTCCATACCCAATTTTACAGTGATGATGTTGCTAGCAGCTCAGGAAGCTGGGCGGTGTTGCTAATAAACATCTCTTTGTGGAAAGAAATGCTGCTCATCTCCCTGGGATCCAGAAAGTAGTTCTCATTGCCTCCGAAGACTGTGTGCTCCCAGTAGATGGCTCTGTATCAGACTGCATGTCGGCTACTTTTTGTAGCCTTCTTCTAAATTGTATTAGTAAGGCAACCAAGGTTTGGGGCTTCTGTTTATTTTGTTTTCACACGGATATACACAACTTGTGCCGTTGCAGTATGTGCAATAAAAGCATTAACATTCACTAAACACTTCATTTGCACGCTGATGTGGTTTTAACTAGAAAAAATAAACAGATCTGGTGTTTTTACTTTTAGGCAGGAAATCCATTTTATTGTTTGGCATCACTACCTTAAAATATTTTTACCTTTAGTGGGAACATTTGAGAGCCATACAAGTAAGGACAGACATGTTACACGACTGAATACTGATGTGTCCCATAAGAGGGACATTTCCTTTCTTTGTTATGCGATGATTGTGGCTGTGGCCATATAGCTACGGTGTCTAGCCACTGCCTGAATATATCCTTCCCATCTTCTGACTAGAGTTCTTCGAATACTGGTAATCTGAAAGGGTGCACAGAGAAATTCCTTATGTGAAAGGATGCTTGCCACTCTGTTCACATAGTTTCCTTTCATGGGGCAGTCAGGTGGCTATGTAGCTATGTATTAACAGGTTATTCTACGTGTTTTAGTTTTCTTACCCAAGCTTTCCTTTTCACTAGCTGATCCGAAATGCTCAGAAGACAGCACCAAGCATAATTTATGTCCCAGATATCCATTTATGGTGGGACAACGTTGGACCTGCCTTGAAACTTACTTTTCTAACTCTAACTCTTCCAGCATTTTCGCCAGTTTTGCTGCTTGCTACGTCTGATGTACATCACTCAGATCTCCCAGAAGAGGTATTTGTCAATACTTTTCTTACTATTTCTTCAGTGTCTTGTAATTTATGAATGCTTTCAGCATCAAAATGCTGCGCTTTCTTAAATGCCTACTGTTATTACTCAGGCACCCTAACAAATCACTTAAAATTTGCTTAGAGAAAAAGAATACTGTGAAAGCATCTGCTTAAGGTTTTTTCTGAGTCAAGCAAGTGACTTTCACCCCCTTCTCATGCATGCAAATAATAAATTAATACAATAATTCTGGTGGCTACAAAGTGGTTCAGTCAAGAATATGCAGTGCTTGAAATGACAAGAAGATGTTTTTACTGAAGAGATTTCTTCTGACAGTCTGCCATTCCATGCTATGTTGGGTAAACTGCTAATAATGCAATTTAGTAGAGAATTGAAACACTTTGATTAAAAAAAAAAAAAAAATCAGTTTCTTTCTTCATATTGGCCAAAGCTTTCCAAGCTGGAAAGCTGAGTTCCAATTTCTGCTCAAGTAACTTTGGAATGGAATTCTAGTTGTATTCCTAAATAAACTGTAGTAAAAGTACATGCAGAACTTCATTGACTTCTGAGAGTTTACATTAAGGGAAGGTGCCCAAAACAGGAACACGCTGTTCTCATTCCGATTATTTTGTCTCAGTTACTGGGGGAAGAGAACAGGTCTTACCTAGATGTGTTTATTATCAACTGCTTTGAAAGTGCTTGAGTTCCCACAGAAGTTTTTGTACAGGTTCTAAATTCCTTCTAAAATAAGTAGTGAAATTCCTTACCTACCTTTTAATACTAGAAATTGAAAATGGAGGAAGATGTAGAGGTACTAGCTACTTCAGACACCTTTTGGTAGAGAAATAAAAACTCAGCAAAAAGCCCTCACTTGTCTGCTGAAGCCTTTCTCTTCCCTCTATAGCCATAAAGGTTCTAAGTAAAGGATGCAGCAAGGCAAGTAAATACAAAGGAAGCGATGTTGGATGTGGTGAAAGCCATTACTTTATCAGTGTAGCGTACAATCCCTTCACCAAGATTTAATTCTACAGGTGATTCTTAAAGGTGATATTTGAATTTGCCGTGCCAGCCTGTGAAAATGTAGCCATTTAAGGCCAGGAAGATAACTTTTTTTCAGTTTGTGTTCTTCAGGTTATTATTCATTTTAAAAGGTACTCATCTTTTTGGAATAGAAGATGAGTTTTTGTGGCCTTAAATCTGAAATGTCTTTCCTCCTTCTGCTTTAGATCCAAAAATTATTTAATAAGGAATTTGGAGAACTGTGCAATATTGAGTTGCCTGGTAGGGCAGAGAGAGCAGCTTTTTTTGAGGACCTAATTCTAAATCAAGTGGCTAAGCCTCCTGTAAAGAAAACAGGTGAGGAGGATATAAGAAGTACATCTAAAACTTTCCTATCGAAGTTACTAGCTCTTTGGGATTTGCTTTGGTGGTCATTTTCTGTCAGTAATTTTGTCATATGCTTGTATTTGAGTACTGTAAATTGGCTAATTTTTCCTGATTAATTGAAGTTGATCGGACATTGGAAGTCCTGCCTGTAGCACCACCAGCTGAGCCTCAGAAGCCACAAGAGGAAGAAGTAGGGATGCTGGAGGAGGAAGAGGAGGATACCTTGCGTGAACTTAGAATTTTCTTGAGGGACGTTACTCACAGACCTGCCACTGACAGACGTTTCAGGGAATTTGCAAAGCCCATTGACCCACAGAAGGTAAACTAGTGCTGATCTGTGTGTGTCTGTAACTTCTCAGCGTTCGTATTTCTCAGCGTTTTGGGGAAGGTTCAACTTCGTTTTTAGGGCTGCACTATTAGGATTTTGCAAGAAGCAGAGGCAGTGCTTTTACTTCTGCTGACTCTCAGATGTCTCTTATCGGATTATTCGCTGAAAGCCCTGGTTTCATTCTAAGAAGCCAGTCCAAATGCCAACACAGTCTGCTCGTGAAAAGGCTTTGATATGTAGGCATGTCACAGCACTGAAAAGCACAGAGATCTTTCCTTATAATTACAAACAGTACTTACAGGACTACTTTAATGAAGCCCTTTATTGGACTGTCAGTTCCTGTGGGAACAGGAATAGGAGCAGCAGTTTGTAAAAATAAGTTTTGAGATCCTGTTCTCTGTTTCATCTGGAACTCCTCAAGAGGAATCAACCATAAGTGCAGTGTGTTTTCTTTTTCCTCCAATAGGCTGCTTAAAGCCCTTTATTGGACTGTCAGTTCCTGTGGGAACAGGAATAGGAGCAGCAGTTTGTAAAAATAAGTTTTGAGATCCTGTTCTCTGTTTCATCTGGAACTCCTCAAGAGGAATCAACCATAAGTGCAGTGTGTTTTCTTTTTCCTCCAATAGGCTGCTTAGATCCCTTTTTCTCCTTAATTGATTAGATAAGCCTAAACTAGGGGCGTATATTTCAAAGACAGGTGTAACTTGACTATACCTGCGGATCAGCAAAGGCCTCTTCATGTGGGCATCCACTGGCTTTTCTTCCCCTTTTCTCCTAGGTTCTTGAGCTGTGAAAAATCTAGACAGATACGTATGTCTTCATCTGAACTAGTCATTAGGCTCCTCTTATGGTCTGAGGGAAGAAATCAGCACCTCTGGGCCCAGTTATCTCATTCTAAAGTAGATGCCTGCAATAGGTACTTCACAGGTGCAATTTATGCACCTTTTCCTCAATGTTGACAGCAAAAAGAATGTCGGATGGCTTACTCAGCTTTCACTGTTGTGATTTTCTGAAGCAAAGTGAAATGAATTTCCCACCCTCAGTGTTTCTTCTGTACCATGCACGTGCTTCTGACCTCCCTACTTCTTGTTGTCCTCTCCTAGCAGCTCTAATGCCAGTTGAAAGAGCCCTTCCATTTTTGAGAAGCAAACTGGTTAATTTCAGCATCTTCTGATGCATCGCAAATGTTCAGGGTTTTTAGGAAGTCGTTTATTTAAAGTTTTCAGAGTAATTTTGGTAGACAGTGTGCAAGGTTAAGAAAACCTCTGAATGCTTGTATTTGATCTGCAGGTACCTGACTATGCCACAAGGATTAAAGAGCCGATGGATCTTTCAACAGTTCTGACTCAAATTGACTCGTGCCAGTACCCCGCTGCAGGAGACTATCTGAAGGACATCGATCTAATCTGTAACAATGCCTTAGAGTACTACCCAGATCAAAGATCTACAAGTGAGGATGTGCTTTTTAGCCCTAGTTTAAAAAATCTGTCAAACGTATAGATGGATAAATGCTGTGTGCGGACAATAGACTTTGGATGGATTCGATGATTTTGGACATCCACAGAGAACATCTCTTACCACATTGTAAATATTTTATCATTTTGCTACTTGGGCATGGAATTGTGATATAAATGTTCCCAAGGAACTAGTGCTTTTGTTTTAATTAACTTCTATGTTGATATGCTGAAAATATTCACTGAGATAACCTTTCGGAACCAACCTATGAAGAAAGCAATTTTTTTCTGTGATCAAAACAGTTTCATTGGTTGGTAGACAACATTCAGTTAAAGTCTGTAAAATTTCAGATTGTCACAGAGCCTATGTTTTGCAAGACACTGCATATTCAATGGTGAGGAACAAAATGGATACAGAGTTTGGACGACTTTGTGAACAAATTAAAGAATCTCGTGAGAAAAGAGGTACGTGCTTTAACGCTAAGGATTTTAAGACTTGTCTCTGCATTTGTAACTGAAAATGCACAACGAAGATCTTTGGTATCTATTCTTTATTGCAAGGTCGCACCTCTCCAGCATGTGCTCCATGTGACAACACCAAGTCACCACAGCAGAACCCTGCTACTGAAGACGACAAACCAGATGAAGAGAGTAATGAAAATGAGGCGATGACAGCGGCACCTGTAGATGCCAGTACACCCATTTCTAATGGTAAGTTGCATTTTATTCAGCTGCTCTTGTCATTCATACCTTCTCTGTTTTTGAGGCGCAACAGGTGTCTCTGATGCCTGGCTCTTTATGCCAGAGGTATTTTGTTTTCAAATTTACTTCAAAATGTGAGAGAGAAATCCAGAGGTCATCCATTCAATATAGTTATGAATTAAAGTTCAAAGAAAGTTGGTTTACAATATAAAAAAAAAAAAAAAACAAAAAACAAAAAACAAAATAAAACAAAACAAACAAACAAAAACTTTGACGGCCCAATTGCCATTTAGTCGCCCCTAAATTGCTAATTCTTGAGGTAAAAAATGTTGTGGATGGCAGTTTCTGAATACTTAACTAGTTTTTAATTATGCAAAATGGTATTTTTACCCCCACTCCACCCCTCCCTTCCCCAAATGCTAAAATCTTAGCTACCTCATACTGTGATTTCCAGTTGAAGGAGGGAAGTCTAACTAGTGAGAGTGGGAATTTTGCCATGGACTCCACCCATATCCTTTTGCAATACTATATGAATACTACGAATGTTGGGCAAAACCACAAAGTTTGTTTTTTCACAAAAGGTTTACCGAATCAGGAAGCATACGAGGTATAAGTCTTCACATTTTTTCTCCTTTGAATATTCCCTTAAAATTGTCTCATTAATTAATCTCTTCCAAACATGTATTCAGCTTTTGAAGTCTTCAGCTTGATACCAGACTCGAAGGAGAGCTTATTTCCAGAGGCTTTTATGATGTTCATCTGTATTAGTTCATGCAGTAAGACAGTGACTTTATCAAATAACCTCACGTTGTATTAATACTGCCAATCCAAAGTAAGAATCCTCAGCATGTAAAATCCTGAAAGTGACTGTTTAGTGAATGAAATTCCATAGCAGTGTGTGTGGTTTGTTTGCTTGTTTTTAATCTTAATAGCAAACTGACCCCATTAACTTTCAACTCTTTTCTCAGCATATGTAGGCAGTGGTAGCTCAGTTCCTTTGTTTTCCTTGTCAGTCAAGTAAGATGAAGATAATGGATTTTGAAGAAAGAATTCTTTTGGTTATGTTTTGGATTACTTTTTTATGCTGTCTCTTTGTAGGTGCGTCAGAAAGAAAGTGCAGAAGGAACAACTGTGCGCATGCTGCAGCAAAGCGAAGAAGGAGTTCTCAATTCGATACAGAGAACAGAGTACCAACAGATGACCAAAACGATAGTGATGAAGAAGAGTTTGTGGACAAACATGTTTCTGACATATGTCAAGTAAAACTTAACACTGAAAAGGAAAGTGCTAAGCTTTGTGAATATTCCCCACCAAGATGGGGAACTATAACTAATGAAAATCCAAGTTCAAATGGTAAGGGAGAAGTCCAACGGATCCTTTAGCACCTTATTCTTGCTGAGGAGGATTGCACTATTTATTAGCTTTAGCCTTCAATTTCACTCTATTTTTTCTGTTACAGCTCTCAAAAGTCATCACACAGTTTATTCCGTAATGATGTTGCTCCTCTAATTGTGCAAGCCAAGCCCGCATGTTTCTGTAGGTGCTGTTTTTTTGATTCTGAAGTCTGTTTTTTTCTAATGGTACCTAACTGAAAGCCAGCAGTCACTGACATTCTTTTATTGTACGAGGTGCTTTCCAATAACGAGCAGCTTAGGTGAAAAAGCTGCACTTCAAGATGCGTGGATCCAGAGTAACATGTGGAATAGGAGACTTAAGCCCTAATGTTGTACTCTAAGATGTGTTCCCTAACCTGAATTGGCAACATGACTATTTTTTTCCACTATTAAGCTTTTCATTAGTGCTTTTGGTTTGTTTGTGGGTATTTTTGTTTGCTTTTTTTGTCTTAGTTTCTAATTTTTGTGGAGCAGTGACTTTAGCTGGAAAGAAGGGAGAAGCCAAGTATTTCTCAGTGAAGACGATAACAATTCTGTCTCTGTATTTGTAGAAAGAGACTGTTTGGCAGGTACAGGATACTTCACTGAGACTGTATTCTAGATAAACAGAAAACCTGACTGAAGAAATCTGTGTCCTTCCAGATTCCTGGGCATTTCAAGCGGTGACTCCTGGACGTTCTTGGGAAGAAGACCAACAACAGATAAGTGATGAGAACACTGTACAAGTCCCTACGGAGACAGACTACATAGTTATTGTGGATCGCTATGAGCTCAAAGTATGTCTAATTTCAGCTTTTTTTTAATGCTCAAATAGGACATATTCCGTTATACTCCATATTCAGTTTCGCTTTGTCTCAAGGCTGAAGTCTAGCTGAGAATTCCCCTGTGCCAGATGCAGTATTTTTGTATATTATGAAATTAGCCTCTCTAATTTTGAGAAATGCTGAGCCTGTTGCAAAATTGACAGAACGAGCTCTTTGGGGTCTGTTTAATAGAAGTCCTACGTGATAAGTTTTGGGGTGATGAGGGGAGGGGACATTCTGACCACATTTGGCGCAGTGCAGGAGGGCCTGGACGTGCTGTTCCCTTCTGTGAACTCACGGTCGGTATTCCCTCTCCGTCCTGTGCCAGAGACGTGAGGTCACTGATCCATAAATGCCCGAGATGGTTTGCCTCGGAGTTGCCGGTGACTTGTAAACAAGTGATGCAATTTTCAGGATAGCACGGTTTCCCCTCCTCCCTTTGTTTCCTCGCTATTTCTCAGTCAGGTACCAGTATCAGTGTTCAAGTCCGGCTGTCGGTTGTATCACCTTTGCCGAGTGTATGCTCACAGGAATCCAGTTTTGTGGTGTTATTAATTAACTTTCTGACACTGTCACATCAGGCACTAAAGGTGCTTCCTCCTGCAGTCTACACAAGGGATGTGATGACTCAAGTTTTCAACATCTTTATTGTCATTGGTAGTATTAATTCTGATGTTCATCTTTTATTGCAGTCCATCACGTTAGTTTGGTTTGGTTTCGGTTTGGTTTGTGGTTTCGTTGTTGGTTTTTGGGGTAGCTCAGGGCCTCCTGAAATACTCCAACCACTCTGCTGCATAAATAGTTGTTTCTTTTTCTGTGGAGATGGGAGCCACCAAAAATGCCTCCTTTCCTTATCCTGTAGCAGCCAGATGGCATTTCGTAAGGCTGCGCCGTGCCTCCCTTTGGCTGATGGTTCATTTCCAGTTCTCTTGCCTTTCTGAGAGCTGGAAGGAACCACACCAGGACCACTCACCTCTTTTCGTGTACCCTTCAGAGTGCAGTGAGCTGCAAGGTGTTGCATAAAGCAGCATCTCTGCTTCCAGGGGATCCTTTCTACCCAGCTCTGGAAGTCAGCCCAAAGGGAGCACACGGCTGCTGACGTGGGAGAACGTGAAGGGAAAAACAGGCAAGAACTCTGACCACGTTGCTACTAGCTCTTAGAAGACCTTGGAGATGGATCATGGAGAGCTTAACGATGCAAACATGCTTTGAAAGTTTGACTTCTGCTTGCACCTAACAGGTCCAGAAGAGCTCACTTCCAAAAAAACCAACAGGCTTCCAGTTGTGTTTGGAGCCGTTCCAGAAAGCCACTTGGTGTTGCAGGTTCTCGTTGGGTGTCTTGGCCTTCTTGACCCACAGCTTGAAGCCGCTGCCCCTTGCATCTGACAAATGTTTTACAACTTCAACTTCTTTGCAGGTTCTACTTAAATTTGGTGGAGGAGGCTGTGGCTGAGCAGAGAACTAATTTGTTATTTCACTAACTGGAATAATTTACAATGGAAAGAAGCTTTTTTTAGTTAAAAGTTGTGTTTCTGATTACAGCTTCCGGTATTTTACCTCGCAGTCCACAAGCACTCTTCTTAAACTTGATTCCTGACAAGTCGCTTTTCTCAATTCTCGCGTTCTTGGACTCCACCAGGGGAAAAGGAAGGCCCTGCTAATATTGCTTGGCTGTTTCCTTCCGGAGGAAGGAGGGGAGAGTTGAGAAAAAGAGGAATGAAGTAAAATGAATTTACTCTTTGCACACGTGCTGAAAGAATAGGCAGGTGTTCTTGGGAATATCTCATTTAAATCTCTGTGTATGTGTTTCGAGAGGATGCGTCCTCACTTAGAGGAGCCAACATCCCATTGCTGGACCTAATCCTGATGGGGCTGGCATCTGAGGGTTACGCGGGCTGCTCCCGGCAGAGCTCTTCCCACGCGGGGAGGCCGAGGGAGCCGGTCGAGCACTGCTCCGCTGCCTGGAAAGATTCAGTCATTTCCACCCAAAGTGAGGAAATAAAAAGCTCGGTCAGCCATTTCATCTGGAGATACCCCGCCCTCCTCCAACAAATACGAAAAAGGGAAAATGTAGGCTTGGGCCCTCACATATCCCAGCAGTTTGCACCCATTCGGGCGATGCGATTGGGGTCGGGGCAGGCAAAATAGAAGTTACCTTTATTTTTTTTTTAATTTCGGCAGAGGAAGTTATAAGGTTGATGTTGCCCCTTTGATATTTGATTTAACCCACTGACTGCCTGGGAAGGAAGGAGTCTGTTTAGTTTACCTTTGTCCTAGATTCAGTTTTAATATCTCATGTTTAATTGGAGGGGGAGGGGGGGGAGGAATCTTTATTCTTAATGATTCATGCCGCCTCAAAGCACAGTGGTTTCTACTTGTGTGCTGCCTTTCCCACTGGGGGAGGCAAACAAAAGAACAATAATTTCAGACTCCTCCTTCAGTTTCCAAGAGAACCTTAGCTGCTCAGGGATAGCTCTGAATTTTAAAAGCATTTTTTTCTTCCAAATTATGTATTGATTGCACATAAAATAGCAGCACCGTAATACGCAATTTCAAACAAATGCACGGGGGTGCTTGGTTGCTTTTAATGCTCCTCCTTTATTTTTATTTTATTTTTTTTCCTCCAGCAGAAAACAAAAAGTGGATTCTGTTCCCATAAGCCGCTCTTGCAAAATCTGCACAAACATTTATTAGTCTAGACACAAAATATTCTCAGCCGGCCTCAGCCTGACGATGGCAAAAAGAAATAAAAATAATAATAATAATAATAAAAAAAAGAAAAGGCAAGCTAATATTGTACTTGGCTGTGAAAAGGGAAGGGGGGAATCATGCCCCAGGCTAGTGAAGCTGTAACATTTTGCTGGGGCTGCCTACAACAACAGATGCATCTCGTTCCCCTGGGCTTCCAGTCCTGCCTATTCTCTTCTGCTGAACTTGGCCGCTCGCAAACATTCCCTGTGAGTACCACACCCCGGGCTTCTCCTGGACGCTTTTGATTTGATTGAATGATGGCACCAGGCATGCTCCTCTTCACCAGGCCTGCTCTTGTGCCCCAGAAATCATGTAGTGAATTCATTGATTGGAAAACGTGCAGAATAGGTGGGATCTGGGGTGACTGGTAGAAATCAAAAGGGTTTGAAATAGGCGATGTGACCGCAGCTTAACCTGCAGGAAGGGAGCATCGACCCGAATGGTTTATCTGAATCTTCAGCTGCAACTTCTGTAAATACCAGCTCCTTCTCCTCATTTGCTACCATGGCAGTTTGCAGACTTTTGCTGAGTTAAAAGGACAAATCATAGTTGTGCGCGTTTGTTTGATCAGGCCTTTACCTCAGTGCTCACGTTCTCAGACTGCTGGGGTTTTATATTTTTGTCATTTTCTTAGAAAATGGCGAATGATGCATATCCCGGCTTCCAGATTATTAGTTCCTTTTGCTCCCAATTTGTGTCAGGCTGCGTTTGGTTGGAAATGAAAATGTAATTGCAAATTCCCCTCAACAGCACAACATGTCTGTGGTATTAATTAAAGCACTGTAAATACGTAGAATATCTGAGAATGCATTCCTTCAAGCATGGCCGTGTTTTTTTAAACCTACAGAGGAGGCAAAATACGGTATTTAGGCTTAGTAGATGAAATGTATTGCTTCTGTGGTGGCAGATCCGTGTCTTGAGATTTTAAACCTGGTGTATCTCATGCTCGAGCCTTCAAAGGAGATGTTACATAGACAATAAAACGTCCTGCTTTTCGGGGAGGGCTCTCCTTAGGTCACGCAGAAAACGCCTTCAGTCTTCACTCACTGCAGCATTCACAAAGTGAATGCCTTCCTGTAAGGTTAGTCACCGATGGCCACTCATTCCATGCTTTCACTAAGAAAAACCTTCGCAGCTTTGAATCTGAATTTCCTGCCCCGCGTTTAGGTGAGCCCGGAGCGGCGTCAGGCATTGCTGGGCTCCTCGTCCGGCGGCGCTGGTGAAGTGAAAGATGCCAAAAGTGAAGTTTGACAGTGAGCTCGGGGGCTTGTGCTGGCCCGGTGGCTCTCTAAGCCCCCGTGTCTGAGCAGCGGGAGCATCCGAGCAGCACAGGACGGAGCTCAGCAAGAGGCTGGGGTCAGGGCACTGCTGCAAATAGCAATGCTTTGCTGGCTGCAGAAGTTAACCAGGTACACAGCGCTGTTTTACTACATGGTGGAGACCTACGGAGAGTGTTTCTGCCCTCCTTTTTAGCTGAAACATCCCCAGATTCTAAGGGGAAAAGGAATAGAAGGGACTTGCGGAGTAATGTTCTAGTGAAACCCAGCCTTCCTAAAGAAGCCTGCCTGAATAATTCCTGTGAATAACAGACTGTTCAGCTATTTCCTAACATAGAAACGGTGCTGACTTCTTCTTCAGAGTAACATAAGTTAGTGATGCTACTGAAATAGTTGTGGTTCAGACGTAGATCTGATTTCTCCTAAGCACGCTCAATTCACAGCTGTTGATCCTCCAGCGGAGGCTTTGCAATTGAACACCTGTGGATAGGTAAGTTTCCCGCTGTTCTCCTTTCCTCTTGTTTTTTTTTTTTTTTTTTTTTTTTTTTTTCTTAGTAGCATAGGCTTAAGACTCTGAAGAAACGGGCTGCTTTTTTTCATTTCCAACACTAGCTGTTCCTTTTGAGCCCCGCCTTCTATTTTTGCAGTCACAGGATACGTGAATGTAAATTCCTGGGAGAGAGGTAGAAAACTCTGTTTCAACTGGTGTCTTTTTCGGCTATGTGGGGAGACCAAATAGGGTGGTTTTGAATCTTCTGGCTCTTATTCAGAGCAGCAGCATGTGGAGGGAGACAGATGCGTGTGCTTTTTTAGTGCAATGGCTTCAGAAGCAAGAGGGGAAAAAACACTTTCTCTGGGAGCTGGAGAAGGTGTCCTAATCACAGGAGAGGTTTCTAAATGGCATATCTTTGTGAGTGTTCCTGTAGTCCGGAGGTTTTTGTTTGTTTGTTTGCCTTTGGAAGGTTTTACTCTTAATCTTCACGTCCTTCAGCAGAAGTGAGAAATGTGATTTTATTTTGTGCAGTGTCGCGGACCCTCCGAAATCTACTGGGAAGGATGAATACCTCGCACAGTACCAATGTGATGACGGTGGAGACAAGGAGAAACCAAGAAGATCAAAAGAACGTGACCTCATTTCTAATGAAAATGTTTTGTACGGCAAAGAGACTTCTGAGCCTGGTGAGAAATTGCGGCAAACTTCCTCTCTCAAGTGTGGCACTGAATGTAGCTCTAAAAAGCTTTCCTCCTCAGCTATTGCAGAGAGAGTCCAAGGTAGAAAGGACAAGACTAAAAACACTGAGAAAGAGCATTACCAAAGCAAGAGGGAACATGCTCCTAGTGAAGAGAAGGAGAGTCAAAAAGCAGGTCCTTCCAGCGGCCAGGTTCAAAAGGCGTCATGCTGGAGCTCCGAGTTCGGCAGCATTCCGAGGCCGTTTTGGCGGTTGTGGAGACGGCCCTGGCTGAGGTGGCTGCTGCTGTTGCTGCTGTCCCCTCTGTCCTCGCTGTTGCCGCTGTTGCCGCTGTTCCCGGACCTTGGAGACCTCCGGCGGCTCCCTGTGACAGGCCCTGTGGCCCCGGGGAGCTGCCTGCCGCCTCGTCGGCCAGCCCGGCAGCAATCCTGCCAGCACAGGATAGCTCACTGCGTTTCAGGGTAAAGTGACGATTAATTTCTATTTCCTGGCCTGGGTGCTGCTTCCTTCTTTAAGGAAGCTTCAAGGTTAAAGGTTAAGCTCAGTTATGTCAGGGCCCAAGTCCGTTTCGTGAAGGGGCTCTTGTACGACAGCTTAAGGTGGGATTGACTCTCTGCTAAGCGGAGGCCAGACGTGTACCTACTGAGAAGCAGGTCCTAAGTGATAACGTTTTCTAAAGAGACTGCTAAACACATCTGAACAGTGCTGCTGCAGAACTCTGAATGGGGGGATAGCAACTGTCTTAACTGATCTGGAATCTTGAGTTTACTTTTCAGTGGACAAGAGGTGTGTCTCTCAAGGCAAACAAAGAGAGGAGTAACACCCGATACTCATGTCAACATAAATTTATGCTCAGAGCGTAGGTGTAGGAACAGCATCGGTATGTATATGGAACATCGGGAGAGGAAGCTCTGTCGGTATTTACAGTTTTTCTACTACCTTGTCAGAGAGACGTTATCTCCACATTAGAAATGGATGTATTTTGAAACAGTGGTGGTGGATCGGATTTCTTCTTTCCAGTGTTAATATTTGCTCTTGAATCGTACTTAATACCTGGTAGCGCCTCAATCAGTTGTCAAAAATAAACTTAAAAATGTGTAAGGCTTATCTCGTTGGTCAGTATAAAGATCAAGGCTTTTTTCCTTTTTCCTTTTTCCTTTTTCCTTTACCTTTTCCTTTCTTCCCCAGTATTGTTTTTCTTTTCCCCTTCTCACTACAGTCTTAATTTTGTTTCTTGTCCCTTAAGTGTGTTTTCAGTGTGTTGCTGAAACATTTTCTCTTTCAATCCGAAAAAAGGAGCTGTCACTGGTGAAGATCGGAGCTTATCTGAAAATCCCTGAGCCCAGGAGCTGTCACCTTAGTCTTCCAGTCGGACAAGGACGACTTCATTTCTCGTGTAAATGCATTTTTCAGGTTTGCGTATTGTTTTTTCAGGAACGGAAAGTGTGTATAGAATGGATTTAAAATCAATCTTAAATGTAAAATGTCAAGGGAAAAAAGTTCTAGTTACAACCTGTGCACATAATTTGCCAGCTGTGGGACTAGGAGTTTTCTTATTTACTGTGTTTTGTTTAACGTGTCTGAAGTTTAATGGATAGCAATCAAGGCGTGCTAGAAATCTGAAAGCACTTTATGCTTTGTTCTCTCAGTCATTTTGGTATAACAAACTAGCTTATGTTTTAAACGCTCCATTAGGTTAGTGGTTTCCCTATAGGTAACAAGTCCCTGTGTGCTACAGTAAGACAGTAACAAAACATGAAGTATAGAAGTTCATCCTGTCATGGATGCTTCTGCCTACGGACACACAATTATGCTTATTTAAAGCAGTATCACCTTGAAACCTAATCAGCATTTTAAAAAGGACTTTGTAGCAGTTATTGGCTTTTGTCCTGGAGGGCTGAGGTTTGTTTTGTTTTGTTTTACATTCAGCATTTCCGTTTCTAGCTTACATTGCCCTGTTGTTTTGCATGAGGAAAACGTGCAACTTTACAAAGCAGAACGGAAAGAGCTGCTTTTTAGTCTAACGTTTCAGTTTTTTGTAGGAGTTTTAAATGTGGTAGGAGTAAAACACCAGAAGTACTGCTGCCAAAGTTCTATTCAAACTCGTATTTCTTGGAGAAGCAGAAGAAGCCCAGGGAGAAATAAATTTGCAAACGTGCTCTTCATGCTCTCCTTTCCCAAGATTTCTCTGAGATATAGCCCATCCTCTGTGGGTTTTGAGGTATATGGTTCCCAGGAGTGAGAAGGAGGGCCAAACATCTCTCTTCTTGGATCTCAACATGCCAGGGCTTTAGTGTACTGCCACTTACGGCTCCGCTTTTTCACCTGGAAAAAGCGACCACATGATGTAGACTGAGGAGCCCTCACAAATTAACTTGCTATCACAAAGTGACGCCCAGAAAAGGTGTATTTAAAAGCTAGGCTCATTATAGAATAACAACAACCCCCTCATGATTGGTGCAGTAGACAGTGAGGTAGAGGGCGATCCCTGGAAAGACAGAAGAAAAGGAGCAGTGAGTTCTGGGTACCTTTGTGCACACGAAACAGAAAAACGCAGGCAGTGAAGTAATAGTGTTCCATTACTAACGCCAGCAATAGATAATTGCAACAATTATCTATTAGATCATAGGTAATAATTAACAGATAATTGTGCAACTCTGGAAATCAATAAATAACTGATTCCCCTCAGAGAATGTCTTCTACATTTTTATATTAAAAAGACTCCAGAGTTGGAATGGATTAAAATCCTACAGAAGTGAAAGAAATGGCATCAGCCACTAGTTCTGCAGAAGCTAAAAGTAATACCGATAGAGTTTAGATGGAAATTTTCACTTTGTGTGTTTAGTTTGGGGATTCTTTTTAAATCATTCATACCAGCGATTTAGTTCTTAAGGCTGTTTCTTTGAGATTAAGTGACAGGACTTCTGCTACTCTTTTCTTCTTGGAATGCTTCTTGATATTCTTACGTCAACCAGAACTTCTGTCTCTGTCGCAGATGTCAACGATGACTGTAGTTAAGAAGCCCAAATCTTCAAAGTCTAAAAAGCCCTCTTCAAGGCGGTCTGGCAAATCCAAGAAACCAAGTACTAAAATACTGATGTCACGCACCGCAAACTGGGGCCAGATACCGCCTGCAGAAGATTCAAGCCAAGTCTCTGTGGCCCAAGGACGTGGAGGTGCTATTTACTGTAGATCATCTGAAAAATCTAAGGCTTTTGCCCCAAGAGATCTAAGTAAGTGTGAGCTTTATCCCGACTCCATTTTCTTCAAAGCAAAAGTAGAAAATGCAGTTCTTACTTGTTGCACTGATAGAGAAGGGGACTAGTGTGAACAAAGACTTCAAAAGCGAATCCCCTAAGGCAACTGAAGTGACTGATGTTACAGAAATTAATTTTGATATATTTACAGTCAACAGAGAAATATGGGGAGCTTTTTGTAATGCACAGATTTATCCATGTCTTTTCCGTTTTGCAAAGAAAAGTGTTTGATTGTTGCTATTCACAGCTTCCATTTTTCACACGTTTTTTGAATGATAACATTGCTCAGGAAAAGATCTGGTATCTGTAGGGGTACCGTCATTCCTAGTTACTAGTTTTTACCTTTTTTCCGTATAATTTCAAGTCTAAGCTTGTGGTTTAAGTTATAATAAGGAAAAAAACAGTAGTTGAGTTAATCAGGTTAAAGATTATAGATGGAGAGGAACTTGGCATTAGGTACTACAAACAGAATGGCAGTTAGCCTTGCCTTAGAAAAATTAAAATGGTTGACAAAAGCTGTTTTTTTTTTTTTTTTTTCCCCAAAACATTGTGTTGACCAGCCAATTTGAATTTGGCGGTATTAAAGCTGTCTGCAATAAGTTTTTCTGGCTGCGATTGTAGCTAGCTCCTCTAGGTGCTCCTGCAGAATAGTATTTTTTTAAATACCTTCCTTAGAAACAAACAAACAAAATCTCTTTTTAAATTTAACTTTCTTGCAGTCGTTAATGATGGAATTGCTCCGCCACAGAGCATTCTTTTTCCACCTGAGAAGATTTGTATGGATTGGCGAGAAACACAAAGTGTTGGAGTTGGCCTGTACAATCTTGGCAACACATGTTTTCTTAATGCTACTCTACAGTGTTTGACCTACACACCCCCACTTGCCAATTACATGCTTTCTCTCGAGCACGGCCAGTCATGTGAGTACTTTCTAAGAGTATTTCGAATCTGTTGGACAGCTCTGAAGGTGAAAGAACAGCAGTGATTCTGAGACAAGCTTATTTGCCTGATTTTACCTGTAGAAGCTGGCTTTGAGCACTGTATTAGCAGTGGGCTCCGAATAGCATATGGAGTGCAATTAATGCACTGTTTGTTTAATGAATTTATTTATTTATTTATTTATTTATGTATTTATTAAAGGATCATTTATTGCTTCGTGGGAATAATGAAGTGCATTGGACAGTAATGCATTTAGTAGTAATTTTAGAGAGTAATACGTTTTTCAGCCTGTGGAGTTCACATTCCTGTCAGCCTTTACAAATGTGACTTTGCAGTAGTCTTTTAGATTTCTCATCACAAAATGCATTTGAATACAGGCTTAGTGGATATTTTTATTCTGTAAAGTTGTGTGAAATGAAATGTTACAAGACTGTTGGGACATTGGCATCTTGGGAGAATAGAATGTAGCAAGGAGAGTGGATATCGTATCTATAGTTTAAATTTTACTTAGATGTTTGTTTGTAGTTCTGGATATTTTGCTGGACTGGGATGCTTTCTTCTTTCACTCTTCAGGTCGTGAACAAGATTTTTGCATGATGTGCACAATGGAGACTCACATTAACCAGGCCCTGCGTTGCACTGTTGATGCCATCGAGCCTACGCATGTTATCAGTAATCTCAGTCGTAAGTGGCTTCAGATGTGTTTCTTTTCGATAGCTTGTAATCTTCAAATACTTATTTGATGTGTATAAGTGGTTTTAACACTAGAAAGAAGAGAGATTTTAGAAATAGAAGAATGATTTCATTTTTAAATGAGGTGAATACTATCATCTTCTTCTTTAGGAATAGGACAACATTTCCGTTTTGGCAGTCAAGAAGACGCACACGAGTTCTTGCGCTATACTGTTGATGCTATGCAGGAAGCGTGCTTGAATGGAAGCACCGAGTAAGCATAAACAAGTTCACTTTCATACATTCTCTAGCACCTTCTAGTCCTTTATTTACTATCAAAAATGATCTCTAGCACCTTTTAGTGCCTTATTTACAATCAGCAACGAAAGTCTACATCATCCTTAGTTTTCATAAAACTCTTTGAAGAGTTAACTGTGCGCCTTAAATCTTCTGAGGTCTGATTATAATTTATTTCCAGATTGGACAGATCTTCTCAAGCTACCACCATCATTCATCAAATATTTGGAGGATTTCTAAGATCGAGAGGTACTTTAAAAAATATTCCTGTCCTTAGAACTGATCTGTGTCTTTTGTCGGTAGTAAAGCAGTCTGTAGTTTGTCTAAAGTAGTATCTGGCAACAACTTGAATTTGGACAGTTAGTCTCCTTCACATAAGGTTAAGCATTTATATTTTGCTTCCAGTGAAGTGCTTGAATTGCAAAGCAGTTTCGGATACGTATGAGGCATTTCTTGATATCACTTTGGATATAAAGGTAAGATGTTTTCTAAATATAATTCATGATGTTTAAGTACATGCCTAACTTTCTAAATTAAACTTGTTTACCTTAAAAAACCAAACCACATATAATGTTAAAACGTAAGAGCTTGGTGGTGCTAAGGAAGTGGATTGGACTTTGTCCTTCTGTGGAACCCATGTAAATAGTCTCCACATTTGCATTGGGTTTAAGGGGAAAGAATTCTCTTTCTGCAAAAATTATAATGCTGTCATACTTCTCTGTTGTTCTACCCCAATGTACATCTAATTGTTAGACTGATGAATTTGTCCCCAGTATTGATGACAAAGCACACTATAGATGCTGTCTAGGCTACTGGAAAAGTATTTGTTCCGAAGTCAAATGACTTCCAGGTGAGGTCAATGCTGAGCATGCTCTTTCTGCCTCCTTCTTCACAGTGCTCATAGTAGATCGCTTGAGTATGTTGGTAAGATTCTCTTATAAACCACTAGTACGTCTCTGGAATTTTGAATTTACGGTGACTTTACGCTCTTCTTTCTCGCTCCTCTAGGCGGTTTCATCTGTTACCAGAGCTCTGGAACTCTTTGTGAAACCTGAAGAGCTGGGTGGAGAGAATTGCTATAAATGTAGCGAGTAAGATTTTGACGAATTAGGTCTTAATCCTAGATGTCAGTTTTATATGTTGCATGACTCTGTTGGACTACCTCTAAACTTTGGATCTACTTACGAGTTTTGTGGAAGTTTATAAAACACTTGGATTTTTGTTTCTTTGGAGGGGGGAAGTCTTGTTCAGAGGCATTCCCTATGGGTTTGCAATTCTCTGGCTCGTATTTTGCCATCAGAATTCAAAAAGAGATACTTTTGTTCTTTCTATTTATTAGCTCTCGACAGTACTTTTCTTGATGTAAACTGCCCAGTTTCCGTTGTTCTCTGGGCTAGTGGCTAATTTTCACTGCTTACACTGTAGGTCCTACCTTGGAGCGGGCAATGTATCAAACTGAACTATTGTGTTTCAAAGGATGGCAGACAGTTTCAGTGTCTTTCCAGACAAGCTCAGTACATGAAGACTTCCTACTGTTAAATGTCTCCCTCCTGTAGAATGACCATGTGCTTCTGTTGTATTTTTGATGTTGATAGACGACCTATGTTGGAGATTATTTGCAATTTCTAGTCCTGGGGACCAAGGCTCTCTCGTTCCACTTTCATTATTTGTATTTCTCTTGAAAGCTGAAAGAATGTATCCAGGATTGGAGTTCAAATAGCCACTTTTGTAGACCAAGAAATGGTACCTTGCCATCCAACCTGGTAATACCCTTTCGTGAGAGATTCCTGTTCCTGCTATGCCCGGGGTTTTGGGAGAATTTACCTTCTTCACTGTATTAACAAACCTGACACGCAGTGCATGGGTTTATGAAGAGAAAAAAGACCAACCTATTATGCAAGTAAATGTCATTCAAATAGCACAGGCATGCGTGAGACATTAAAATGAGTTTGTTTTGGGGGCGAAAAAAGAAGATGCCTTCAAACACTTATCTCTGCTTGTTTTTAAGGTGTAAAAAGATGGTTCCTGCATCCAAGAGATTTACCATACACCGTTCTTCCAAGGTTCTCACAATATCACTGAAAAGATTTGCAGATTTCACAGGTGGAAAGATCAACAAGGTATATTTACCACTGTAATACAACTATATCATCGTGTAATGGGACATCCCCCAAAGCTGAAAGTTGTTTATATTTTCAGACAATAATTGTAGACTAACGACTATGGCTTATTCTTTCTCTTACTATCAATAAAGTTCCCGCTTGACAAGAAGCATATGCTTTCCTCTGAGAAGGCTGATTCATCAGGAAACAGTTCTCTGCAACTTCTAGTCTTAAACATTGTTTATGGGAAGACTTATTTGTAGTGAATCAAGAAATATCTTCTAGAAATATATTCTAGAAATAAATTCTAGTCTGTGTTTTTTGGAAGTGTTTTTCTCTGGCTAGCCCACGAAGTACTCTGGGATAATTTTTCTATCTTCTTGGTCTCTCTTTAGGAGGTGAAATATCCGGAGTATTTGGACCTGAGAGCCTACATGTCACAGTCAATGGGAGAACCACTGCTCTATGCCTTATACGCGGTGCTGGTACATCACGGTGTCAGCTGTCACTCAGGACACTATATATGCTATGTAAAGGTAGAAGTCAACAGCATTTCTAACAGGGTAAAGGTTGTGCTGGCAAACCAGTGAAAGCGTGACTAGCAGCTACTGTTTCTAGGGAAAAAGATATCATTATATTTTTATTTGACACGTGTGTATTTTGTTCCTATCCGTGATTTCATTTGGAACACGTGCAATTCACCTAAAGAAATGGTTGTCTTTATTTGCAGGCTGGTAATGGACTTTGGTATCAGATGAATGATGCTAAAGTAGTCCGTACTGACATTAAGAGAGTTCTTGGTCAGCAAGCTTACATACTTTTTTATATCAGGTAATAACAAATCTTAACATGTGTTCAGAAGAGATTTACTTTCCTGTTATTGATATTTTTCTGTTTTGCAAGTGTTTTTCTTGCTATCCCAGGGAAAGATTATTATTTGTCTAATTCAGTTCTGTCTAACCTGAAATTCTCTGTGTCATTTATTATCTTTTGTTGCTTGGCCTGAAACTGCAGCACTTGTGTAAATTGCTATCTATGTGTTACCTGTAGCTGGCTAATTTAGAGAAGGAGAGAAATGAAGGTCATCTGTCGTGTAAGAATGAATTATTGTTCTGAAAGTGATAGTCTTAGTAGCAAGACTGTTCTCTCCTTTTCAGTTTGTAGTCTTGGCGAAGCCTTCTGTAGAGAAGGCTTCCATATCGTATGAACTGTTCCTCTAAAATTATAGGATGGGATTTAATCCAAGAGTAGGCTGAAAGAAAAACTAAACTACAATCACTGCTCTTTTCTGAAGGCGCTATGATTTGACACTTGGAGAACGTGCGTTTTACTTGCCAGCACCATCTTATCCCTGTTCATTCCCTCCTGGTCAGCAGGGGGCTAATAGTAAGCAGGCTGGATTTATGGGACCACGACTTCTTCCTCATATGATTAAGGTAATTCAGGGAAGTGGGAGGGCAGGTAACGGCACCAAACTGCTAGTGGGTTTGGGGTTTGGTGTGGGGTTTTTTGTTTGGTTTTCAGCATCTTAGTTTTGTTTTCCTTCCCATGCTGCAGCTTTCTTCACAGCCTTCATGCTACAGCCAGAGTCATTCAAACAGTGGTTACTGCTAAATTGTGCAGCCATGCGACTCCATTACTTTATACCTCCAAGACAGCTTTCTAAAGCACAGAGAGCTACACTCTTTGACAATTTAAGCAGAGTGTACTAATCCTCGAATCATTTAAAAGAGGACTTGTTTTTCCTATCGTCGTCACTTTAGCTAAGACAGGGAAAACTAAGTGTCTTATTCCTGAGCACCAGAACAATTACTTCAGGCTTTTCAGGGTATGTTTAAAGGGGAAAATAAATATATTTGGGAATAGCAGCAGGTAATGTTAAGTTGTTTGGCTGGTTTTCAAAGATGATGTTAATTTGATTCCAATCGGCTGTAAACCAAAAGCAGGAATTGAATACGCTTATTGGACTTGCATTTATCTTTAAAGGGCAGTGTGTTTTTCTTTGTAGGTGTTAAGACCATTTGTAGAAATACTCAGTAGGAGAGTTTTGTGTTTCAAAATGTTAAATGCAGTGTTTGCGTTAATCCATCTTGCCATTTCTTCTTTTTAAATACAGAATTCAAGCCGTTTAAATGGAAATGGATCCATAAAAGAGGACGCAAAGACCACTGGTGTCACCCTAAAAAGGCCATCTTCAGCACCACCGATGGCCTGTGTTCAAAACCAGACAATTACCAGGCCTTCAATTACTGATCCGTCAAGAAAACAGAAGATCACCACCAGTATTCACAATAAATTGCCTGCTCGTCGGACTGTGTCACAGCCTGACTGTCTTAGCAGTGCTGCGGAGGATGAAGATCTCTACCAGGCTGTTCCTTCATCCACAATTACAAATTCGGTAATGCAAATGAAGCAAATGCAAACAAGCAAAAAAGTTTCTGATGAGATTTTTGTGGAGCCAACAGTGAATGAAAATCCTAAACTCAGCTCTGATAACACAGTCCCTTACGGTGCAGAATCTTCAGGAAAATCTGAGGAGGAGTCAAAGGGCTTATTTAAAAGGAATTGCAATGCAATGTCCTCTAATGGAATTTTGGTTGGAAAGGTAGTCCGTACATTGCAGCATTCCGGTTCTTCCTGTCAGAATGCTGACGAAGGAAGATCCCAGCATGAGCTGCCAAAAACCGATTCACTAAATGGTGCTATTAGGTTAGGTAATGAATCGAAAGAAAACGCACTGAAACTTGATGATTCCACTTGCCGAGTTGAACCTGTTAAACCTTCTGAGATGTTCTTTTCTAAAACAAATGGATTGCTTGAAACATAGATTTGCTCCATCGAGAATTTCTCACCTATGATGTATTCGGGAGTGTTTATTGTGTTCCTAATTCAGGTGAAATACTGAGAAAACACAGCACAAATGTGATTGTAAGACTTTGTGGTATTATCCCATTAGAATTTGCAGACCTGAGCTTACATTAGAACTTGTCAACTTAAGCTCAGCTGAGATAAAAATTCCTAAGTTTCATAAAGTAGATTTTGGGAGGTGAGTTGGGGTTATCTTTGAAGTGTAGATAATGCATACAACTCAAAACGGTCTTGCTTACCATTTAATGGAGAAATTCTGACAAGACTAGTCCTCAGTACTACTACAAATAGTATTGTTTTGTCTGCTGACTTGTGCGTTTTGATTGCAGATGCCTGGAGCTATGCCTTCAGTCAATCGAGAAGTCATCACGGAGTCCCTCACAGCCAGCCAGCTGAACAGCTTGTCAGAGGAAACGAGGTAAAATGAGCACAGTCTGATTAAGACAAGACCTTATGGAAGTTCGTTACGGTTTTATCTGTCTACTAATAGTATTTAATGGAAGGATTTAAATTAGTACAATTCCATGCTGTATGTCCAGCGTTACGAACAGAACTAATGATCAGCACTGAGCATATCACTCTGATGCAGGTTGGTGCCTCAAGGAGAACTTGTGTTCCTTCATAGAATGTTTTTCCATTTTTCTCCACTGTCTGGAGAAACACTGGCTGTTCCCCGCTCGCCCCTATGCCTTTTTTCTCAGAGCAGCAGGTGGAAGGAGACGGATGCATTTGCTTTTTTAGTGCAATGGCTTCAGAAGCAAGAGGGGAGAAAGCACTTTCTCAGGGAGCTGAAGAAGGTGTCCTAATCACAGGAGAGGTTTCTAAATGGCATATCTCTGCGAGTGTTCCTGTAGTCTGGAGGTTTTTGTTTGTTTGTTTGCCTTTGGAAGGTTTTACTGTTAATCTTCACGTCCTTCAGCAGAAGTGAGAAATGTGATTTTATTTTGTGCAGTGTCGCGGACCCTGCGAAATCTACTGGGAAGGATGAATACCTCGCACAGTACCAATGTGATGACGGTGGAGACAAGGAGAAACCAAGAAGATCAAAAGAACGTGACCTCATTTCTAATGAAAACGTTTTGTACGGCAAAGAGACTTCTGAGCCTGGTGAGAAATTGCGGCAAACTTCCTCTCTCAAGTGTGACACTGAATGTAGCTCTGATAAGCTTTCCTCCTCAGCTATTGCAGAGAGAGTCCAAGGTAGAAAGGACAAGACTAAAAACACTGAGAAAGAGCATTACCAAAGCAAGAGGGAACATGCTCCTAGTGAAGAGAAGGAGAATCAAAAAGCAGGTCCTTCCAGCAAGAGGAGGTGTTCTCAGAGCGTGGAAGTTGTTGAGCAAAAGCGTCACAAGCAGGAGCACTGGGAGGGAAGCAGGTGCAGATCTTTCCCTGGTGAAAGAAACAGCCCTGAGAATGGCAGAAGAGCAGTCAAATATTCAAAGTACAGATCTGGCAGCGGAGGAAGATCAGAACAAGGTAGCAATAGATATTACCGATCCAAAGGGGAAAGAAGTTGGAGCAGAGAAAGATACTATCGAGATGAAGCACGGAGGTGGGAAAGATGTAGCTATTACAATGATTACTATTCACCTCATGCGACAGGAGACAGTAGAGAGAGAAAGTTCTCTCACGGCGATGCAGCCTTTGACAAATGGACTGCAACTTACTACGGCAGGTCACATAAGCATTATCATTACAAAAGTGGATGGCCTCACGGTTCCCTCTTGAGAGATGAAGATGGACGTCGCTTTAGCACACCCGGAGCAGACTTGCATCGTTGCTCGGTATCTCAGCAACATTCTGGAAGACATTCTCGTGAAAGACATGCGCTTCCACCTGTGTCAGCTCATTTGGAGAACTGTCGCCAGAAAAATGAAACAGAAGGAAACAGAAAAAGAAAATCTACCCGTGCAGAAGG
Organism: Anas acuta; assembly: GCF_963932015.1. NCBI lineage: Eukaryota > Metazoa > Chordata > Aves > Anseriformes > Anatidae > Anas > Anas acuta. Next base: position 22,292,424 of record NC_088988.1, on the reverse strand, counting down.
TAGTGAAAGTGAAATAGAAAGGAAAGACAGAAAGATAGAAAAGGAGCTTTTAGGTGGTGAAAAAAATGCAAAAATATCACAAGTTCTAGAAGAAAAAGAAGTCTAAGGATAAACATGGAGAGAGTCTAAGGATAAACATGGAGAGAAGGATTCCAAGTAAGCAAGGATTCCAGCATACTCCGCATTTTTTATCCTAATTCTTTTCTGGGTGCTTCTCATGTATTCCTTCTTTTTTTTTTTTTTTTCTCCTTTTTTTTTCTTCTCTTTTTTTCTTCTTCTTTTTTTTTTTTTTTTTTTTTTTTTTTTTCTGGTAGTTTCTAAGTTACTTAGATAGCATCAGCTGGCTGGGGATCATGTTGTTAGGTTGATCAGTGAAGATAGGAAAGCTATTGCTGAATTGTGTCAGAGCACTAGCTTTGGACCACATAGTTGGAAACACATCCGTACACCATTCTGGATTAGGTTAAAAGTTTTTTTCTGCTTGCACGTATTCCAGAGCTAGCCATTGTTAATGATCTGTGTACAAACCAGGACCTATGGTCCTCCAATCTGAGGGCTTAAGTTTGCTACATCTAAAGTAAGTTGCGTGTGCACAAAGCACCACAAAATAGCTGACATGCTGCAAATCATCACCTGTGGTAAAATAAATAAAGTTTCATATAGGCAACAAGTGCCACATCTTTTTTTCTCTTTTAAACTTGCATGTTTCTTTCAGACTTCACGATTTGTGTTTCTGTGTGCTCCACTTTGACAATGCCAATCGCAAGCGTAAAACAAGAAGAAAAAGGAGAAGAAAAAGAAGAAAAAAGAGAAACAGCAGGAAAGTGAAAGGCTCCTTGGAACACTTAGATCCTCGTTTCCAGAAGATAACGCGGGAGAAGAAGGAAGAATCCCATCCTCCAGATGGCTCTTCATGTGAGCAATGCAGAAGTGAGAGCAGTAAACAACCTTACAAGGAAGGGAAGCCTTCCAGTGCAGGCGAAAGCAAGAAATACAGCCCCGTCTCATCCAACGAGTGTATTAAAGGTAAGCGGCCGCAGTGTGTTTGAGGAATTCCTTTTCTATTAATGTAGAGATTATTTCCAACAGTCTTGAAGTGCTTGGTGAGTTAACAGTCTGCTGGATATTAAAAAAAAAAGCGGATGGACTTTTTCTTTCCGTTTTTAAATGACCACTAGGAAAGAATGCCTGAAATAAAGAGGTAAAAGGCAAATAGTTTTCATTTGGTGTGATGATTAAGTGGCAAACAAGAGGAAGAGTTGCAAGATCCCTTCTTAAATTCAGTCCAGCCAAGTAGGAAAAGTAAACGTGGACAGCTGTATCTTGGCAAAGAAGATAGTAGGGAGCAAGGAGGTTTAGCAGTCAAGATGGAAGGTGATGCCATGAGGCTTACAGGCTAGTAATGTTCTAGTGAAACCCAGCCTTCCTAAAGAAACCTGCCTGACTACTTCACGTGAATAACAGACTCTGTTCAGCTATTTCCTAACATAGAAAGGGTGTTGACTGCTTCTTCAGAGTAACATAAGTTAGTGATACTACTGAAATAGTTGTGGTTCAGATGTAGATCTGATTTCTCCTAAGCACGCTCAATTCACAGCTGTTGATCCTCCAGCGGAGGCTTTGCAATTGAACACCTGGAGAATAGGTAAATTTCCCGCTGTTGTTCTCCTATCCTCTTGTTTTGTTTTGTTTTGTTTTCCTAGTAGAATAGGCTTAAGACTCTGAAGAAACAGGCTGCTTTTTTTCATTTCCAACACTGGCTGTTCCTCCTGAGCCCCGCCTTCTATTTTTGCAGTCACAGGATACGTGAATGTAAATTCTTGGGAGAGAGGTAGAAAACTCTGTTTCAACTGGTGTTTTTTTCGGCTATGTGGGGAGACCAAATAGGGTGGTTTTGAATCTTCTGGCTCTTATTCAGAGCAGCAGCATGTGGAGGGAGACAGATGTGTGTGCTTTTTTAGTGCAATGGCTTCAGAAGCAAGAGGGGAAAAAACACTTTCTCTGGGAGCTGGAGAAGGTGTCCTTATCGCAGGAGAGGTTTCTAAATGGCATATCTTTGCGAGTGTTCCTGTAGTCTGGAGGTTTTTGTTTGTTTGTTTGCCTTTGGAAGGTTTTACTGTTAATCTTCACGTCCTTCAGCAGAAGTGAGAAATGTGATTTTATTTTGTGCAGTGTCGCGGACCCTGCGAAATCTACTGGGAAGGATGAATACCTCGCACAGTACCAATGTGATGACGGTGGAGACAAGGAGAAACCAAGAAGATCAAAAGAACGTGACCTCATTTCTAATGAAAATGTTTTGTACGGCAAAGAGACTTCTGAGCCTGGTGAGAAATTGCGGCAAACTTCCTCTCTCAAGTGTGGCACTGAATGGAGCTCTAAAAAGCTTTCCTCCTCAGCTATTGCAGAGAGAGTCCAAGGTAGAAAGGACAAGACTAAAAACACTGAGAAAGAGCATTACCAAAGCAAGAGGGAACATCACGGAACATTTTCCGTGATTTTCTTCCTGAGCAGAAGTGTGCAGTACTCCTTTTCCATTAATGTAGAGATTATTTCAAACAGTCTTGAAGTGCTTGATGACTTACCAGTCTGCAGATGTATTATCAAACCAAAAAAAAACCCCGACTTGGTAGACTATTTTTTTCCCACTTTTGAATGACTACTAGGAAGAAGGTTGTTCCGGCATCAAGAAAGTCATGTGGAATGTAACAAAATTTACTGAACCAGTAAATAAAAACTATATTTTTCTATTAGTTCCATTGTTTCAACTCTTCTGACGCTTATGGATGGCACAGATAACAGAGAGGAGATCGTGGTAATCGGAGCTACCAACAGACTGGATTCTATAGATCCTGCTTTACGAAGACCAGGACGCTTTGGCAGAGAGTTCCTCTTCAACTTGCCAAATAAAGAGGTGAGAACTTGAATTCAACGTTAGTTCTACCATGGCAAAGTCCAACTTTATAGGAAAAAAAAATAATTGACAACTTGAAAAAAGAGTGATATGTGGAGACACTGCGTTGTTCCATGGAGGGCAAATCTGGTACTGGATATATATGGTCAGGATGATACCACCAAGTAGTTAGTTCTATAATCAAACCTTTCGTTCCCAAAGTTGTACCTGTTTGCTTAATTATTTAGTCCACTTGGGCGTTTTCATCATGAAGTTGTGTTTTTGGTCTCAATCCTTCACTTCTGAATGAATAGGGGACGTGTTTGCATTTGATTGTGCCCCGGATCGGTGGTAGTAGTTTGAGTCATAATTATTTTCTTCTTTATAGTAATTGTAGCAATTTGAAGCATTGTGCCAGAAGTGCTTTCTGTGCATTTACTGACTGAAAAGCAAATGTGATGAAGTAATGAGACTGTCACAATGAAAGCTTGCTAAGTTTTAGAGAAGTTTTTTGGACAACAAAGAAATGTTTCTGGATAAATTTTTCATTACAGTATTTTCCTCTGGGTCATTAGGTCTCGTAGTTTGGAAACTTGTTATTGAAACTATAAATGCCTTTTCTTTCATTGTAGGTTCCTAGAAAAAGTTCAGTATAACAAATAAGAAATATTCAATTTCCTGGTTGAAAATGCAGAGTGTATATTAAATAACTGTAAAATACTTGAAAGTTGAGCAAGTAAGAAAAGCGTATTAATAGATGAGGGGTTTTGAGGGAGGACTGGGGTTTTTTTGTTTGTTTGTTTGTTTGCTTGCTTTTTGGTTTGTTTGTTTCTTGTTGGTATTTTTAAGGAAAACTTGAGACAAGCTAAAATGCAATGATTTTGCTTCCAGGCTAGAAAAGAAATTTTCAAGATTCATACTCGTGACTGGACCCCTAAGCCACCGGACATGTTGCTTGATGAACTAGCTGAGAAATGCATTGGTAAGACTGAAACCAAAATGGATTCTTGCTTGTGAGCAAGTTGTAAAGAACCTTAGCTTGTACCAGGCAGTACCCAAGCTCTTGTGCCTTGCTGCACAACTAGTCAACGAGGCAGCTGGCACGCCTTCATAGCAATCAGAGTTAGATGCTTTCATCTATTTACTCTTTGTTGTCGTTCTTTTTGTTGTCTGAAAACGTTAAATGGTTCTGGGGCATCTTCCTCAAGAGTATAGTTTTTGATGAGGAGTCTGCTTCAGCTGCATAAGCGCAGGATATCAGACAGTGCGCAACATGAAACTTCCCTGCAGAGCGGTAGCACTTTGAATTCCCTGTTAACCTGTTTGGTTTTGGAATTACAAATTGTTTAAATGTTGCATGTTGTAAACCTGGGCCTTGACTGATGTAACGTTTGATTTTTGTTTGTTAGGATACTGTGGTGCAGATATCAAATCTTTATGTACTGAAGCTGCGCTGTGCTCTCTACGCCGATGCTATCCTCAGATTTATGCAAGTAGGGAGAGGTTGCTTCTATTAAAATAAAAGCAAAGGACTTTTTCATGGCTCTGAAGAAGGTTGTTCCGGCATCAAACAGGATCGTGGCTTCACCCGGACAAGCACTATCACCCATTTTCAAGCCACTTTTTAAAAGATCAGGAGCGAATATTTTACAAGTTGTGCAGAAGATCTTCCCGCATGCACAGCTTGCACTAAAGGAGGACCGACAGCAAGGTATAACCACAGCATCCACTTCTTTATAATTCTGCTAAAGCAAAAACTTGTGGTTTGTGCAATCAACTTAAACCTTTCAGACATAATGATGGTAGAATTTTATTATTTGCATGTGCATGTCTTTCTTTTGGGCATGTCTGGAAGATAACGCATAGGTTTTATTCTGGATTCGAAACTGAAATGCCAAATGGAAGCCCTGAATGACTCAATACACAGTAAAGGACGATGCGTTCTCTACTGAAGCATCCTGCTTCTGACGGCAGCTAAGATAATTAGCATTTGTAGAGGTTGACTTGAGGTTTGAAGTATAAGGCAGCTATTTTTCTTTAAAAAATCAAAACTCAGATATTTGGAGGGGAAGCATTTCTAGGTCAATGTTTCTAATTCCTTTCTGAAGAATGTCGGGACCAGGATACAAGTATAACTGGTCTAAGCTAAATACTGTTTTAGCTATCATCATTTTTAACCAGTCTCCTAATTTAAATGTTTGTAGATCGTACTATACATGTGCACGTGAGATCAATTAGCACTGATATTTACTAGATGAATGGAATTCTGTGGCCATCACATCCTTAATCCCCGTGCTTTCATTGTGGGAACCTCCTCCAGAAAGAAATGGTCTTGTTTTTTTTTGTTTTTTTTTTAGCTATTTAGCAACTGCGGAAATTGTTTGTAATCTCCTTTATTCTAAGGGGGAGAAAAAAATCACCAAGAGTAGCGTACCTTATACGTACACATCAGTGGGACTTAGTACAGCTTTGTAGGGCCTTGTGCCATCTCCTTAGATCTGTGGTGGGATGAACTCTAGGAAATAGCTTTCAGTGTGTGCTCTCAAATGAAGAAAGGGTTTTGGCACTGATTTAGAAGCTGTATTCATGTAAGAGAACGAGACAAAGGCTATTCAGGAAAGTTAACAAACCTCTTTTGTCTTTCAGACCATTTAAATCCTATTTTACAAGATGATACGTTCGACAGTGATGACGATGCATCCTTGGTTTCTGGAGATGAATTAAAAGATGGAATGCCTGACGGACCAGAGAAAAAACGCCTCTGTTTCAGCAGGTAAAGAAAGATAGATCCGTGTTATGTTTAGATTCTCAGGACTGCTGAGTCTTTGTAAACAGTTCCAGCTGTTAAAAGTGCGAGGGGTGGTAGACGAAGGGGTAACATCAAGTTTGTGTGTTGAAGGGGTGCTTGGTATTCACAAGGAGAAAGGGTGAAGGGACTAAAGTGGTAATGAAGTTGCTCTGAATGACCAAATTGAAAAGCCCAGGCTTGTCTTCCTAAGCCAAAGTGATCCGTAGACTACCAGAACACGTTGACTTAATCCATGGCATTCTTTGAAAGACTCAAGACCACATAAATGTCCTGTCTGTCCTTTTAGCTAAAAATACCCCAACTTTATGGGTTTGTGTTGCCACCTTTTGCCCTTCTGTTTTCCAGGATTCTTAAACCAATGGTGAATTATGTAGCAGAAAGAAAACTGAGAAATGGCTTGTTAAAACACCTTGAGAAAAATCTGAATGGTGTCTTTATTTGTTAAGCCACCAAATTGTGTTAATCTTGTGGTATTTTAGTATGGAAGTCATGCAAGCCCACTGTTGGAAAGTTAGATCATGTTGTCACAGCTGGATCAGTTATTTTTCTCAGTTTCTATTGCTGTGCTGTCCAGAAGATTTTCTGTCCTCTAGAGCAAGGCTAAGTCTCTAGAATCTTTGATTTAAGCCAGCAAAGGTACAGCCTGATTGAAGTGGGGAAACAAATGCTCCTCACAAATTTATTTCCTAGTAGTAAAGCAAGATTGCAGGGATATTAATTTGCAGTCTTGGTTCAGTACAGAATAGGCAACACAAGGGAAGAAGATGAATCAATTTGAATGACTGAATAACTTAACTGGAAATCTTACATGTATTTAATGTACCGCTGCCATTTGGTTTATTTGGATTATTCCACCTCGCACTCCGCCACCTCCTCGTCTGCCACATCCTCCTCCGCCACCTCCTCCTCCTCCTCCGCCTCCACCTCCTCCTCCGCCACCACCTACTCCTCCGCCACCTCCTCCTCCTCCGCCACCTCCTCCTCCTCCGCCACCTCCTCCTCCTCCGCCACCTCCTCCTCCTCCGCCACCTCCTCCTCCGCCACCTCCTCCTCCTCCGCCACCTCCTCCTCTGCAACCACCTACTCCGCCGCCACCTCCTCCTCCGCCGCCACCACCTCCTCCGCCACCTCCTCCTCCTCCGCCACCTCCTCCTCCGCCACCTCCTCCTCTGACACCTCCTCCTCCTCCGACACAGCCTCCTCATTCTCCACCGCCTCCACCTCCGCCACCTCCTCCTCCGCCTCCACCTCCTCCTCCTCCGCCACCTCCTATTCAGCCTCCTCCTCCTCCTCCGCCACCGCCTCCTTCTCCGCCACCGCCTCCTCCTCCTCCACCGCCTCCACCTCCTCCTCCACCGCCTCCTCCGCCACCTCCTCCTCCTCCGCCTCCACCTCCTCCTCCGCCACCTCCTCCTCTTCCACCACCTCCTCCTCCTCCGCCACCTCCTCCTCCTCCTCTTCCACCTCGTCATCCGCCACCACCTCCTCCTCCTCCACCGCCTCCTCCGCCACCTCCTCCTCCGCCACCACCTCCTCCTCCACAGCCTCCACCTCCTCCTCCACCGCCTCCTCCGCCACCTCCTCCTCCTCCGCCTCCAACTCTTCCTCCGCCACCTCCTCCTCTTCCACCACCTCCTCCTCCTCCGCCACCTCCTCCTCCTCCGCCACCTCCTCCTCCTCCGCCTCCACCTCCTCCTCCGCCGCCTCCACCTCCTCCTCCACCGCCTCCTCCGCCACCATCTCCACCTCCTCCATCACCTCCTCCTCCTCCGCCACCTCCTCCTCCTCCGCCACCTCCTCCTCCTCCGCCTCCAACTCTTCCTCCGCCACCTCCTCCTCTTCCACCACCTCCTCCTCCTCCGCCACCTCCTCCTCCTCCGCCACCTCCTCCTCCTCCGCCTCCACCTCCTCCTCCGCCGCCTCCACCTCCTCCTCCACCGCCTCCTCCGCCACCATCTCCACCTCCTCCATCACCTCCTCCTCCTCCGCCACCTCCTCCTCCTCCGCCACCTCCTCCTCCGCCGCCTCCTCCTCCTCCTCCACCGCCTCCTCCGCCACCATCTCCACCTCCTCCATCACCTCCTCCTCCTCCGCCACCTCCTCCTCCTCCGCCGCCTCCTCCTCCTCCGCCGCCTCCTCCTCTTCCGCCTCCTCCTCCTCCTCCGCCACTTCCTCCTCCTCCTCCACCGCCTCCTCCTCCTCCGCCATGTCCTCCTCCGCCTCCACCTCCTCCTTCGCCTCCACTTCCTCCTCCGCCACCTCCTCCTCCTCCGCTACCTCCTCCTCCTCCGCCACCTCCTCCTCTTCTGCCTCCTCCTCTTCCTCCACCGCCTCCTCCTCCTCCTCCACCGCCTCCACCTCCTCCTCCACCTCCTCCTCCTCCGCCAACTCCTCCTCCGCCACCTCCTCCTCCACCACCTCCTTTTCCACCACCTCCTCCTCCTTTGCCACCTCGTCCTCTTCCACCGCCTCCTCCTCCTCCGCCACCTCCTCCTCCTCCTCCACCGCCTCCTCCTCCTCCGCCTACTCCTCCTCCGCCACCTCCTCCTCCTCTGCCACCTCCTCCTCCGCCGCCTCCTCCTCCTCCTCCGCCACCGCCTCCTCCTCCTCTACCGCCCTCCTCCTCCTCTACCGCCTCCTCCTCCTCCGCCACCTCCTCCTCCTCCTCCACCGCCTCCTCCTCCTCTGCCACCTCCTCCTCGGCCTCCACCTCCTTCTCCGCCACCACCTCCTCCTCTGCCACCTCCTCCTCCTCCTCCACCGCCTCCTCCTCCTCCGCCTACTCCTCCTCCGCCACCTCCTCCTCCTCTGCCACCTCCTCCTCCGCCGCCTCCTCCTCCTCCTCCGCCACCGCCTCCTCCTCCTCTACCGCCTCCTCCTCCTCTACCGCCTCCTCCTCCTCCGCCACCTCCTCCTCTGCCTCCACCTCCTCCTCCGCCACCTCCTCCTCTGCCTCCACCTCCTCCTCCGCCACCTCCTCCTCCTCCACCTCCTCCTCCTCCGCCACCACCTCCTCCTCCGCCACCACCTCCTCCTCCGCCACCACCTCCTCCTCCGCCACCACCTCCTCCTCCACCTCCTCCTCCTCCTCCGCCACCTCCTCCTCCTCCGCCACCTCCTCCTCCTCCGCCACCTCCTCCTCCTCCTCAACCACCTCCTCCTCCGCCACCACCGCCTCCTCCACCACCGCCTCCTCCGCCACCTCCTCCTTCTCTTCCGCCTCCTCCTCCTCTGCCACCTCCTCCTCCGCCACCTCCTCCTCCGCCGCCTCCTCCTCCGCCGCCTCCTCCTCCGCCGCCACCTCCTCCTCCTCCTTCACCGCCTCCACCTCCTCCTCCACCACCTCCACGTCTGCCACCTCCTCCTCCGCCTCCACCTCCTCCTCCGCCACCACCTCCTCCTCCGCCACCTCCTCCTCCTCCGCCACCTCCTCCTCTTCCGCCACCTCCTCCTCCTCCGCCACCACCTCCTCCTTCTCCACCGCCTCCTCCTCCTCCTCCGAAACCTCCTCCTCCGCCTCCACCTCCTCCTCCGCCACCTCCTCCTCCTCCTCAACCACCTCCTCCTCCACCGCCTCCACCTCTGCCACCTCCTCTTCCGCCGCCGCCTCCTCCGCCGCCGCCTCCTCCTCCGCCGCCGCCTCCACCTCCGCCTCCGCCACCCCCTCCTCCGCCACCTCCTCCTCCGCCACCACCGCCTCCTCCGCCACCTCCTCGTCCGCCACCTCTTCCTCCTCCGCCACCGCCTCCTCATCCTTCTCCACCTCCTCCTCCTCCTCCTCCGCCATCTCCTCCTCCGCCTCCACCTCCTCCTCCGCCACCACCTCCGCCGCCACTTCCTCCTCCGCGACCGCCTCCTTCTCCGCCACCTCCTCCTCCTCCGCCACCTCCTCCTCCGCCTCGACCTTTTCCTCCTCCGCCACCTCCTCTTCCGCCACCACCGCCTCCTCCGCCACCGCCTCCTCCGCCGCCACCTCCTCCCCCGCCACCTGCTCCTCCGCCACCTGCTCCTCCGCCACCTCCTCCTCCTCCTCCGCTGCCACCTCCTCCGCTGCCCCCTTCTTCTCTTACTCCCCCTTTTCCACCTATGCCTCTTCCTCATCCTCCTCCTTTTCTTTTTCCACCTTCTCCCATCTCCACTCTCCAATACTCTGGCTCCCACTGCCCCCCTTTGGCCCTTTTATAGGGAGGAGCAGCCACACCCTTGATTGATGACAAGCCATTTGCATAATAGCTAACAATCGCTACCCAGGCAACAAGCAACGCATCACAGAGCGTCATCAAGATGATAGGAGCCGCCAGCTGCTACCTTACAGGGTCACAGTGCCATGGTCCTGTGGGGTGACAAATGGAACGAGAATTAAGAGCGGTGGGCAGCGCTCACAGCCATAGCCTCCCAGAGAAGGCCAAAAAAATCACAAATACAAAAAGAAAAAGAGCATTAGGAGGAAGAAGAGGAGGCCAAAAAAGTCACAAATAAAAAAGAAAAGAGCATGAGGAGGAGGAGGAGGAGGCCAAAAAAGTCACAAATACAAAATAAATAAAGAGGAGGAGGTGGAGGAGAGGGCCAATAAAATCACAAATCCAAAACAAAAGAGGAGGAGGTGGAGGAGATGGCCAATAAAATCACAAATACAAAAAATAAAGAAGAGGCGGAAAAGGTGGCCATAAAAAAATAAAAAAAAAAAAAAAACAAAAAAATAAAGAGGATGAGACGGAGGCCAAAAAAATCACCAATACAAAAAAAAAAAAAGAGGAGGAGGTCAACAAAAACACGAATAAAAAAAAGAGCATGAGGAGGAGGAGGTGGCCAAAAAATCACAAATACAAAAAAGAGAAGAAGGAGGAGGCCAAAATAATCAGAAATACGAAAAAAAAAGAGATAGACGAGGAGGAGGTGGCTAAAAATATCACAAATACAAAATAAAAGAGGATGAGGAGGAGAAGGTGGACACAAAAATCACAAATACAAAAAACATTAGCATGAGGAGGAGGAGATGGCGAGAAAATTACAAATACAGAAAACAAAAAGAGGTTGAGGAGGAGGAGGTGGCCAAAAAAAGTCACAAAAACAAGAAAACAGGAGGAGAAGGAGGCGGAGGCCAAAAAAACTCAAAAATCCAAAAAAAAAAGAAAGAGGAGGAGGAGGAGGAAGTGGCCAAAAGAATCACAAATACAGAAGAAAAGAAGAACAGGAGGAGGAGGAGGCAGCCAAAAAAATCACAAATACAGAAAAAAAAAGAAGAGGAGGAGGAGGAGGTGGTCAAAAGATCAAAAATACAAAAAAAAAAAAAAGAGCATGAGGATGAGAAGGTGGCCAAAAAAAATCAGAGGTATAAAAAAAGGAGCACGAGGAGGAGGAGGTGGCCAAAAAAATCACAAATACAAAAAAAAAAAAAAAAGAGGTGGAGAAGGAAATGACCACAAAAAACACAAATACAAAAAAAAGAGGAGGAGGAGGAGGAGGTGGCCAAGAAAATCAAAAGTACAAAAAAAAGAAGAGGCGGAGGAGAAGGTGGCTATAAAAACTCAAAAATACAAAAAAAAAAGCATGAGGAGGAGGAGGTGGCCAAAAAAGTCACAAATACAAAAAAAAAAAAAGAGGAGGATGAGGAGGAGGCCAAAAAAATCACAAATACATAAAGAAAAGCATGAGGAGGAGGAGGTTGCAAAAAAAAAAAAACACAACACAAATCCAAAAAAAAAATAGGAGGAGGAGGAGGAAGCGGCCAAAAAAATCATTGTATTTGGTCACCTCCTCTTCCTCCTCTTTTTGTTTTTGTATTCGTGATTTTTTGGCCCCCTCCTCCTCCTCCTCCTCTTTTCTTTTTTGTATTTGTGATATTTTTGGTCACCTCCTCCTCCACTTTTCTTTTTTTTTTTAAACCACACTGGTGTGGTTTAACCCAGCCGACAGTTAAACAACACAGAGCTGTTCGCCCACCCTCCCCCCTCCCTTGTGCTTTCCAACAAAAGCTTTTCTATTATTGTATGAAATCATCTGCAATAGATTAACCCTTGTCATTATTCCTATCTCAGGAATTATCTGTGACACCTGGGTAACACGTGAGCTTACTGTGACCCCAGGGAGAGCCTTCCTGTAATTAAAGGCAACCTATAGGAAAGCTGGGGAGGGGGTCTTTATCAGGGCCTGGAGTGACAGGACATGGAATAATAGCTTTCAACTGAAAAGTTAGATTTCTAATATATGTTAGGAAGAAGTTCTTTACTTATAGTAAAGTATACATCCTGTGCATCTGCCAACTTCTGCATCTTATGGTTGCCTCCCCTACTTAAGAGAGGATGCTGGAGTGCTGGGTGAAACACTCAGATCTTACATAAACAAAGCAATAGCTTACCTTTTGCACTCAAATATGCGCCCAGTATGTTCAGCTAAAACAACTTCTACCCTACAGCGTTTTGTTGGAAGTTCCAATTTCCGTCTCAGTTTCAGGTACACCAAATTTTCCAGCAGGATTTCCGGGCCAGTGTTGTCTGTCTGCGATAGACTGCTTTGCTAGATCATCGTTCAGTGCTCCCTCTGCCAGGCACAGGCCTTTTTGTCTTAATCCCTTGTAAGAAAACTTGCAGAGGTATATTTGCCCATTTGCAGGTAGCTTGTGCTCCTCTTGCAGTGACGGTGTACTTAACCCAGTATTTGTCCACGAATGACAACCCCTGTGGTTAGGCAAGGAGTTAAAAGTTTAAACAGCAAAAATCCCATGGCTTGCTGTAGCTGAGCAAACCTCCTCCTTGGCCTCCTCCTCCACCGCCTCCTCCTCTGCCACCTTCTCCTCCTCCTCTTTTTTTGTTTTTATTCCTTTTTATTTTGGCTTCCACTTCCACCACCACCTCCTCCTCCTCCTCCTCTCTCCCCTGTCCAACACTCTGGCTCCCACTTCTCCCCTTTGGCCCATTTATAGGGAGGAGCAGCCACATCCCCGATTGATGACAAGCCTTTTGCATAATAGCTAACAATCGCTACCCAGGCAACCAGGCCACAAGCAATGCATCACAGAGCATCATCAAGTTGCTAGGAGCAGCCAGCTGCTACCTTACAGGGCTACTGTGCCATGGTCCTGTGGGATGACAAATGGAACTAGAATTAGGAGCAGCGGTCAACGCTCACCACCAGAGAGGGTCTTTTGTTTTGGAGTCCTCCGCCTCCTCCTCCTCCACCTCCTTCTCCTCCTCCACCTTCTACTCCTTCTCTTTTGTTTTTTTGTTTTTTTTGGCAGCCTCCTCCTCCACCACCTTCTCCTCCTCCACTTTTTTTTTTTCTTTTTTGCCACCACCTCCTCCTCTAGTATTCTACTATTTCTCCACCACCTTCTTCTCCTCTTCCACCTCCATCGTGTCCCTCTGCCTATCCCTTGCTCGCCTCCTCTTTTGTCACCACTCCTACTCATGCCGCCACCTCCTCAATCTTCTCCACCACCTCCTCAATCTTCTCCGCCACCTCCTCCTCCGCCACCTCCTCCACTGCCCCCTTCCTCTCTTACTCCCCCTTTTCCACCTATGCCTCTTCCTCATCCTCCTCCTTTTCTGTTTCCACCTTCTCCCATCTCCCCTCTCCAACACTCTGGCTCCCACTGCCCCCCTTGGCCCATTTATAGGGAGGAGCAGCCACATCCCCGATTGATGACAAGCCATTTGCATAATAGCTAACAATCGCTACCCAGGCAACAAGCAACGCATCACAGAGCGTCATCAAGATGATAGGAGCCGCCAGCTGCTACCTTACAGGGTCACAGTGCCATGGTCCTGTGGGTGACAAATGGAACTAGAATTAGGAGCGGTGGGCAGCGCTCACAGCCATAGCCTCCCAGAGAAGCCGCCTTGGCACACCTGGTTCCTGGCAACTCCTCCTGCCATTTCTGGGCTCACGATCATTGCTACCAGCATGCCTTAGCAAGGAGCATGCAGAGGAAGTTGGCCAGGAAGCTTCTGCCGAGGTGGAGGAGGCTGTGGAGGAGGAATAGTCAGTGGGGCTGGAGAAGGAGAAGGAGGAAGAGGCAGTGGAGGTGGAGGAGGTGTTGGAGGTGCAAGAGGCAGGGAAGGAGGAGAAGGAGGAGGAAAATGAGAAATAGGATTAGCAGGCGGGGGGCGAGGAGGACGCGGTAGACAAGGAGGAGGCAGTGGACAAGAAAAAGGCCGTGGACGATGAGGAGGAAGTGGAGGAGGAGGACGTGGTGGAGGTATCATAGAATCATTATTGTTGGAGGAGACCTTCACATTTGTCCGGTCTAGTCATCACTGTACTACCAATGTCACCCAATAAACCATGTTCCTAAGCACCAGCTCCAACCTTTCCTTGAACACCCTGCTCCTCTGGGGCCTCCTCCACAGGTCGCAGCCTCCTCTAGGGCAGATCCACCTGTTCCAACGTGGGCTCCTCCACGGGGGGGCTGCACCGTGGGGATCTGCTCCACGGGGGACCCATGGGCTGCAGGGGGACAGCCTGCTCCACCAGGGGCCTCTCCCTGCACAGGCCGCAGGGGAACTGCTGCTGTGAGCCTGGAGCACCTCCTGCCTCCTGCTGCACGGCCCTTGGGGGCTGCACAGAGCTTTCTCACTCCTCCCTGACCCAGACGCTGCTGGGCAGCAGCTTTTGTTCCCTTTCTTAGATGGGCTCTCCCCCAGGCGCAAACATCATCCTTTTGCTCTGCGTTCTGGGCAGCAGCGGGTGGGTCCCTCCTGGAAGGAGCCTCCTGGAAGCGGCCCTGAGCTCCCATGGGGCAGCTGCTGCATTCTTCTCACAGAGGACACCCCTGCAGCCCCCCGCTCCCACAGCCTGGCCACGCAAACCCAAGCCAAGACACTGAGCGAGCCTCCCTGATTGCCAGCCAGCAGCTGGCTCAGCCTGGGACCCCAGGCCAGTGCCCACAAGACTCTCCTGGGCCTTCCAAAGCAAGCCTTGTGGGGACGGAGCACCCACAAAGAACAGACTCACACAACAGGACTCCTTGCAAACACCGCCTCACAGACACCTGGGCCTTGAGCGGGTAGCTCCCCTTGAGCGAGCTCATTTCCTTCCCAGGAGCTGAAATGTGCCGTTTCGGGGGCATTTGGGGGCTACAGCGTGCTGCTAAGAGGGATGTTGGAGCTCCTGCAGGGCAGTGCTTCCACTAAGGCAAGGCCTTTTCTGCATCTTCTACTGCCCTGCAAGCGAGGATGCTTGGGGCACACAAGAAGCTGGCAGGGGACACAGCTGCAGGGATTGCAGGGATTCCTAAAGTCATAGCCAAATCCAAGAAAGAGAGGAGGACGTGATGCTTTTGATAGAAAGGAGCTGGGTTTTGGGGCAAAATCCGTCCCTTTTTCTATCCCAGAGACACCCAAGGGCGTAGGACAGCAGCACTGCAGGGCAGCAAGAGATGCTGTGCATTTCTCTCGTCGCCCTGAGACAGCCACTGGGTGACGATGGTGCCAAGCGTCTTGAAAGAGACCTTGCTTTCTCAGGCCCAGGTGTCCAGCTGCACACCAAGGCCGTCCCTGGCTTCCAGGCGCAGTTGCCAGGCCCAAGGCCGAGCTCCTCTGCGAACCCCCAGCCCAGCAGACCTTGCTCCTGGCGTTGTGGAGCAGCCATTTCACGGGAGCCTTTTCTCCTGGCAGTCAGCTTAGCGCCATAAGCTCTGCCAGCGGGACGCCTGAGAGCCGTGGGAGCTCAGCAGAGAGTCACTGTCAGCCTTGGAGCTCACAAAGGTGGGTGGCCACAAGTGCCCTGAGCGTCCAGCTCGCACTGAGGACTGCTGCTGGCACTCGAGGCGTGGAGGTCGGCATGGTGCAATGGGAGACGCCACTGTCCTGCTGGTGGGACAAGAGACACTGATGTGCTGCTGCTGCAGGAGGAGACTTGAAGGTGCTGCTGCTTCAAGGTGCTGAGGAGCGGGCAGCCTCCATGCCGGTGGCTGAGCTGAGCATGCTCCTGTTCATTAGCGCTCTCCCCTTCCTCTCTTTTTCTGGAGGTGGAGAGAGAGAAACGCACAGATCTCTTTCTTTCCCGGTAGGAAATGGAAGAGCCTCGTATCTACATATTGGCCAGATTCTGCCTGGCGCCCTTGGGACTGGGGATCTGTGTTGATCTGTAAGAACGAGCAATCGTCAGCACAGCAAATCCCCGTGACCTTGTGTCTATCAGCATCGTCCAAATCCCTCTCTAGAGCTGTGGGCTGGCTAAGCTGTGTGTTGGATGGTGAAAGTGGGAAATGGGAATGGGTTGGGAAAGGATGTGTGAGCCGAGAAATCCTTGCTGGGATGGGAAGACTTCCTTGGGGTGGAAAGGCATTGGGCTCGGAAATGAAAGAGATGGGAAATGTTCTCTGGGTTTGAAAGCATTGGGAAGCAAAAGCATTGGGATGGGCAGTCACTCCTGGGATGGGAAAGTACTGGGATGGGAAATCTTTAATGGGGTGGGTAACATTTATTGAAGTAGGAAAACCATGGGAAAGTCCTCCAAGAGAGGGGAATTCTTTGGGAAGAGATCTCTTTGGATGAAGGGAAAAATCTGTTTGTGTTGATGGGAAATCTTTTGTATGGGAATCTGTTCTCATGAGAACTTGTCAGGATGGGAAATGACCATGAGGATGAAAGCTGGTCCTGGGCTGGGAAATGCTCAGGACGGGCAAGAGGCGGTGTGGAAGCGTCGTGGGCATGGCAAGTGCTGCGTGGGAGGGCAAGCCTGCTGGGGATGGCCAAGTCTTGCGCTGGGCAGCCTGCTTGGCTCCAAAGCCTGCAGTCCTCCCCAAGATGTCGGCGAGGGGCTGGTCAGCCGTTGGGACGGAACCCCCGTTGCCCGCGTTCCCCAAGCAACCGCCCCACTCTCCAGCCACCATGGCAGGTCCAGCAGCCGGCTCCCGCTCCTCCCGGGGCTGCGGCCCTGCTGGCGAGCCCAGTGCCCCAGAGCTCAGCCCAGCGCCAGCAACAGCAACAATTAAGTTACCTTATTTATTATTTCATGTTATTTCATAATTTCATGTTCAGTTATTTCATGCAGCCCGCTCCCGCTGCCCATGCTCAGGCCGGGCATGGATGTGGGCATGGCCAGCACGGACGGCAGAAAATGGGTGCATGGCTGGATGGATGGCTGGATGGGAGTTGGGAATTCAGCCTTGGGATCAGAACTGGGACGTTGTTGGGATAGGAAATGATCAGTGGGATGGGAAGTGATGATGGGGATAGGAACTCATTGGGATGGGAAAAATGGGTTTTATTTGTATTAAATTTACATTTTAAAATTTTATTGAATTTCCTGGGATTTATTATTTATTTAATTATATCCACTTGATTGACTGTGTTGTACAGTATGGCATTGTTTCATTATTATAAAATGATAAGTATTTAATATTATTAATTAAACAATATTTCTATATTTTTTACTCGTAAGGGGGTGTCGAGAGGCAGGAGACCTTTTCTCCATGAACACCAGCGACAGGACCCACCACAACGGGGTTAAGCTGAGGCAGGGGAAATTTAGGCTTGACATAAGGAGGGGGTTCTTCACAGAGAGGGTGGTTGCACACTGGAACGGGCTCCCCAGGGAAGTGGTCACTGCACCGAGCCTGTCTGAATTTAAGAAGAGATTGGACTGTGCACTTAGTCACATGCTCTGAACTTTTGGGTAGACCTGTGCGGTGTCAAGAGTTGGACTTGATGATCCTTAAGGGTCCCTTCCAACTCAGGATATTCTATGCTTCTATGATTCTATGATACATTATAAATTATCAATATTCTCATTTCTTATTTTGTTTGTTTTTATTCCTTTTGTACCCTATTAAACTCTCTTTATCACAGTGCACTGGTTTGTTCTTATACTTTTTCTTATACTGTGGAGCCCAAAACTGCACTCAGTACTCAGTACATGGAATACCAAGAGAGACTGCCTGGCATTTTCTCTTCTCTGCAGAAGCTCTGTTGCTAACACTGTCCAGAAATCACCACTGTCACAGACAGTAGGAGCATTCCCTCCTCCCACAGTTGGTTCTTCCCCCCCAAGACTTAGACACCATCCAGAAAAATAAGAAGAATAATACTAATAAAGTAAATAAAATAAAATAAAATAAAATAAAATAAAATAAAATAAAATAAAATAAAATAAAATAAAATAAAATAAAATAAAATAAAATAAAATAAAATAAAATAAAATAAAATAAAATAAAATAAAATAAAATAAAATAAAATAAAATAGTCAAAAGCCGTCAGGAAGGCAGTGGTGCAGACTGTGGAGAGCCTGGGTTCAAATCCTTCTTCTGTGAGGCTCTGAACCTATATCCCACCACAATCTCTCTGCTAATGTATGGCAGGGAAAGGAGGAAGAAAGAACATATCTCCTGCACTTTCCATTTATTGTTGACTGACAATTCTGTAGAGTTATAAAGCCTCAATCAGTGAGATACAGGGTTCTTCTCACATTGTCTCACTGTGCCCTAAGCGGAACAGCTCTCATTTAATAGATGCTTCACCACAAAATCATGAGTCATCTGCAGTTTTGAACTTTTCTGGGATCAAGTCCCTTCAGATGGTTGAGGAATCTGCTCCAGCACCTATGTAAACTGGTGCTCTACTAAGCTAGTGAGTGAACAAGAGAGAAATCCTCTGCTAGATGACTTGACAAATTGGGTCTGAAAATAGTGTTGAGGCAGAATAGTCCACGATTTTTGCCTTGGGTGCACAGAGGGATTGGGTGTTGTAGACTTCTTTTATTCTTCATTAAGATAAACATTTTCAAAAATGTGCTTGTTCAACCTTGCTCCCACTGTGTGCATGGGAGGGAGATAGCTGAAAGTAGGGAGCGTTGCTTGGATCCTGCAAGTGGCTGAGGTCCAGTGGGGTTGGAGGCTTTCTTCCTCCTTTTGGAAATGCAAAGCAACCCTGCACCTCCCCTGCACTTGCAGGAGGATCATGACAGCCCAAAGCACAGCGGCTTTGTAATTGCTGCATACACTTCGATCGGATTTACGTGGCAAGGGTTTGGTAGCAGGGGCCTGCAGGGATGGCGTCTGTGAGAACAGTCCAGACAACAGACAGCTCCAGATAGCTCCAAAAGGGCCCCGGCGCTTGCCAGAGCTGAGCCAATAAGCGATGTTGTTTGCACCTCTGGGAGAGCAGATGGAAGAAGGGGGAAATACTGCTGCACAACAGAAGCTGGAAGAGCAAGGAGTGAGAAGCAGCCCTGCAGCCCCCAAGGTGAGTGCAGCAGGAGGCAGGGGGTGCTCCAGGCTCACAGCAGCAGTTCCCCTGCGGCCTGTGCAGGGAGAGGCCCCTGGTGGAGCAGGCTGTCCCCCTGCACCCATGGGTCCCCCATGGAGCAGATCTCCACGCTGCTGCCCCCCTGTGGGTGGAGGAGCCCCCGGTGGAGCAGGTGGCTGTGGCCTGGAGGAGGCTGCGGCCTGTGGAGAGCCCCCGCAGGAGCAGGCCCCGGGCCGCAGCTGCAGCCCCCCCGTGGAGAGGAGCCCCCGCAGGAGCAGGGGGGCTAGGGGGAGCTGCCGCCCAGCCGTGGGGGACCCGTGCTGGAGCAGTTTGCTCCTGGGGGATGGATGGATGGAGCCCGTGGGACCGAGCCGTGTGGGAGCAGTGCTTGAGGAGCTGCTGCCTGTGGGCAGCCCGTGTGGGATCAGCTGGGGAAGGACGGCATCCCGTGGGAGGGACCCCACGGGGAGCAGGGGCAGGGAGGGACCCTGAGGGTCACTCTGCTGAGTCTGCTTTGCCCGTCACGATACTTGTTGAGCCATCACCCTGTCCTTATCTCAGCCCTGGAGCCCTTTGCATCATATTTTCTCCCCCTTTCCCTTTGAGGAGGGGGAGTGAGAGAGCGGCCGTGGTGGAACTCGGCTGCCCACCCGCTTTGAACCACCACAGTTGCAAAGTCCTGGGAAAGATTTCTTTCAAGAAATTAAACAAGGTGTTTAACAAAGAAATGCAGAGTTTCCTTTTGAAGGCTTCCTGGAGAATTGGGCTTCTTTCCTATTCCCAGCTCAGAGGAAGGGAATTGTTGATTTCACCTTCTTTTTTCTTACATGGAAATCAAAGGTGAACTGCTCTACAAGGACGGGCAACGTCTCAGAATCAAGCTCTTTTGCTCTGTAGTCCTTTCTCAAGGAAAAGATTGATCACCCACCTTCCACAGATGTAGGGGAGCAGAGAATAATTTGGGAACTACTCTAATTCAAGTCAGTTTGGGCATAGTGGTACTTCCCTAGCTGTTTCTGAGACAGACGCATTAGCAACAGAGAGTGTTGTGCCGTCACTGGGAGGCGCCTGCGGTGATGACTTCAGAAACAGAACTGAATTGTGTCACCACAGCACTTTGGCAACAGCTGCCTCTGTGCACGTTTAGCTGGGAGGCACAGAGAAGGGTGCTGGATGCGATGAAACCACGTGAGGAGTTGTGGATCTCCCCTTGAGGTGCACAGAGAGGGACCATGCCCTTCTGTAAGTGTTTTGATGCTTGGCTGAGGAAAAAAATGTGGTTTTGTTGTGAATGCTTCATTGTAGTATTCTGTAGTTTGTGTCAAGTCCTTACAGAAGCCTCAAGGTTGGTACTTTGCTCAATGATGGAGCTGCACAGAGTGAGAACAGACCCAATGTACGGGGGAGGGCCTCTGCACGTTCTCTTCTTCCTACAGACGATCAACAAATAAGGGGAGACAGAGAAGAGTGTGCTGTGGTCCTCCCATAGACCGCAAGTACTAAAGCATAAACAAGAGGCTTAAGAGTCCCCCTGTCATGTTAAAATTCAGGACAGCAATGGACTTCCTCACACGGGCTGGCCTGTCGACTAGCGTCTCAGGCTGTGGCGTATGAAGATGCACTCCATCTGCTTTCAGGGTAGCAATGGCAGTGGGCAAGCTGCCTGACCTTAACATTTGTCATTTCATTTCTCACCTGAGTTTTGGTGGTTCTCCACGATTCATTCTTGGTCTAGAAAAAAAAAAAAAAAAAGTGAATTTGCATCAAAATAAAAGGATAAAAGGATTTTCTTTCCATTAATTACATGTTCTTAACTTAACTAAAAAAAGTGAACTGCGATGAAAATAAAAGGATTTCCTTTCCATTCATTACATGTTCTTACCTTTGTAACAGATTTGGTTATTGACTTAGAAGGCAAATATCTGGCCAGACTGCAAGACTTGTGCTCGCAGCGTGGGACAGCTCTCGTAAAGGTGATTCAGGGCAGTTTCTGGAAAACAAGACATCAGATCTCCAAAACACTTCCTTTGTGCTAATGTAGGAAGGGTGAGTAAGTGTAAAGGTAAGAGCCCAGATACCGTAAGAAGCAGAAAGTGTGAAGGAAACTTCCTTCTGGCTGATACAGCTCCATATCTAGTTGTCAAGTATGAAGAGAGCAGTGCTAAGTTTCTTGGGGAGAGGAAAACAAAGAGGCTGGGAGAGTGTACAAAGAAAAAAATGGGATTCCCTATTTCAGGAAATCCTAGTAACTGGAAATAGAGATTGGAAGAATGCTTTAAGCCAAGACAGACATGTTTTAAAACTAAAACCTAAGAGTTGAATGAACCAAGAAATGAATCCCTTTTGATTATGCAGTTGTGTCCAGCGTTATCTTGGGAAATATGGTTTCCACATAAAACGTATCTGGGGCTTGAAGTTCTCCTAAGGCCCTTCTCTGTGTATTCCCTACTGTTTGGTAAGCGCTGAGGTCACACTGCAGACAGCAGCACGTCCTCTCCCCACTACTTAGCTGTCTGTTCTCACAACACGTCTAGGAACAGAATGGCTTGGACACAACTGCGCCTAGGACCGAGTTCATTCAAGCTGGTGGACGAGGTAAAAGCTCTGGACAAGCGAAGGGGAGGGAGGGATGGGTGGACATACAATATGATCACTTTAATCTCATTTCTCTAAGAATCCTGGCTGAGAAAACAAAACAAAACAGAATCAAAAAGAACAGAACAGAACAGAACAGAACAAATGAAGCAAGCAGCTAGCTTGCTGGAGACATTGTCTGGGAAGCAGTGAAAACACTTGCAAACAAAAACACGTCAAAGGACTAACTCTTTGAGCTTAATTCTAATCCAACAGCATAACCTCAAAGTCCTGTTTCTGTTCGTAACAGGCTGGTCCAGTAACATGTCCCATTGGATGACTTTGCAGCATAGATGTCAGGAATGCAGCTTGGGATCCCCTCCTTCTACTCAGAGTTCACTTTGAAGGGATGAGCAAGTAATTCTTCCTGGGTTGACGGAAATCTAAAGTCTGTTTTCTAACACTCTTCCAGACGCTTCTCTGTCCATCGGCCTGTCCTGCCAACTCTGGTGTGAGTGTGAAGTTGTGGCAAGAGGGATTTCCCATTCCTATTTGACCTGATGGACACCAGCTTTCCTCGGAAATGGCTGATGTTGCTGAGGAGGCAGCAGTATCAAAGCCCTTGCTGATGAAGGTACAACAAGCTGGGGAGGCTTTGGCATTTCTGCACAACGCTGCTCCCTGACTGTCACTCCAGACTCAGATTCGGAAAGAAGCAAAGCAAGCTAGAGGAAAACTGTACGTCCGGGTAATTTTCTTTTCCTTTTATTTCTTCATTCTTCACTTGTAAGAAAATCTAAATCTTAACCCTTTGTTTGAAAACACGGCTTTACGGAAATGCTTATGGGTGTGCTCCTTCACCTTGTGTGGAACCTGCTTCACCTCGCTTCAGCTATAGGACACCTATGCTCCAATTTATGCTTCCCATGATAAAGCGGTGTTCTTTCGGTATTCTTTTCTGTGATGCTTGCAGGCGAGGTTGAAAAGAGTTGTCAGTAGGATTCTTCGTTTCCTTTGCAGTATCCAAAGCTCCGTATTACCGTGGATCTTCTCCTCTGATCTGGAAAGCTTCACAGGCCAAAAGAGAATTGAGATGAAGAAGGAAATAGTGAATGCTGACCAATATTGCCAAGTACCACCCGTAAGTTTTGTGAAAGAATCCGGTGCATTTCTGTAGTGGTAGAAAGTTCATAAAATCATCGTCGTGCACTTGAAGGCAAGCAATGCTGTAAAAATGAAGAATGCAAGGCCCTGCTTAAGGACAATCTTCAGGCTGCTTCTAGATCAACAGCTTATTTGCTTCTTCCACAACCTCATCTCCGCTTGCTTAGAAGTTGTGAAGGTCGGAAGCACACTCCGTCTTTTTCATCCCCTCTGTGTATCTTTTCCCTGACAGCAACTTCTGTCTTGGCTCTTCACATCCAGCCAGAGCAGTTGCTTTGCCTCCACAACCTGCAGGCTGACCTCTCGTGTGTACCTGTGCTGGACTGAGGGTAATGCTTGTAACGCACACAGATGCTGCATTCACTGTGACTTTTAGAAAAGAGAGCAAGAAGCTAACCTGCACAGCAGACTCTTAGGTTTCTGTCTCTCTCTCTCTCTCTCTCTCTCTCTCTATCTGCATATATATTTCAGTACTTATTTACTTCTTTAAAGATACCTTAAATAGAATAGATACTTTAAGAAAGCTTACTTGTTCTTCCCCTTTCCTTGTTTTTAATGTTTGCTTTTCTAACCAATCCTTAATGTTACAACATTGGATTGATGCAGTACTCAGTCCTTAGAAGTTCTCAAAGCACATCAGTGATTTCTCTATTTCTCAACCTT
Source organism: Anas acuta (assembly GCF_963932015.1). NCBI lineage: Eukaryota > Metazoa > Chordata > Aves > Anseriformes > Anatidae > Anas > Anas acuta. The sequence continues at coordinate 22,269,134 of NC_088988.1, read as the reverse complement.
TCCATCTTCATTGAGATCTCTCATCTGAATTTAGGTATGAGGTGAAGAAGAACACTGCAACCAGCTGAAGCCGTATCAGACACATGCTTCTGCTAGGAAGTCATTCCGAGTGATTCCACGGTGTACTTTAGACAGGTTTGCTCTGGTCCTCTGGACTCAGCATCCCCAAGGGATATTTCAAAGCTCTCGGAAGGACCCGTCATTATCTCTGACACTGCAGCCTCCAGTAGGAAGGGGTAAATATTCCTTGCCCTTGTGCAAAGGAACTACTCAGTTAGCTGTTTCTAACCCAAATCTCGGTGTTGTCTTCTATTGACAGACACCACCCGGCTAGCCAAGCTAAACCACTGAAAATGGAAGGAGTGGGACATCTTCCAAAGCCTGCTGCTGCTTCTAAGCAGAACTGCGCTGTAGGTGGGGACACAGCAAGAGGAAACGTCCAGGCCACGGTGGAACTGCAAGGCACCTGTCTGAGCCACACAACGAAGTCAGCGATTCCCAGTTGGAGACTGTTGCTCGACCAGTGACACAGCAGCTGGAGCGCTTCTGGTTGCTGCTGATGGGTTCCCGTGAATCAGCCAGGCATAGGAGCTATGAGAACGACTGAAGCGATTTGAAGTTACCCGAAAGAAAGAAGAGAGGAGAGAAGAAGACAAGAGGGGAGGGAAGGGGAGGGAATAAAAGGAAGGGAGGGGAGGGGAGGGCAGGGGGAGGGTAGGATAGGATAGGATAGGATAGGATAGGATAGGATAGGATAGGATAGGATAGGGTAGGGTAGGGTAGGGTAGGGTAGGGTAGGGTAGGGTAGGGTAGGGTAGGGTAGGGTAGGGTAGGGTAGGGTAGGGTAGGGTAGGGTAGGGTAGGGTAGGGTAGGGTAGCATAGCGTAGTGTAGTGTAGCGTGTTAGAGGGGAGGGGAGCATAGGAGAGTATAGGGTAGTGTAGGGGATCCAACTTTAGGGGAGTGTAGGGTAGGATAGGGGAGGGGAGTGTAGGAGAGTGTAGGGGAGGGGGGCATAGGGTAATGTAGGGTAGTGTAGCGAACGGGAGTTTAGGGTAGGATAGGGGAGGGGAGTGTAGCAGAGTATAGGGACAGGGAGCATAGGGGAGGGGATGGTAAGGGAGGGGAGGAGACGGGAGGGGAGGGGAGGGGAGGGGAGGGGAGGGGAGGGGAGGGGATGGGGGGGAGGGGAGGGGAGGCAAAAGTGGGGAGAGGAGGCAAAAGAGGGGAGGGGAGGGGAGGGGAGGGGAGGGGAGGGGAGGGGAGGGGAGGGGAGGGGAGGGGAGGGGAGGGGAGGGGAGGGGAGGGGAGGGGAGGGGAGGGGAGGGGAGGGGAGGGGAGGGGAGGGGAGTGCTACCATAAATAAAATTGCCAAATACCTGACATTTTGGATCTGGAGCCAAATCTTTGTGTACATGTCCTCTCCCCGTAGCCCCACGTGCTGACCACCCACCCGAATCTATCATACTGTTGGTCAGAAAGAACAGGGAGCATAGGGGAGGGCAGGGGAGTGGAGGGAAGGGAAAAGAGGGGATGGGAGGGGTGGGGAGCGCTACCATCAATAAAATTGCCAAATACAATGAAGGAGCAGCAGAGCCTGCAACCTCCATTCCCCAACATCCTCCAACCACCCCCCACTGCTCTGTGGGAAATAGGTAGAAGAATCAAGACTGAGGTTTAGCCTGGGATGGAGGTAGTGTGGCGAGGTGGTTTTCTGTTTGGTTGGTTGGTTGGTTGGTTGGTTGGTTTTAAAGTTTTTAAATTCTCACTGTCCTACTTTGTGATCAGTTGGCAATAAATTCAATTACTCTTCCCCAAGCCAAGTCTGTTTTGTCCATGAAGCCATCTTCCAGTCCTGAAATAGAAAGGAAACAGACCTGCAAGCAACTGTTACACAAGTGCAGGAAGAGTGACAAAGGAGGGTTTTGAGGCATGAAGTTACTGCAAGGATGCTCTGCTCTTTCCTCACTTCAGGATGAAAAGCACGGCACTAGTGGGTGGTCTGTGGTGGTAGTTGTTTTTTTGTTGTTTGTTTGTTTGTTTGTTGTTTTGTCAGCTCCACCCCACAGTATTTTGCTTGTTCTACTTGTTTTGGTGTGCCCCCATTCCCTCCCTCAAGGTAAAACATCCCTAGGGGCCATAACTTGCTGTTAGCAAACAAGATCTTGCAAAAGAGTGAAGTTAACATGGCACCACCTGCACTGGTGTATAAATAGTTCAAATATTTTCCCTCACTTTCCTGTAACTTTCCTGTAAATTGCTGGTCAGGAGATAACAAGTGGAGAAATTTAGGATAAGAGAGAGAAAGTTGTGTTTACTATTGCCCTGGAGTTTCTGTTGGTCTGGCCACGGAAATGGAGTACTCAAAATCCTCAGGACACTCATTTTATACCAGATTTATCCTAAAACTGCAGTATTTCTAGGCCCTTGGGATTCTTATCAATTAAAACATACTTTTTCACGCACAGAAGATGCAAAAAAGTGCGTCTACTGCAGTATGCAGACAGAGCCAGTCCTGTCTCTTGATTCCTTCTGCCTTCTGCCTGAAGAGCAGCAGACAATCGAGTTCTTGTCTTCAGTAGCTACGGCCTTAACCAACTGTGCAGTCTGTCCATTCATACACAGAGGAGGAAAAATAGCGTGGAATAACTCCTCTCCTTTGTGCTAACAGAGGAGGGTACAGCTTCCTCACTCCAACCCCACCGAGGCAAACCAGTCAGCAGTGCACGCCAGAGCCTCCGTCTCTTCCCCGTCTCATGATGTGCAGCTGGATCACTCTCCCTTCTATCCCCAGGATCGCTTTCAGCACAGTCCCAGAAGGGTCAGACTCACAGCTTTAGGACCCATCAGAAGAGGCTTTCACTCTTCTGCCACCACACCCCCTATACACATGCAATTTCACACATGCAAAGAGACACCATGGATTGGGGAGTTGCACAGAGAGGAGACCACACCCGTTTGCCTGCCTGCAGTTTGACACCAGTAGGGAGGTAATTCCCGTCAGGAGTTTCCATAGAGATGACAGAATATGGCCCTAGGCTCCTGCTGCTTCTTTCAGCCCTAATTCTTCAAATCCATAGGAACGTAAGAAACTTTCCCAGCCAAGTGCTGCATATCTTGAAGGTTGGAGAACCCACAGCCTTCTGCTTCATTTCATTTTAAAGATCAATCCCAATGTCACTCCCATAGAAGTAGTGGAAGCCATCTGGCTGGCTTGGCTTTCTCTCCAAAGAAGACCAAATGAGAGTTGGTCACGGGTGAGGATGAGCCCTGACAGTTCCTGCATTTTGGTTCTCCTGCAGCCCACAAAGCTCTCACTGCCTTGCCTGAATTTTAACCCCTTTGGAACCAAATCTACAGATTATCTCTGTAAATCCAAAACAGCACTTATTCACCATGTGAACAACAAATGCCTGGGATGGTTAACAGCACTTAGGTGCAAAGGTCAGATATATGTAGCTGCATGTTACACATTTTTAGTCTGAATAGCACAATTTATCCTTTGACTCCATTTTGCTGTCACGTGGATATCAATTTGCAATCATTTGGTCTGTCCTCCCTTTGGTGGCTTCCGTGAGAAGAATCTAGAAGCTGCCCCCCGTTAGATAACGGCTCCACTGCTGGCCAGAGCCAAGCCAAGAAACGATGTCGCTTGTTCCTCTGGGAGAGCATATTGAAGAAAGGAGAACAAAAATAACAACAAAAAGCTGTTTCACAGGGAGAAAGAGAGGAGAAGCAGCCCTGCAGCCCCCCAGGTGAGTGCAGCAGGAGGGCAGGAGGCAGCAGCAGTTCCCCTGCGGGCTGTGCAGGGAGAGGCCCCCGGTGGAGCAGGCTGTCCCCCTGCACCCATGGGTCCCACATGGAGCAGATCTCCACGCTGCTGCCCCCCTGTGGGTGGAGGAGCCCCCGGTGGAGCAGGTGGCTGTGGCCTGGAGGAGGCTGCGGCCTGTGGAGAGCCCCCGCAGGAGCAGGCCCCGGGCCGCAGCTGCAGCCATGGAGAGGAGCCCACGGGGAGCAGGGGCAGAGAGGGACCTTGGAGGAGGGAACTGTATCCTCTTTTTTCATCGGTGCTGAGATTGAGGATCAGGATTTCGTGGTAGGAATTTGTTTAGATGAACCAATTTACATCCATATGGGCTTTGTATGTTTGTTTCACCTTGTCTTGCAGGACCATCTTGGCTGGGTCTGCAGTGTTGTGCAAAAGTGAAGTTTTTCACAATAAAGAGCAGCTTTTTTTTCGGGGAAAAGGCTGAGGTGGCCTTCATCAGAGTCTTGTGACCTGAAAATGCAGAAAATGGGTGCATGGCTGGCTGGCTGGGTGGGTGGGAGTTGGGAATTCAGCCTTGGGATCAGAACTGGGACGTTGTTGGGATAGGAAATGATCAGTGGGATGGGAAGTGATGATGGGGATAGGAACTCATTGGAATGGGATAAATGGGTTTTATTTTTATTGCATTAAATCCACTTTATTGACTGTGTTGTACAGTATGGCGTTGTTTTATTACTATAAAATTATGATGATTATTATTTAATCTTATTAATTAAACAATTTTTATACGTTATTATATTATAAATTATAAATATTAATATTTATTGTATTGTTTTTATTCCTTTTCTACCCTATTAAACTCTCTTTATCCCAGTGCACTGCTTTGGACTTTAGTTTTCCTTCCGAGTCGTTGTGGATTCACTCCGGATGGGGGGACATTAGCGAACGCCTGTGTGCTTCAGATCCAAGGTCACCTTTGCCCTCAACTCAAGATACATGTTTGCATCTGTTGTCGTGAAACAATGTTAACAACATCAACAAAAAAGTTCCCTACTTGCCAGCAGCATCCCTACCTTTGCTGGGGTCTGCTCTGTGCATTTTGAAGACCGTTCCATGCTATTCAGCCCCTTCAGGGGGAAATTGATGGTTCTAGGAAAATGCGTCTTGACCTGATGCAAAGCTGTGACTCAGCACCCTGCAGCCCCCGCAACCCCTGGCATTTTACCTGCAGCCCCTCCAACAACTCTGATGTTCCCTGCATCGACTTCAACCACTGCGGTGGGACCTGAGGCCCCTCAAACCCGTGTCACTCGCCCTGCAGCCCCTCCAGCCCCTGGCATGTTCCCTGCAGCACCTCGAGCCCCTGGCATGTTCCCTGCAGCCACTCCAAGCCTGGCACAGGCCCTACAGCTGGCTGCGGGGACTATCCAGAAATCCATTCCAGAAATACAGTGATGGCAAGGAGCCCTCCACTTCATTCTTCCTTTTTTTTTCTAGCTGGAAGCATTCAGAGTTGTCAACGGAATTGGTTTGGAGGAGTAGGAAAGACAGAATTGCTGGGTTTCTGCTTTCTCCCAGAAACTATCAGACCACAACATGACAGTTGTCTTTCTTTTACATTCTTTTACACCTGGATCTTTCTCAGTTTTATGAGTGTGGGGTATTCCTTCTTTCTCCCTTTACCTTCCTCCCTCCCTCCCTCCCTCCCTCCCTCCCTCCCTCCCTCCCTCCCTCCCTCCCTCCCTCCCTCCCTCCCTCCCTCCCTTCCTTCCTTCCTTCCTTCCTTCCTTCCTTCCTTCCTTCCTTCCTTCCTTCCTTCCTTCCTTCCCTCCTTTCGTTCTGTCTGTCTGTCTGTCTCTCTCTTTCTCTGTTTCTGTCCAGCACTGATTTTATGGCTACGTGTGCATATCCACAGTGTACAGTTTTCTCCGTTCTGTTTCTTCCCTGAGTCTTGCCCCTCTTCCCTGCAACTGAACAGCATTGCCTTGATCAAGGAAGTGGCAACATGCGGCTTACACAGTAAACTGCTGAAATTACAGCTATAACCATGGAGCACAGCTGCCGATCAACACAAGACCACCAATCGCTCACATTTCTAAACTGCTCGTCACAATTCTTCCGTATGTAGGCTGTGATGCTGCTCATTTCTTAAGCACCCATCCATTTCTTCTCTTCCCAGACCCTCAAGGTGTCCTGGTCAAACCACCTCCCTTCCTCTTGCCCCATCTGGCTCTCCCACCTTCCTTTTCCCTCAAGGCTCAACTTTTTTTTTTTTTTTTTTCAGCATAAGAGCTCCATAGAAGCTGCTGCTGCCCACCTCCGAGTTGACTAGGGCTGAACTACTGAAAAAGAAAAGAAAATCTATAAATAAGAGTGAGAGATGGTGAATACCTAACCATCTCTTAAAAGCAGGATTTTAAGAGAATAAGTAATTGATAAATGGAGTTAAGATCGGAGGGAAAAAAATCCACTGTTGCAATCAATAGAGTTAAGAAGTTTTTCAAGTACATTAGGAACAAAAATTAGAGTAATGACACAGATCTGATACGGGATGGGTATTGCTTCAGTGAGAAATGATGGAAAAAAACACAACACAACACATGTGTATGTGTTGTTGGGTATTTGTAAAAAAAAAAAGAAACAAAAAAACAGGTTAATGAAAACTGCATGCTCAATTAGATGATTTTTTTGTTGTCATTGGTAGGGAATTGTGTGCTTTACAACACACTATGTGTTATATATATATATTATATATGTTTTTTATATGTTTTATATATGTTTTAATAAAATAAGGAAATGATATTTTTTTTCTACGTTTGTGGTTTCCAAACTGTAGTTAATAAACATTAAACAAGATGCAATAGGATCTCGTTAACTCTTTTGTTTGAAAAAACAGTGGCCCTGATGGAGAGGTGCAAGTGAGAGGAGACACTATTCAGTATTTCTCTATGTTGTCATTTATTGGTGAAGATGAAAGTCTGCAGTTCATGTTCATTACACTAGCATGACAAAATGACCACAAGGGGGACTGTCTGGTAGTGAAAAGGAACTTCAGCATGGATTAAAAATCTTTGCCTTTCTTTATTCTGAACTGTTTTTCTTATGGCTGCTAGAGAGAGATTCTCTGCCTTAGAAATAAAACTGCCCAGGCTGTTCTGATAAACCTGTAGGGTTAAGGCACTTCTACCAAAACAGATTTCAAAAGGCAAGAAGTCAAAAAGCAACAATTCAGTAATCTGTGTACGCTTATATATTAAGTTTTAAGAAAACCTGGTTTATATTTAGTTCACACAAATTAACCAAACATAGCAGCATACAACCTAAGAAAAGCTTAAGAAATTTATTAGATGCACAGATAAAGTGCTGTAACAGAGAAACTTGTGTAAATCTATTCTAAAATAAATAAGGTACAGTTAAACCACCTTTGACTCGTTTTAACTCGGAAAGAAATAACCTAAGTTTTAATCATTTGAATTTTAAGGTCAAGGTGAAATATACCATAACTATAACAGTGGTTGCGATCTGTATCAACTATTGAGTCTCCTGTTCCTCTTGAGGTCTCCCAGAAACAGGAAGGCTATTGCAAAATGTATACATTAGACATAGTTCCTTTTACAGAAACATTTTTGTAATAAAGTCTGGTTGCTCAAATACATGTTAAAATATTTAACAAGGAAACAATTTTCTCCTGATCCAGTCGATCTTTTAAACAAGACAATGTATTTTTCCTATGACGCAGCCCACAGGAGGGAACAGAAGTAAACATCCTCCTTAACTGAAGACTGTTTTGCTTGAAGAACTAAACTATTGCATTATTATATGAGAGCAAGAAATATCCATTTGGGTTATCCCTTTCTCCAAACATGGTGCCCAGTGATACATGTATTTTTGCCTTAATCTCAAAGGCCCGTTTGTCTCCAGGTAAGGTACGTTAAAAAGAGATTCCCTTTAAGCATCTTATCACAAGAGCTCTTACTGCCTTTCCATCCGGGGAAGCTTGTGTGTTAAACTGCCCTTGGAGTTTTGGATGCTACTAGATTTCTGTGCTCTGTTATCCATAATTTCAGGCACTTCGGGGCTAACATGGCTGTTTAAGTCAATGCAATAATATTACCAATATATTCAACACTCAGAAGAGTCACCACAGTTTCCTTCACACACTCAGGATTTCAAATTCTTCTTCCACTTCAAATAGCTTGTCAGTAGATTCAATGAGTTCTGTAAAAAAAGATAAAGAAAAAAATGCTTCTAAAGACATGCCTGATTTTGTTCACTTAAAAAAAAAAAACTTTGAAAGACGCATTCCAGAAAAGTACTTTGTAAGAGTGAAAAAAAAAATCTGTGCTAGCAATTGTATGGCTTGTTTGGATACATGCCTGCTATATATTGCTTGACACTCACAAAGGATAGTTATTCTACCTGTGATTATTCTTTTATTTGCTAACGAGGAACATAACATTGCACAATTAGGCTTTTAATCGGTGCCTTACCTGCTCCTGTGGTTGTCACTTCTGGTTTTGTTGGAGGTATGAAAGGAGGCCAGTGTGGCGGGTGCTTCTGGACCAGCTCCAACATCCGTAGACTCTGCTGCTTTAGAATCTCCTGAGGACAGAATGCTTTCATTTTAAAAGCTGGCTCGGGAGACGCTTCAAACACAAAACGTGTCTGCTTAATTGAAAGTGTTTTTTAATTACGCATGTCCATCAGGAAAAAAAGTCTTTATACAGACATACTGTGAAATCCAAGCACCATGGTCTCTGTAATACATCCCTAGTTCAAACACATCTGGAAGACAGATCTCTTGAACTGTACTACAAATTATCAGTCTTATCATCTTTTGATATCAGCTTTGATATCTGCAAACCTGTAATTTTGTTTACATGTAGCAAGCACACTAGGAATGTACAATATTTTCTGCTTTTTAAAAGAAAGTTGCTTGCATAGAACTCTCCTCAAGTTTTCTGTTGATCAATAGCACAAAAGACAGATCTATCAGCTCCTCCAAAGGGGAAAAAAAAAAAAAAAAACGCATCAGATTTTGAAGGACAGGTTTTGGTCAGGAAAAAAGGTGTTCCTGAAGCCAAACGCTATTCCTCTTCAAAGAGAAGTTACCTTCTGTCCTGTATTTCAGTTATTTACAAACTGTTTTCCTTAGATGATTTTTTTTTTTTTTTAAATAAATGCCTTTAGAGGTTGATGGTACTTTACATTCAGACGTCTGGTGCTTAGCTTAACAGCTGCATGCAGAAACATCCTCAAGTCTGTTTCCTGTGGCAGCCAGCACCTTCTGTTCTCCCTAGATCAGCAGGAGCTAGAGGCCTGCAGCACTTACAGAATCAGATCTTTAAGATAGCAGGGACTAACAGTCATAATTAGAACACGCAATCTATTATGTCAAACAATAAAAAAGGATCAGGAAGCAAATCATTGACACATCACTACAATATGGCAGTTAAACCTTAGTCATTTAGTGAGAATTAGAAGTTAAAAGCAAGTGTCACCCAGTAACACCTTCAAGTGTGTATGTTTACACCCATTTTCCAACTGGCAGGGTTTGTGGCTGGTAAAGTGCTGAACAATTTCCAATTAGCAATTCAGTAGTATTGCCTTACCCTGATGCTTTAATGCATTCTTCTCCATGGCTCATACAATTTGTATACAAAGGAAAATGCAAAGGAAAATTTTACAAAAAACAGACAATAAAAACCAGACTTTATAAAGAACAAATCGAGATGCTAAGTTCCCACTCTTACCTTTTGTACAAGACTACACCAGTTATCAAAATCACATTCTTCTTTGCAAAAGAAGCCCTTAGGGGAAAAAACAAACACACAGAGTTTTACCTTTGCAGATGGTAGGTATGTGGTACCAGCAGGTAAGGCGGTTTGACCTCTGATACAGTAATGCCCTGTACGATCAGTAGATATAAGACTCCAAATATGTGGCAGCTCTAGGGAGAGAACCCACGGGGAGAACAAGGCCCTGCAAACCCCTAACGAAATAGTCAACCAAAAAATAGCAGCAGCTCCTGTGTGCTCCTCCATGGAGCGCCACCCAGTTCCTACAGTCCAGGTATCAGCAGAAGCTGAAAACTTGTAGATGATGGACCACCTAAGGAACATTTCCATTCTGGTATCTATACTGAAAATATTTGCTCTTCATTATGATTTTGTCTGTCTCGTTGCATCATGCCACATTTTGCACAGTTACGTAGTTAAGTATTAAAACAAAACAAAACAAAACAAAACAAAAAAACTTTCTAAAAAGCAGCAGTATTAAAAAACAGGTATGTGAATGAATGACAGATACCGGTATCTTTACAGATTGTTTAAAGCTTTAGAAACACATCCCACTGGTGACAACTGCCAATCACCCAATCACAGGATACTGGCATGGGATCAGATCCAATTTTTTCAAATACCACAGTACCCCCATGACATTTTGGGTGAATTACAAATAATACATTTGTATTTGTAATTTGGGGTGAAATACAATAATTCCACTTAAACATTTTTAACTTATGATAGAAAGTAAGTTTAAGTAACTTGTCTAGAGGTGACCAAACATAAAGTAGTGATAGAATAAAACACGTAAACCTGTTTCAGTTCCTTGCTCTGACCATTATAATGCCTCTTGAAAGAAGTAAAAGCTGCTCAGTAAAGAAAACAAAGCGAGCTCCCTACAGTACAGACAGCTCCCCACTTGCCCTAAGATTCTCCATGTAGTTATGTACAAACTACTATGTGTTGATCACAGAAGACAGCTTTGTGATCTTGGTTCTGTTCAAGGAGATGCATTGCTGCCCTTACCAATGTAGAGAGACATTACTTTGAGATAAAGTATATGCATTCAAGATTTCCTGACACTTACTAAAGCTACTGAAGGGTCCAAATTCATGATCTTCATTCTATGTGGGGCTTCCTGGCAGTGGAAACTCTCATCGTCAACCGTGCCATTTTCTTCTGAATCTACAAAGCTTTGAGTGGTGTGAGGGTCCAGATAGATCAGCTCATTGCCTGGATGGGTAAAAGCCGTATGTTAAAAATAAGCAAGTGACATTAATAAGCACTTGGTCCAGAACTGTAAAATAGAAATTAGATTGCCATCGCAGTCAGTATAATCTAGACTTTCCAGCTAGGGATTCTTTAAGAGAATCGGAAGGTTTAGACACAACGTTTCCCACAGGGTATTTAGTATAACTTCCTATTGTGACCTATTACTGTAATTTTTTGGTTGGATATGTTCTATCTTTGTCACATACTTTTATTTTTCCATGTGAGATCCAGTACTTTTTTTTTTTTTTTTTAAAAAAATCTCAAGTGTTGTAAACACTAACATTTGACAGATTAAAAGGTACAGGATGTTCACAGATGCAATCTGTAATCCCACTAGGCATTCATTCAGAAATTGGAACAAAAAAGCCTAACTAAAACAGGTTAGGTTTTACAAAAGGACAAAATAGGGTTGCAAAATTTTGGCCCAAAGTGGGGTGAAATCTGAAGGAATGCATTTTAAATTAATTAGAGCAATACTTAATAACAGAAGGTATGCAAAAGGTGAAAAAGATACTGCTATCAGAAACAGTTTTGAAATACAAGAAAATAAAAGTGACATTTGACCAATACACTTGTCAAATGCTATCAGCTATTCTTAGTACGTTGCTCTTGTTGACGTCATCACTTATTTTTACACCTAGCTTTGCTGTTAACTTTCTGCTCCTGTTAAGGATCATCTCATACTGTTTCTAAACTCTTTTAGATATGCTTCTTCATTTATTTTATTCTATTCTCATCTTTCTTTACTTCTAGAGGTTCACGCTTAGACTCCTTACTATTTCCCCTTCAAAAAATGTTCTCTTTTGATCATCTGCACATTTGGAATAAGTTTCTTTTTTCCTTACCTAAAAATCCTATGAAATAATAGGCATTATTTGGTTTCCCTCCTAATGCTCCCAAAGACTGTGGCATCGTAAAGCATTCCTAGGAGTTCAAAAGGAATAAAGGAAATTGTAATTCATTTCTTTACTGACATCACAGATACCCAAACTTTTTTGACAGTAACGAGCAATGAATTGAAAGAAAACCTTACTTTAAATGCATCAATATATACGGGATTTATGTGATTTATCCCTAGTCGTAGAGGTATAATAAGCAAGAGGGGTTGCCAGCCTGTGCAGAGTCCTCCTGCGTTCTTGCTTCGGCCAAGAGCACTTCTGTGCAAATGTGCACTGCTGTGGGACGCGCTGCTGCTCTGAGGAGGGGACCGGCACATTTTTTCTGCGGGAATAAAACTAGAAATCAGTCAACGCACAGAGGAACACAAAGCAGATCTTCCTCTCAGTAGTGAATTAAGCTAGTTTGCCAGGGATCTTTATAGGGCACCCAAGACAAAACGAGCCGGGCATGGCAATTACAGCTATTTAGTAGAAGTAATTCTAGCAGACAGTATGTGCTGGCACGTCCAAGTGAGACGTTAGATAAATGATTGGGGGATGACAATTTAAGACTGCAGTGACATGTACTATTAATGTTATTAATACTGTCAAGCTTTGCCTATAAAACGCCAGAGAAATGAAATGGCAGAAATGAGGACAGTAGAAATTCTTCAAGGAGCTCTTCACATCCAGTGATGTGAGCACGAAGTTGGCATCAGGGATCAAAAAAACACAACTGAGTTTGTATGTCCTTCTTCCCTCTTCTTACCCTTGCAAGACAAAGCCATGGCCCCCCAAGTATTTGTTCATGTTTAGATACATGCTGGCAAATGGAGTCAAATCAGAAACTGTTACCAGAAAACTGACGAGGTGTCACTTACTGATGTCTTCAATGACCACCGTATTGCCCATAGATACATAAACTGCTAATGAATTCCATTCATCAAATAAAGCAAGCTTCCTAGAAAACATTAAGGTACTAATTAATATAAACTAGTTGGATCAAAAGGGTAGCTTTACACTCAGAACCATTTATTTATTTTTTTTTTTCTTAAGAAAAAACATCCTTTCTGCATTTTTTAAAGTCTCCATGTAAGAAAAAGAAAACTTTAAACATTGAATGTTTAATATCTTTAGAAAAATAGGTACTGAGTGGTACCAGGAAAAACATATGCGCTGCACCATGTGCAAACTGTTTTGTCTTACTGCTAAGTGCAGTGACAGTAACAGTCCAACTACATCAAGTTTATTACTTTTTATTGCACTCGACAGTCTCTGCAATGGGTTCTTGCCCAATTGTGTCTTTTCTCATCTGGAAAAGAAAAAAAATCCTATGCCAGTTTTGCAGATTACTTTTTGCTTAAGAAATTCCACTGAATTCAGTGGAATTACTTCTGCCTGAGCCTGCGTGCACAGCAGAAATGGGGCATTAAAAGCTAAATCAGCTAAGGGTTTGGGGCACCAAAACTTCAGTGGGAGACAGCAGCACACAGTTTTATGTCCACTTCTGCAAAATCCAAACCTTTGGGGAAGGGAGCTACACTCTTAAGCTGCACTGGCAGAATTAGCTGTTTCAAATAAGCCAGAAAGAAATGGGGGTGAGCGTTTCACCATGAAAAACTTGGCCATGAAAGATCTGGAGTCCAGGGCATGCTTCAGCTCCCCTCCCTCTTCAGATCATGTGCCTGTTCCAGGGTGTCAAAGACTTGCTGCTGAGCTCGCAGGACCTGTAGCCTAGCCCCTGCCTGAGGTAAGACACCTCCACGTACCCCTGGAGAACTGAGCAGCCTCAGTTCCTTTCAGTGTGGCTCCCAGACTATGAGGAGCTGCCCATCTTTATCCAGTAGCCTTGCTGGCAGAACTGCTGCTCAGAAAGGGAGGAATTGCAGCTCAGTTCCCTCCTCAGCCGAGATGGCTTCTCTCTGATGTTTCACGCCACCACTCCGACCTACACGGTGGCACTCTCGACCTGCCAGAGCTGTGCCACTGTGCAGAAAGGAATATACATCTGTGGTGTGACTGGTGAGGGCATGCAGACGGCATAGCAGGAGACCTTCCTGCAGTTTCTTCTCCTCAGGCTCTTCCTTTATTAAAATTTAGAGGTCACCCATTCCCAACTCAGTACCTGCACACCGAGCTGTGGCATGACATTCCATGCTGCACTTGTAAAGAGATGGCAAGTACATTCCTGACTGTGGGACAGGGGGAGATGCAGCCTTCAAAACTCTGCCTGGGCCTTGTCTTGGCTGCCTCAGGGGAGTACGTTCTGAATGAGACTGGTATGATCTCACTTACTTTAGTACTTGAGCAACTGTATTTGGTCCAAACCATTCTCCAATTGACTTCCCCTCTCCAACACCCACCTGTGCTGTTTTCATAGTGAAAAAAAGACACACGTACACAAAATCAAAGAAAAATGAGACCATAAAGAATGTGGGAACAATATACAGTAAATACCGTGACTGTCAAACATTCTAGAGTAACTGCAATCTGTATTTAGCAATAACACTTATTTTCTCAATCTATGCTCTTTTCAAAACTTAGGGAGTGCCAGTTTCTTTAATAAACAAAAGGCTTCTAAACTACAATGAGAATTACAAGTTAACAAATGTTAGTGCCCTTTATTACAAATTACAGCAATAAGCTACAAGACTGTCTATTCTAACATTACTGACTCTGGTACCCAAGGCTTACAGAGTTTATCAAGAGCTAGATTCTAGTACATGGCTTTATTTAGGTCTCAGGGAATGTTTCTGTACTACTAGTCTTTGCGCCCATCTGCATACCTTTTTATTTTTGTATAAGCATACACATTGTCTTCACATCCACTTTTTAAAATTGTGAATTAACATACTGCAAATTAGTGATTCAACACAGTAGGAATTTCAGTGGAAAAAACCTGAAAGTTTATGTTTGTTCTTACCCATCTGGTGGATTGAATAACAGCAAGCCTTCCTGTTGAGAAAGCATCGTAGGATTCTGTGATATTCTTCTGGTTGTTTTTTGTGTTTTTCCCATTGCCAATCTGAAAGGAAAAATTGATATAGAATAAAAAATGGTGACGTTTTCATTACACTGATCAAATGTCTAGACAGCAGAAAGCTTTATAATGAGATGTTAAAAGACATTTCAATTCATCTCGAATATTTACATTTTGTGTAGAGCTCCTAGAATTCCAAGCTTGTTATTTATCATCAAGCTGCCCTTTATCATCATAGGCTAGATTGTAAAAACAGGGAAAATAAAACAAAACAAAAACATCAACTGCAAACATATTCTGATGGATCATGCTGCGTGTTGATAGCCATTCCAGTATCTATGAGCTTCCAAGATTATTTAAAAGTACAGGCTGTGTTTAGACCTTGTTGGATTTCTAAGCACCCATTAAATAACAACATAAGATCCATACAGAAAGTCCAAACACTCCACTGGCAGCATCCTGGGATGTGACATGCATGCTTAAGAGCTTGCACCAGGGGGGTTTGGACCTCGTGCTGCTGACAAGCGAGTAGTGAAGAGAAGGGTAAGAGCACTGTCCCACGGTGGCAGGTTTTCCCTTGGCCTCAACTTGGGTGTTACACTAAAAGGTTTATAAAATAATGGCGACAGGATTCCCCATTTGTTCTCCTTCTATGCCTATTTCTCTGCTTCAGGCTGGGATGATTTCACCCAGCTGAATATGAATTGATTCATTAGGAACTGTTACCAGGGCATCAAAGAAAGTCTCACTAATAAATTCAGGGTTTGTGCTTTTAATGGAGTACTTACGAAGAAGCGTCTGCAGACAATACCGAAGTTCCCTCAGGACCAGCACTCACCTCTCCCTAAGTGTCTGCAGATCAGTGCTTGGGCCAGCATCATCTGCCCGCATCGCAGCATACATCCCCAGCCAGCGTCCGACGAAGGACCCGTGCCTCCTGTTAGGAAAGTTCAGCACAATCAGTGCAGGCTTTCAACTGGGTGCAGCACCACAGAGGACATTTCAGAGTGCTAGAAAACAGATAGGGCTGCTGAAGCCTCCATGAACTGTCCTACAGATAAAAGGCACAGAGCAAGACTTTGGTTCCATGCTGTTGGTCTAATTCTAATCTCTGCATTGCACAAATAAACAAAATTCATTTATTCCTTGTGGAGCTGGCTTACTCTTTTCATTCTTCAAGCAGCATTCACAAACCATTTACTGCATGCTATACAACATGATCACCTGTTTACATACAGACCTAAATAAACACTGATTTTAATAATCTTCATGTTTGCATAAACAGTTAAAATGATGCTCAAAATGCGCTAATACTCTAGAAATATTTTCCCAGCCTACGATGCCATCACTTATCTTGCTATTTCATTTAGAACAATGCAGCAAATCTGCAGTATACTCACCAATAGGCGAAAACTTTCTTCTATACGTAAACCACACGTAAACCACAGTAAACCACACGTGAACACACCTTGGCTTATTGTCTGACTTTGGCTTATGGTGCGTCTGTTGCTGTGTCCAGCACAGTGCAGCCCCTAAATTGCTACCAAAACCTTGCCACAAACCTCAATCCCCCTGTTAAAAGAGACCCTCTTGTTTGTTGCCCTTCTTTCGACACTCTCTAACAGTTTTATGTCTTCATACATATATATACAACAAAACATCAAAGAGCTCAGCAAGGTCCACCAAGGAAAGGAAGCAATGCAGGAGAAAGAAGACAGGACAACAGGGAGAATGGGCAGCATAAGGGAGGAGGCAGCCAGTGGCCTTAAAAACAAAGCCTAAAAAATAACTTCCACTAGTGGGACATAGTGAATTGGAGCTCTGGGGTCTGCATCTAGAGATGTCTTTTCTATTTATCGTGTTGTTGTGGAGATGGGTCCTCTGGCTTTGGTTGTGTTTTTTCATGTTGGGCAATTATCTCCCAAGAAGAACCCCCTGTTGGACAGAAAGGTAGAGGTGTGCTCCAGAAACACAGTGATGGCAAGGAGTCCTCCACTTCATTCTGGCATTTTTTTCCAGCTGGAAGCATTCCCAGTTGTCAACGGAATTGGTTTTGAGGAGTAGGAAAGACAGCATTGCTGGATTTCTGCTTTCTCCTCCATCCTATCAGACCACATCATGAGAGTTGTCTTTGTTTGATGTTCTTATGTCGCGTTCTGTTATTCTACATTTTTTTCTCTCTGATGTGATTTTATGTTCTTCTGTTACGTTATGTTCTTATGTTCACAACAGGACTCCTTGCCAACACCGCCTCACAGACACCTGGGCCAAAGAGCAGGGCCTTGAGCGGCTAGCTCACCATGACAGAGCTCATTTCCTTCCCAGTAGCTGCCAGGTGCCCTCTGGGGGCATTTCGGGGCTACAGCATGGGAAGACTTCTTTGGGGTGGGAAGCCATTGGGCTAGGAAATGGGCAATGTTCCCTAGGAAGGAAATCCCTGGGAAGCAAAAGCCTTGGGATGGGAAGTCTTGAATGGGGTGGGTACCATTCCCTGGGGAAGGAAGTGCTTGGAGAAGTCCTCCAAGAGAGGGGAATTCTTTGGGACGAGGTCTCTTTGGCTGAAGAAACGCTTCGTGTTGATGGGGCAGATTTCGTCTGGGTTGCTGGGAATGTGCCATGCGGTGAAATGGCAAGGATGGGCACTGCTGCTGAGGCCGAGAAGCTGGTCGTGGGCTGGGCAAGCCTTGGGCCGGGCAAGTGGTGGTGTGGAAGCGTCGTGGGCATGGCAAGTGCTGCGTGGGAGGGCAAGCCTGCTGGGGATGGCCAAGTCTTGCGCTGGGCAGCCTGCTTGGCTCCAAAGCCTGCAGTCCTCCCCAAGATGTCGGCGAGGGGCTGGTCAGCCGTTGGGACGGAACCCCCGTTGCCCGCGTTCCCCAAGCAACCGCCCCACTCTCCAGCCACCATGGCAGGTCCAGCAGCCGGCTCCCGCTCCTCCTGGGGCTGCGGCCCTGCTGGCGAGCCAAGCGCCCCAGAGCTCAGCCCAGCGCCAGCAACAGCAACAATTAAGTTACCTTATTTATTATTTCATGTTATTTCATAATTTCATGTTCAGTTATTTCATGCAGCCCGCTCCCGCTGCCCATGCTCAGGCCGGGCATGGATGTGGGCATGGCCAGCACGGACGGCAGAAAATGGGTGCATGGCTGGATGGATGGCTGGATGGGAGTTGGGAATTCAGCCTTGGGATCAGAACTGGGAGGTTATTGGGATAGGAAATGATCAGTGGGATGGGAAGTGATGATGGGGATAGGAACTCATTGGGATGGGAAAAATGGGTTTTATTTGTATTAAATTTACATTTTAAAATTTTACTTAATTTCCTGGGTTTTATTATTTATTTAATTAAATCCACTTGATTGACTGTGTTGTACGGTATGGCATTGTTTCATTATTATAAAATGATAAGTATTTAATATTATTAATTAAACAATATTTCTATATTTTATACTCGTAAGGGGGTGTCGAGAGGCAGGAGACCTTTTCTCCATGAACACCAGCGACAGGACCCACCGCAACGGGGTTAAGCTGAGGCAGGGGAAATTTAGGCTTGACATAAGGAGGGGGTTCTTCACAGAGAGGGTGGTTGCACACTGGAACGGGCTCCCCAGGGAAGTGGTCACTGCACCGAGCCTGTCTGAATTTAAGAAGAGATTGGACTGTGCACTTAGTCACATGCTCTGAACTTTTGGGTAGACCTGTGCGGTGTCAAGAGTTGGACTTGATGATCCTTAAGGGTCCCTTCCAACTCAGGATATTCTATGCTTCTATGATTCTATGATACATTATAAATTATCAATATTCTCATTTCTTATTTTGTTTGTTTTTATTCCTTTTGTACCCTATTAAACTCTCTTTATCACAGTGCACTGGTTTGTTCTTATACTTTTTCTTATACTGTGGAGCCCAAAACTGCACTCAGTACTCAGTACATGGAATACCAAGAGAGACTGCCTGGCATTTTCTCTTCTCTGCAGAAGCTCTGTTGCTAACACTGTCCAGAAATCACCACTGTCACAGACAGTAGGAGCATTCCCTCCTCCCACAGTTGGTTCTTCCCCCCCAAGACTTAGACACCATCCAGAAAAATAAGAAGAATAATACTAATAAAGTAATAAAATAAAATAAAATAAAATAAAATAAAATAAAATAAAATAAAATAAAATAAAATAAAATAAAATAAAATAAAATAAAATAAAATAAAAAAGTAAAATAATAAAATTAATTAAAATAGTCAAAAGCCGTCAGGAAGGCAGTGGTGCAGACTGTGGAGAGCCTGGGTTCAAATCCTTCTTCTGTGAGGCTCTGAACCTATATCCCACCACAATCTCTCTGCTAATGTATGGCAGGGAAAGGAGGAAGAAAGAACATATCTCCTGCACTTTCCATTTATTGTTGACTGACAATTCTGTAGAGTTATAAAGCCTCAATCAGTGAGATACAGGGTTCTTCTCACATTGTCTCACTGTGCCCTAAGCGGAACAGCTCTCATTTAATAGATGCTTCACCACAAAATCATGAGTCATCTGCAGTTTTGAACTTTTCTGGGATCAAGTCCCTTCAGATGGTTGAGGAATCTGCTCCAGCACCTATGTAAACTGGTGCTCTACTAAGCTAGTGAGTGAACAAGAGAGAAATCCTCTGCTAGATGACTTGACAAATTGGGTCTGAAAATAGTGTTGAGGCAGAATAGTCCACGATTTTTGCCTTGGGTGCACAGAGGGATTGGGTGTTGTAGACTTCTTTTATTCTTCATTAAGATAAACATTTTCAAAAATGTGCTTGTTCAACCTTGCTCCCACTGTGTGCATGGGAGGGAGATAACTGAAAGTGGGGAGCGTTGCTTGGATCCTGCAAGTGGCTGAGGTCCACTGGGGTTGGAGGCTTTCTTCCTCCTTTTGGAAATGCAAAGCAACCCTGCACCTCCCCTGCACTTGCAGGAGGATCATGACAGCCCAAAGCACAGCGGCTTTGTAATTGCTGCATACACTTCGATCGGATTTACGTGGCAAGGGTTTGGTAGCAGGGGCCTGCAGGGATGGCGTCTGTGAGAACAGTCCAGACAACAGCCAGCTCCAGATAGCTCCAAAAGGGCCCCGGCGCTTGCCAGAGCTGAGCCAATAAGCGATGTTGTTTGCACCTCTGGGAGAGCAGATGGAAGAAGGGGGAAATACTGCTGCACAACAGAAGCTGGAAGAGCAAGGAGTGAGAAGCAGCCCTGCAGCCCCCAAGGTGAGTGCAGCAGGAGGCAGGGGGTGCTCCAGGCAGGCAGCAGCAGTGCAGGGAGATGCCCCCGGTGGAGCAGGCTGTCCCCCTGCACCCATGGGTCCCACATGGAGCAGATCTCCACGCTGCAGCGCCCCTGTGGGTGGAGGAGCCCCCGGTGGAGCAGGTGGCTGTGGCCTGGAGGAGGCTGCGGCCTGTGGAGAGCCCCCGCAGGAGCAGGCCCCGGGCCGCAGCTGCAGCCATGGAGAGGAGCCCACGGGGAGCAGGGGCAGAGAGGGACCTCGGAGGAGGGAACTGTATCCTCTTTTTTCATCGGTGCTGAGATTGAGGATCAGGATTTCGTGGTAGGAATTTGTTTAGATGAACCAATTTACATCCATATGGGCTTTGTATGTTTGTTTCACCTTGTCTTGCAGGACCATCTTGGCTGGGTCTGCAGTGTTGTGCAAAAGTGAAGTTTTTCACAATAAAGAGCAGCTTTATTTTCGGGGAAAAGGCTGAGGTGGCCTTCATCAGAGTCTTGTGACCTGAAAATGCAGAAAATGGGTGCATGGCTGGCTGGGTGGGTGGGTGGGAGTTGGGAATTCAGCCTTGGGATCAGAACTGGGACGTTGTTGGGATAGGAAATGATCAGTGGGATGGGAAGTGATGATGGGGATAGGAACTCATTGGAATGGGATAAATGGGTTTTATTTTTATTACATTCAATCCACTTTATTGACTGTGTTGTACAGCATGGCATTGTTTTATTACTATAAAATTATAATGATTATTATTTTATCTTATCATGTTTGCATCTGTTGTTGTGAAGCAATGTTAAGAACAGCAACAAAATAGTTACCTACTTGCTAGCAGCATCCCTATGTTTGCTGGGGTCTGCTCTGTGCATTTTGAAGACCGTTCCATGCTATTCAGCCCCTTCAGGAGGAAATGGATGGTTCTAGGAAAATGCGTCTTGACCTGATGCAAAGCTGTGACTCAGCACCCTGCAGCCCCCTCAACCCCTGGCATTTTACCTGCAGCCTCTCCAACAACTCTGATGTTCCCTGCATCGACTTCAACCACTGCGGTGGGACCTGAGGCCCCTCAAAGCCTTGTCACTCGCCCTGCAGCCCCTCGAGCCCCTGGCATGTTCCCTGCAGCCCCTCCAAGCCTGGCACAGGCCCTAAGAGCTGGCTCCGGGGACTACCCCGGTGCTGTCTCAGGCGCCAATACACACAAGGGGAAGGAATGCATGCAGAAGTCATCTCGTTTTGGAAGAGCAGAAAGTCCTCCCAAGAAGGGGAAGGAGCAAGAGGAAGGCAAGGCAGACTACCCCAAGGTAGGGCCATCCCAGGGAACAGGAGGCTGTTGGAAAGGAGAGCAGAGAGAAAAGCAGCAGCAAGCAGGTGATCCCCATCCCTGGGCGAGCTGCGAGCCATGGGACAAGATTGCAGCTGTCCTCTAGGCGAGCACATTGTCAGCTGGCTGCTGCGCTGCTGGGATAGCAGCTGCGGGAGCCTGGCAGCAGAGGGCAGGGAAGCCAAGCAGCTGGGATCCTTCTCTGGGGAAGGGGGCACTGAGAAAGCGCTTGCAAACGGGGCACAAGCCCTCAGCCTCTGGAGGCGGCGCCTGGCAGGCGTGAAGGAAAGGGATCCCTTCAAGGAAGATGCTGTGGGCTTGCTGAGGCTCGAAGAACAGACGCTGCTGGCTGCTACCAGCGTGCTGCAGCAGCGGCAAGAGAGAGCAAACCGTGGTGGTTTTCCTCAGCTGGGCAGCTGAGCTCCAGCACAAGCGCTCTCTCCCTGCCCCTCCTCCAACGCCAAGGGGAGAAAAGAGGCTGGAAAGGGCTCAAGGGCTGCCAGAAGGACAGGGAGATCACTCCACAAGGAGCGTCACGGGCAAAGCAGGCTCAGCACAGCCTGTTCCAGTCCAGCCCGGGGCCTGCTCCTGCGGGGGCTCTCCACAGGCCGCGGTCTCCTCCAGGCCACAGCCACCTGCTCCACCGGGGGCTCCTCCAGCCACAGGGGGGCTGCAGCGTGGGGATCTGCTCCACGGGGGACCCATGGCTGCAGGGGGACAGCCTGCTCCACCAGGGGCCTCTCCCTGCACAGGCCGCAAGGGAACTGCTGCTGTGAGCCTGGAGCACCTCCTGCCTCCTGCTGCACTCACCTTGGGGGCTGTACAGAGCTTTCCCACTCCTCCCTGAGCCAGACGCTGCTGGGCAGCAACTTTTGTTCCCTTTCTTAGATGCAAGATCCCTTCTTAAATTCAGTCCAGCCAAGTAGGAAAAGTAAATGTGGACAGCTGTACCTTGGCAAAGAAGATAGTAGGGGACAAGGAGGTTTAGCAGTCAAGATGGAAGGTGATGCCATGAGGCTTACAGGCTAGTAATGTTCTAGTGAAACCCAGCCTTCCTAAAGAAACCTGCCTGACTACTTCACGTGAATAACAGACTCTGTTCAGCTATTTCCTAACATAGAAAGGGTGCTGACTGCTTCTTCAGAGTAACATGGTAGTGATACTGCTGAAATAGTTGTGGTTCAGACGTAGATCTGATTTCTCCTAAGCACGCTGAATTCACAGCTGTTGATCCTCCAGAGGAGGCTTTGCAATTGAACACCTGGAGAATAGGTAAATTTCCCGCTGTTGTTCTCCTCTCCTCTTGTTTTGTTTTGTTTTTTTTTTTTTTCCTAGTAGCAGAGGCTTAAGACTCTGAAGAAACGGGCTGCTTTTTTTCATTTCCAACACTGGCTGTTCCTCCTGTAGAGATTATATCAAACAGTCTTGAAGTGCTTGATGACTTACCAGTCTGCAGATTTATTATCAAACCAAAAAAAACCCCGACTTGGTAGACTATTTTTTTCCCACTTTTGAATGACTACTAGGAAGAAGGTTGTTCCGGCATCAAGAAAGTCACGTGGAATGTAATAAAATTTATTGAACCAGTAAATAAAAACTATATTTTTCTATTAGTTCCATTGTTTCAACTCTTCTGACGCTTATGGATGGCATAGATAACAGAGGGGAGATCGTGGTAATCGGAGCTACCAACAGACTGGATTCTATAGATCCTGCTTTACGAAGACCAGGACGCTTTGGCAGAGAGTTCCTCTTCAACTTGCCAAATAAAGAGGTGAGAACTTAAATTGAATGTTAGTGCTACCATGGCAAAGTCCAACTTTATAGGAAAAAAAAATAATTGACAACTTGAACAAAAGAGTGATATGTGGAGACACTGCAAAGTTGTACCTGTTTGCTTAATTATTTAGTCCACTTGGGCGTTTTCATCATGAAGTTGTGTTTTTGGTCTCAATCCTTCACTTCTGAATGAATAGGGGACGTGTTTGCATTTGATTGTGCCCCGGATCGGTGGTAGTAGTTTGAGTCATAATTATTTTCTTCTTTATAGTAATTGTAGCAATTTGAAGCATTGTGCCAGAAGTGCTTTCTGTGCATTTACTGACTGAAAAGCAAATGTGATGAAGTAATGAGACTGTCACAATGAAAGCTTGCTAAGTTTTAGAGAAGTTTTTTGGACAACAAAGAAATGTTTCTGGATAAATTTTTCATTACAGTATTTTCCTCTGGGTCATTAGGTCTCGTAGTTTGGAAACTTGTTATTGAAGCTATAAATGCCTTTTCTTTCATTGTAGGTTCCTAGAAAAAGTTCAGTATAACAAATAAGAAATATTCAATTTCCTGGTTGAAAATGCAGAGTGTATATTAAATAACTGTAAAATACTTGAAAGTTGAGCAAGTAAGAAAAGCGTATTAATAGATGAGGGGTTTTCAGGGAGGACTGTTTGTTTGTTTGTTTGTTTGTTTGTTTTCTTTTTGGTTTGTTTGTTTCTTGTTGGTATTTTTAAGGAAAACTTGGGACAAGCTAAAATGCAATGATTTTGCTTCCAGGCTAGAAAAGAAATTTTCAAGATTCATACTCGTGACTGGACCCCTAAGCCACCGGACATGTTGCTTGATGAACTAGCTGAGAAATGCATTGGTAAGACTGAAACCAAAATGGATTCTTGCTTGTGAGCAAGTTGTAAAGAACCTTAGCTTGTACCAGGCAGTACCCAAGCTCTTGTGCCTTGCTGCACAACTAGTCAACGAGGCAGCTGGCACGCCTTCATAGCAATCAGAGTTAGATGCTTTCATCTATTTACTCTTTGTTGTCGTTCTTTTTGTTGTCTGAAAACGTTAAATGGTTCTGGGGCATCTTCCTCAAGAGTATAGTTTTTGATGAGGAGTCTGCTTCAGCTGCATAAGCGCAGGATATCAGACAGTGCGCAACATGAAACTTCCCTGCAGAGCGGTAGCACTTTGAATTCCCTGTTAACCTGTTTGGTTTTGGCATTACAAATTGTTTAAATGTTGCATGTTGTAAACCTGGGCCTTGACTGATGTAACGTTTGATTTTTGTTTGTTAGGATACTGTGGTGCAGATATCAAATCTTAATGTACTGAAGCTGCGCTGTGCTCTCTACGCCGATGCTATCCTCAGATTTATGCAAGTAGGGAGAAGTTGCTACTAGACGTTAATTCTATTAAAATAAAAGCAAAGGACTTTTTCATGGCTCTGAAGAAGGTTGTTCCGGCATCAAACAGGATCGTGGCTTCACCCGGACAAGCACTATCACCCATTTTCAAGCCACTTTTTAAAAGATCAGGAGCGAATATTTTACAAGTTGTGCAGAAGATCTTCCCGCATGCACAGCTTGCACTAAAGGAGGACCGACAGCAAGGTATAACCACAGCATCCACTTCTTTATAATTCTGCTAAAGCAAAAACTTGTGGTTTGTGCAATCAACTTAAACCTTTCAGACACAATGATGGTAGAATTTTATTATTTGCATGTGCATGTCTTTCTTTTGGGCATGTCTGGAAGATAACGCATAGGTTTTATTCTGGATTCGAAACTGAAATGCCAAATGGAAGCCCTGAATGACTCAATACACAGTAAAGGACGATGCGTTCTCTACTGAAGCATCCTGCTTCTGACGGCAGCTAAGATAATTAGCATTTGTAGAGGTTGACTTGAGGTTTGAAGTATAAGGCAGCTATTTTTCTTTAAAAAATCAAAACTCAGATATTTGGAGGGGAAGCATTTCTAGGTCAATGTTTCTAATTCCTTTCTGAAGAATGTCGGGACCAGGATACAAGTATAACTGGTCTAAGCTAAATACTGTTTTAGCTATCATCATTTTTAACCAGTCTCCTAATTTAAATGTTTGTGGATCGTACTATACATGTGCACGTGAGATCAATTAGCGCTGATATTTACTAGATGAATGGAATTCTGTGGCCATCACATCCTTAATCCCCGTGCTTTCATTGTGGGAACCTCCTCCAGAAAGAAATGGTCTTGTTTTTTTTTTTTTTTTTGTTTGTTTGTTTGTTTGTTTGTGTTTTTTTTTTAGCTATTTAGCAACTGCGGAAATTGTTTGTAATCTCCTTTATTCTAAGGGGGAGAAAAAAATCACCAAGAGTAGCGTACCTTATACGTACACATCAGTGGGACTTAGTACAGCTTTGTAGGGCCTTGTGCCATCTCCTTAGATCTGTGGTGGGATGAACTCTAGGAAATAGCTTTCAGTGTGTGCTCTCAAATGAAGAAAGGGTTTTGGCACTGATTTAGAAGCTGTATTCATGTAAGAGAACGAGACAAAGGCTATTCAGGAAAGTTAACAAACCTCTTTTGTCTTTCAGACCATTTAAATCCTATTTTACAAGATGATACGTTCGACAGTGATGACGATGCATCCTTGGTTTCTGGAGATGAATTAAAAGATGGAATGCCTGACGGACCAGAGAAAAAACGCCTCTGTTTCAGCAGGTAAAGAAAGATAGATCCCTGTTATGTTTAAATTCTCAGGACTGCTGAGTCTTTGTAAACAGTTCCAGCTGTTAAAAGTGTGAGGAGTGGTAGACGAAGGGGTAACATCAAGTTTGTGTGTTGAAGGGGTGCTTGGTATTCACAAGGAGAAAGGGTGAAGGGACTAAAGTGGTAATGAAGTTGCTCTGAATGACCAAATTGAAAAGCCCAGGCTTGTCTTCCTAAGCCAAAGTGATCCGTAGACTACCAGAACACGTTGACTTAATCCATGGCATTCTTTGAAAGACTCAAGACCACATAAATGTCCTGTCTGTCCTTTTAGCTAAAAATACCCCAACTTTATGGGTTTGTGTTGCCACCTTTTGCCCTTCTGTTTTCCAGGATTCTTAAACCAATGGTGAATTATGTAGCAGAAAGAAAACTGAGAAATGGCTTGTTAAAACACCTTGAGCAAAATCTGAATGGTGTCTTTATTTGTTAAGCCACCAAGTTGTGTTAATCTTGTGGTATTTTAGTATGGAAGTCATGCAAGCCCACTGTTGGAAAGTTAGATCATGTTGTCACAGCTGGATCAGTTATTTTTCTCAGTTTCTATTGCTGTGCTGTCCAGAAGATTTTCTGTCCTCTAGAGCAAGGCTAAGTCTCTAGCATCTTTGATTTAAGCCAGCAAAGGTACAGCCTGATTGTAGTGGGGAAACAAATGCTCCTCACAAATTTATTTCCTAGTAGTAAAGCAAGATTGCAGGGATATTAATTTGCAGTCTTGGTTCAGTACAGAATAGGCAACACAAGGGAAGAAGATGAAACAATTGGAATGACTGAATAACTTAACTGGAAATCATACATGTATTTAATGTACCGCTACCATTTGGATTTTTTGGGGATGGAAAAGTAAGTCTATAGGAAAATTACTTGGAACATCTGTGTGTGTCTATTCAGCACCTCATTTATAAACTTGTTTTCTTAACTCTTGTTCTAGGAGTGCTTTCTGTGAACCAACATCACGCCGGCCCCGTCTGCTAATAGTAGGAAAAGAAGGGTACGGCCAGGTTTCTTACGTGGCACCCGTGGTGTTGCACGCTTTGGAGAAGTTTCCCGTTCACACCCTGGACCTTTCTGTTCTGCTTACAAACGTTGCACCGCCAGAAGAGATCTGCAGACAGGTACCTTTTTTCTTTTTATTCTCATCGGATTCACTGACTGTATGTAAAGGATCAATCGAGTTGCAAGTAAGGTGAGCAAAATTCATTGGTAATGGAGGTGGCGTTGTTTTAATGTGCCGGGATGTTTGCTTCTGTCTGAAAATCCCCTTTTCTTTTAGACAAAACCACAAACAATCTGGATGTTGTACATGTCCACATTTTCCATACCCAATTTTACAGTGATGATGTTGCTAGCAGCTCAGGAAGCTGGGCGGTGTTGCTAATAAACATCTCTTTGTGGAAAGAAATGCTGCTCATCTCCCTGGGATCCAGAAAGTAGTTCTCATTGCCTCCGAAGACTGTGTGCTCCCAGTAGATGGCTCTGTATCAGACTGCATGTCGGCTACTTTTTGTAGCCTTCTTCTAAATTGTATTAGTAAGGCAACCAAGGTTTGGGGCTTCTGTTTATTTTGTTTTCACACGGACATACACAACTTGTGCCGTTGCAGTATGTGCAATAAAAGCATTAACATTCACTAAACACTTCATTTGCACGCTGATGTGGTTTTAACTAGAAAAAATAAACAGATCTGGTGTTTTTACTTTTAGGCAGGAAATCCATTTTATTGTTTGGCATCACTACCTTAAAATATTTTTACCTTTAGTGGGAACATTTGAGAGCCATACAAGTAAGGACAGACATGTTACACGACTGAATACTGATGTGTCCCATAAGAGGGACATTTCCTTTCTTTGTTATGCGATGATTGTGGCTGTGGCCATATAGCTACGGTGTCTAGCCACTGCCTGAATATATCCTTCCCATCTTCTGACTAGAGTTCTTCGAATACTGGTAATCTGAAAGGGTGCACAGAGAAATTCCTTATGTGAAAGGATGCTTGCCACTCTGTTCACATAGTTTCCTTTCATGGGGCAGTCAGGTGGCTATGTAGCTATGTATTAACAGGTTATTCTACGTGTTTTAGTTTTCTTACCCAAGCTTTCCTTTTCACTAGCTGATCCGAAATGCTCAGAAGACAGCACCAAGCATAATTTATGTCCCAGATATCCATTTATGGTGGGACAACGTTGGACCTGCCTTGAAACTTACTTTTCTAACTCTTCCAGCATTTTCGCCAGTTTTGCTGCTTGCTACGTCTGATGTACGTCACTCAGATCTCCCAGAAGAGGTATTTGTCAATACTTTTCTTACTATTTCTTCAGTGTCTTGTAATTTATGAATGCTTTCAGCATCAAAATGCTGCGCTTTCTTAAATGCCTACTGTTATTACTCAGGCACCCTAACAAATCACTTAAAATTTGCTTAGAGAAAAAGAATACTGTGAAAGCATCTGCTTAAGGTTTTTTCTGAGTCAAGCAAGTGACTTTCACCCCCTTCTCATGCATGCAAATAATAAATTAATACAATAATTCTGGTGGCTACAAAGTGGTTCAGTCAAGAATATGCAGTGCTTGAAATGACAAGAAGATGTTTTTACTGAAGAGATTTCTTCTGACAGTCTGCCATTCCATGCTATGTTGGGTAAACTGCTAATAATGCAATTTAGTAGAGAATTGAAACACTTTGATTAAAAAAAAAAAAATAAATCAGTTTCTTTCTTCATATAGGCCAAAGCTTTCCAAGCTGGAAAGCTGAGTTCCAATTTCTGCTCAAGTAACTTTGGAATGGAATTCTAGTTGTATTCCTAAATAAACTGTAGTAAAAGTACATGCAGAACTTCATTGACTTCTGAGAGTTTACATTAAGGGAAGGTGCCCAAAACAGGAACACGCTGTTCTCATTCCGATTATTTTGTCTCAGTTACTGGGGGAAGAGAACAGGTCTTACCTAGATGTGTTTATTATCAACTGCTTTGAAAGTGCTTGAGTTCCCACAGAAGTTTTTGTACAGGTTCTAAATTCCTTCTAAAATAAGTAGTGAAATTCCTTACCTACCTTTTAATACTAGAAATTGAAAATGGAGGAAGATGTAGAGGTACTAGCTACTTCAGACACCTTTTGGTAGAGAAATAAAAACTCAGCAAAAAGCCCTCACTTGTCTGCTGAAGCCTTTCTCTTCCCTCTATAGCCATAAAGGTTCTAAGTAAAGGATGCAGCAAGGCAAGTAAATACAAAGGAAGCGATGTTGGATGTGGTGAAAGCCATTACTTTATCAGTGTAGCGTACAATCCCTTCACCAAGATTTAATTCTACAGGTGATTCTTAAAGGTGATATTTGAATTTGCCGTGCCAGCCTGTGAAAATGTAGCCATTTAAGGCCAGGAAGATAACTTTTTTTCAGTTTGTGTTCTTCAGGTTATTATTCATTTTAAAAGGTACTCATCTTTTTGGAATAGAAGATGAGTTTTTGTGGCCTTAAATCTGAAATGTCTTTCCTCCTTCTGCTTTAGATCCAAAAATTATTTAATAAGGAATTTGGAGAACTGTGCAATATTGAGTTGCCTGGTAGGGCAGAGAGAGCAGCTTTTTTTGAGGACCTAATTCTAAATCAAGTGGCTAAGCCTCCTGCAAAGAAAACAGGTGAGGAGGATATAAGAAGTACATCTAAAACTTTCCTATCGAAGTTACTAGCTCTTTGGGATTTGCTTTGGTGGTCATTTTCTGTCAGTAATTTTGTCATATGCTTGTATTTGAGTACTGTAAATTGGCTAATTTTTCCTGATTAATTGAAGTTGATCGGACATTGGAAGTCCTGCCTGTAGCACCACCAGCTGAGCCTCAGAAGCCACAAGAGGAAGAAGTAGGGATGCTGGAGGAGGAAGAGGAGGATACCTTGCGTGAACTTAGAATTTTCTTGAGGGACGTTACTCACAGACCTGCCACTGACAGACGTTTCAGGGAATTTGCAAAGCCCATTGACCCACAGAAGGTAAACTAGTGCTGATCTGTGTGTGTCTGTAACTTCTCAGCGTTCGTATTTCTCAGCGTTTTGGGGAAGGTTCAACTTCGTTTTTAGGGCTGCACTATTAGGATTTTGCAAGAAGCAGAGGCAGTGCTTTTACTTCTGCTGACTCTCAGATGTCTCTTATCGGATTATTCGCTGAAAGCCCTGGTTTCATTCTAAGAAGCCAGTCCAAATGCCAACACAGTCTGCTCGTGAAAAGGCTTTGATATGTAGGCATGTCACAGCACTGAAAAGCACAGAGATCTTTCCTTATAATTACAAACAGTACTTACAGGACTACTTTAATGAAGCCCTTTATTGGACTGTCAGTTCCTGTGGGAACAGGAATAGGAGCAGCAGTTTGTAAAAATAAGTTTTGAGATCCTGTTCTCTGTTTCATCTGGAACTCCTCAAGAGGAATCAACCATAAGTGCAGTGTGTTTTCTTTTTCCTCCAATAGGCTGCTTAAAGCCCTTTATTGGACTGTCAGTTCCTGTGGGAACAGGAATAGGAGCAGCAGTTTGTAAAAATAAGTTTTGAGATCCTGTTCTCTGTTTCATCTGGAACTCCTCAAGAGGAATCAACCATAAGTGCAGTGTGTTTTCTTTTTCCTCCAATAGGCTGCTTAGATCCCTTTTTCTCCTTAATTGATTAGATAAGCCTAAACTAGGGGCGTATATTTCAAAGACAGGTGTAACTTGACTATACCTGCGGATCAGCAAAGGCCTCTTCATGTGGGCATCCACTGGCTTTTCTTCCCCTTTTCTCCTAGGTTCTTGAGCTGTGAAAAATCTAGACAGATACGTATGTCTTCATCTGAACTAGTCATTAGGCTCCTCTTATGGTCTGAGGGAAGAAATCAGCACCTCTGGGCCCAGTTATCTCATTCTAAAGCAGATGCCTGCAATAGGTACTTCACAGGTGCAATTTATGCACCTTTTCCTCAATGTTGACAGCAAAAAGAATGTCGGATGGCTTACTCAGCTTTCACTGTTGTGATTTTCTGAAGCAAAGTGAAATGAATTTCCCACCCTCAGTGTTTCTTCTGTACCATGCACGTGCTTCTGACCTCCCTACTTCTTGTTGTCCTCTCCTAGCAGCTCTAAAGCCAGTTGAAAGAGCCCTTCCATTTTTGAGAAGCAAACTGGTTAATTTCAGCATCTTCTGATGCATCGCAAATGTTCAGGGTTTTTAGGAAGTCGTTTATTTAAAGTTTTCAGAGTAATTTTGGTAGACAGTGTGCAAGGTTAAGAAAACCTCTGAATGCTTGTATTTGATCTGCAGGTACCTGACTATGCCACAAGGATTAAAGAGCCGATGGATCTTTCAACAGTTCTGACTCAAATTGACTCGTGCCAGTACCCCGCTGCAGGAGACTATCTGAAGGACATCGATCTAATCTGTAACAATGCCTTAGAGTACTACCCAGATCAAAGATCTACAAGTGAGGATGTGCTTTTTAGCCCTAGTTTAAAAAATCTGTCAAACGTATAGATGGATAAATGCTGTGTGCGGACAATAGACTTTGGATGGATTCGATGATTTTGGACATCCACAGAGAACATCTCTTACCACATTGTAAATATTTTATCATTTTGCTACTTGGGCATGGAATTGTGATATAAATGTTCCCAAGGAACTAGTGCTTTTGTTTTAATTAACTTCTATGTTGATATGCTGAAAATATTCACTGAGATAACCTTTCGGAACCAACCTATGAAGAAAGCAATTTTTTTCTGTGATCAAAACAGTCTCATTGGTTGGTAGACAACATTCAGTTAAAGTCTGTAAAATTTCAGATTGTCACAGAGCCTATGTTTTGCAAGACACTGCATATTCAATGGTGAGGAACAAAATGGATACAGAGTTTGGACGACTTTGTGAACAAATTAAAGAATCTCGTGAGAAAAGAGGTACGTGCTTTAACGCTAAGGATTTTAAGACTTGTCTCTGCATTTGTAACTGAAAATGCACAACGAAGATCTTTGGTATCTATTCTTTATTGCAAGGTCGCACCTCTCCAGCATGTGCTCCATGTGACAACTCCAAGTCACCACAGCAGAACCCTGCTACTGAAGACGACAAACCAGATGAAGAGAGTAATGAAAATGAGGCGATGACAGCGGCACCTGTAGATGCCAGTACACCCATTTCTAATGGTAAGTTGCATTTTATTCAGCTGCTCTTGTCATTCATACCTTCTCTGTTTTTGAGGCGCAACAGGTGTCTCTGATGCCTGGCTCTTTATGCCAGAGGTATTTTGTTTTCAAATTTACTTCAAAATGTGAGAGAGAAATCCAGAGGTCATCCATTCAATATAGTTATGAATTAAAGTTCAAAGAAAGTTGGTTTACAATATAAAAAAAAACAAAAACAAAAAACAAAAAACAAAATAAAACAAAACAAACAAACAAAAACTTTGACGGCCCAATTGCCATTTAGTCGCCCCTAAATTGCTAATTCTTGAGGTAAAAAATGTTGTGGATGGCAGTTTCTGAATACTTAACTAGTTTTTAATTATGCAAAATGGTATTTTTACCCCCACTCCACCCCTCCCTTCCCCAAATGCTAAAATCTTAGCTACCTCATACTGTGATTTCCAGTTGAAGGAGGGAAGTCTAACTAGTGAGAGTGGGAATTTTGCCATGGACTCCACCCATATCCTTTTGCAATACTATATGAATACTACGAATGTTGGGCAAAACCACAAAGTTTGTTTTTTCACAAAAGGTTTACCGAATCAGGAAGCATACGAGGTATAAGTCTTCACGTTTTTTCTCCTTTGAATATTCCCTTAAAATTGTCTCATTAATTAATCTCTTCCAAACATGTATTCAGCTTTTGAAGTCTTCAGCTTGATACCAGACTCGAAGGAGAGCTTATTTCCAGAGGCTTTTATGATGTTCATCTGTATTAGTTCATGCAGTAAGACAGTGACTTTATCAAATAACCTCACGTTGTATTAATACTGCCAATCCAAAGTAAGAATCCTCAGCATGTAAAATCCTGAAAGTGACTGTTTAGTGAATGAAATTCCATAGCAGTGTGTGTGGTTTGTTTGCTTGTTTTTAATCTTAATAGCAAACTGACCCCATTAACTTTCAACTCTTTTCTCAGCATATGTAGGCAGTGGTAGCTCAGTTCCTTTGTTTTCCTTGTCAGTCAAGTAAGATGAAGATAATGGATTTTGAAGAAAGAATTCTTTTGGTTATGTTTTGGATTACTTTTTTATGCTGTCTCTTTGTAGGTGCGTCAGAAAGAAAGTGCAGAAGGAACAACTGTGCGCATGCTGCAGCAAAGCGAAGAAGGAGTTCTCAATTCGATACAGAGAACAGAGTACCAACAGATGACCAAAACGATAGTGATGAAGCAGAGTTTGTGGACAAACATGTTTCTGACATATGTCAAGTAAAACTTAACACTGAAAAGGAAAGTGCTAAGCTTTGTGAATATTCCCCACCAAGATGGGGAACTATAACTAATGAAAATCCAAGTTCAAATGGTAAGGGAGAAGTCCAACGGATCCTTTAGCACCTTATTCTTGCTGAGGAGGATTGCACTATTTATTAGCTTTAGCCTTCAATTTCACTCTATTTTTTCTGTTACAGCTCTCAAAAGTCATCACACAGTTTATTCCGTAATGATGTTGCTCCTCTAATTGTGCAAGCCAAGCCCGCATGTTTCTGTAGGTGCTGTTTTTTTGATTCTGAAGTCTGTTTTTTTCTAATGGTACCTAACTGAAAGCCAGCAGTCACTGACATTCTTTTATTGTACGAGGTGCTTTCCAATAACGAGCAGCTTAGGTGAAAAAGCTGCACTTCAAGATGCGTGGATCCAGAGTAACATGTGGAATAGGAGACTTAAGCCCTAATGTTGTACTCTAAGATGTGTTCCCTAACCTGAATTGGCAACATGACTATTTTTTTCCACTATTAAGCTTTTCATTAGTGCTTTTGGTTTGTTTGTGGGTATTTTTGTTTGCTTTTTTTGTCTTAGTTTCTAATTTTTGTGGAGCAGTGACTTTAGCTGGAAAGAAGGGAGAAGCCAAGTATTTCTCAGTGAAGACGATAACAATTCTGTCTCTGTATTTGTAGAAAGAGACTGTTTGGCAGGTACAGGATACTTCACTGAGACTGTATTCTAGATAAACAGAAAACCTGACTGAAGAAATCTGTGTCCTTCCAGATTCCTGGGCATTTCAAGCGGTGACTCCTGGACGTTCTTGGGAAGAAGACCAACAACAGATAAGTGATGAGAACACTGTACAAGTCCCTACGGAGACAGACTACATAGTTATTGTGGATCGCTATGAGCTCAAAGTATGTCTAATTTCAGCTTTTTTTTAATGCTCAAATAGGACATATTCCGTTATACTCCATATTCAGTTTCGCTTTGTCTCAAGGCTGAAGTCTAGCTGAGAATTCCCCTGTGCCAGATGCAGTATTTTTGTATATTATGAAATTAGCCTCTCTAATTTTGAGAAATGCTGAGCCTGTTGCAAAATTGACAGAACGAGCTCTTTGGGGTCTGTTTAATAGAAGTCCTACGTGATAAGTTTTGGGGTGATGAGGGGAGGGGACATTCTGACCACATTTGGCGCAGTGCAGGAGGGCCTGGACGTGCTGTTCCCTTCTGTGAACTCACGGTCGGTATTCCCTCTCCGTCCTGTGCCAGAGACGTGAGGTCACTGATCCATAAATGCCCGAGATGGTTTGCCTCGGAGTTGCCGGTGACTTGTAAACAAGTGATGCAATTTTCAGGATAGCACGGTTTCCCCTCCTCCCTTTGTTTCCTCGCTATTTCCCAGTCAGGTACCAGTATCAGTGTTCAAGTCCGGCTGTCGGTTGTATCACCTTTGCCGAGTGTGTGCTCACAGGAATCCAGTTTTGTGGTGTTATTAATTAACTTTCTGACACTGTCACATCAGGCACTAAAGGTGCTTCCTCCTGCAGTCTACACAAGGGATGTGATGACTCAAGTTTTCAACATCTTTATTGTCATTGGTAGTATTAATTCTGATGTTCATCTTTTATTGCAGTCCATCACGTTAGTTTGGTTTGGTTTCGGTTTGGTTTGTGGTTTCGTTGTTGGTTTTTGGGGTAGCTCAGGGCCTCCTGAAATACTCCAACCACTCTGCTGCATAAATAGTTGTTTCTTTTTCTGTGGAGATGGGAGCCACCAAAAATGCCTCCTTTCCTTATCCTGTAGCAGCCAGATGGCATTTCGTAAGGCTGCGCCGTGCCTCCCTTTGGCTGATGGTTCATTTCCAGTTCTCTTGCCTTTCTGAGAGCTGGAAGGAACCACACCAGGACCACTCACCTCTTTTCGTGTACCCTTCAGAGTGCAGTGAGCTGCAAGGTGTTGCATAAAGCAGCATCTCTGCTTCCAGGGGATCCTTTCTACCCAGCTCTGGAAGTCAGCCCAAAGGGAGCACACGGCTGCTGACGTGGGAGAACGTGAAGGGAAAAACAGGCAAGAACTCTGACCACGTTGCTACTAGCTCTTAGAAGACCTTGGAGATGGATCATGGAGAGCTTAACGATGCAAACATGCTTTGAAAGTTTGACTTCTGCTTGCACCTAACAGGTCCAGAAGAGCTCACTTCCAAAAAAACCAACAGGCTTCCAGTTGTGTTTGGAGCCGTTCCAGAAAGCCACTTGGTGTTGCAGGTTCTCGTTGGGTGTCTTGGCCTTCTTGACCCACAGCTTGAAGCCGCTGCCCCTTGCATCTGACAAATGTTTTACAACTTCAACTTCTTTGCAGGTTCTACTTAAATTTGGTGGAGGAGGCTGTGGCTGAGCAGAGAACTAATTTGTTATTTCACTAACTGGAATAATTTACAATGGAAAGAAGCTTTTTTTAGTTCAAAGTTGTGTTTCTGATTACAGCTTCCGGTATTTTACCTCGCAGTCCACAAGCACTCTTCTTAAACTTGATTCCTGACAAGTCGCTTTTCTCAATTCTCGTGTTCTTGGACTCCACCAGGGGAAAAGGAAGGCCCTGCTAATATTGCTTGGCTGTTTCCTTCCGGAGGAAGGAGGGGAGAGTTGAGAAAAAGAGGAATGAAGTAAAATGAATTTACTCTTTGCACACGTGCTGAAAGAATAGGCAGGTGTTCTTGGGAATATCTCATTTAAATCTCTGTGTATGTGTTTCGAGAGGATGCGTCCTCACTTAGAGGAGCCAACATCCCATTGCTGGACCTAATCCTGATGGGGCTGGCATCTGAGGGTTACGCGGGCTGCTCCCGGCAGAGCTCTTCCCACGCGGGGAGGCCGAGGGAGCCGGTCGAGCACTGCTCCGCTGCCTGGAAAGATTCAGTCATTTCCACCCAAAGTGAGGAAATAAAAAGCTCGGTCAGCCATTTCATCTGGAGATACCCCGCCCTCCTCCAACAAATACGAAAAAGGGAAAATGTAGGCTTGGGCCCTCACATATCCCAGCAGTTTGCACCCATTCGGGCGATGCGATTGGGGTCGGGGCAGGCAAAATAGAAGTTACCTTTATTTTTTTTTTAATTTCGGCAGAGGAAGTTATAAGGTTGATGTTGCCCCTTTGATATTTGATTTAACCCACTGACTGCCTGGGAAGGAAGGAGTCTGTTTAGTTTACCTTTGTCCTAGATTCAGTTTTAATATCTCATGTTTAATTGGAGGGGGAGGGGGGGGAGGAATCTTTATTCTTAATGATTCATGCCGCCTCAAAGCACAGTGGTTTCTACTTGTGTGCTGCCTTTCCCACTGGGGGAGGCAAACAAAAGAACAATAATTTCAGACTCCTCCTTCAGTTTCCAAGAGAACCTTAGCTGCTCAGGGATAGCTCTGAATTTTAAAAGCATTTTTTTCTTCCAAATTATGTATTGATTGCACATAAAATAGCAGCACCGTAATACGCAATTTCAAACAAATGCACGGGGGTGCTTGGTTGCTTTTAATGCTCCTCCTTTATTTTTATTTTATTTTTTTTCCTCCAGCAGAAAACAAAAAGTGGATTCTGTTCCCATAAGCCGCTCTTGCAAAATCTGCACAAACATTTATTAGTCTAGACACAAAATATTCTCAGCCGGCCTCAGCCTGACGATGGCAAAAAGAAATAAAAATAATAATAATAATAATAAAAAAAAGAAAAGGCAAGCTAATATTGTACTTGGCTGTGAAAAGGGAAGGGGGGAATCATGCCCCAGGCTAGTGAAGCTGTAACATTTTGCTGGGGCTGCCTACAACAACAGATGCATCTCGTTCCCCTGGGCTTCCAGTCCTGCCTATTCTCTCTGCTGAACTTGGCCGCTCGCAAACATTCCCTGTGAGTACCACACCCCGGGCTTCTCCTGGACGCTTTTGATTTGATTGAATGATGGCACCAGGCATGCTCCTCTTCACCAGGCCTGCTCTTGTGCCCCAGAAATCATGTAGTGAATTCATTGATTGGAAAACGTGCAGAATAGGTGGGATCTGGGGTGACTGGTAGAAATCAAAAGGGTTTGAAATAGGCGATGTGACCGCAGCTTAAACCTGCAGGAAGGGAGCATCGACCCGAATGGTTTATCTGAATCTTCAGCTGCAACTTCTGTAAATACCAGCTCCTTCTCCTCATTTGCTACCATGGCAGTTTGCAGACTTTTGCTGAGTTAAAAGGACAAATCATAGTTGTGCGCGTTTGTTTGATCAGGCCTTTACCTAAGTGCTCACGTTCTCAGACTGCTGGGGTTTTATATTTTTGTCATTTTCTTAGAAAATGGCGAATAATGCATATCCCGGCTTCCAGATGATTAGTTCCTTTTGCTCCCAATTTGTGTCAGGCTGCGTTTGGTTGGAAATGAAAATGTAATTGCAAATTCCCCTCAACAGTACAACATGTCTGTGGTATTAATTAAAGCACTGTAAATACGTAGAATATCTGAGAATGCATTCCTTCAAGCATGGCCGTGTTTTTTTAAACCTACAGAGGAGGCAAAATACGGTATTTAGGCTTAGTAGATGAAATGTATTGCTTCTGTGGTGGCAGATCCGTGTCTTGAGATTTTAAACTTGGTGTATCTCATGCTCGAGCCTTCAAAGGAGATGTTACATAGACAATAAAACGTCCTGCTTTTCGGGGAGGGCTCTCCTTAGGTCACGCAGAAAACGCCTTCAGTCTTCACTCACTGCAGCATTCACAAAGTGAATGCCTTCCTGTAAGGTTAGTCACCGATGGCCACTCATTCCATGCTTTCACTAAGAAAAACCTTCGCAGCTTTGAATCTGAATTTCCTGCCCCGCGTTTAGGTGAGCCCGGAGCGGCGTCAGGCATTGCTGGGCTCCTCGTCCGGCGGCGCTGGTGAAGTGAAAGATGCCAAAAGTGAAGTTTGACAGTGAGCTCGGGGGCTTGTGCTGGCCCGGTGGCTCTCTAAGCCCCCGTGTCTGAGCAGCGGGAGCATCCGAGCAGCACAGGACGGAGCTCAGCAAGAGGCTGGGGTCAGGGCACTGCTGCAAATAGCAATGCTTTGCTGGCTGCAGAAGTTAACCAGGTACACAGCGCTGTTTTACTACATGGTGGAGACCTACGGAGAGTGTTTCTGCCCTCCTTTTTAGCTGAAACATCCCCAGATTCTAAGGGGAAAAGGAATAGAAGGGACTTGCGGAGTAATGTTCTAGTGAAACCCAGCCTTCCTGAAGAAGCCTGCCTGAATAATTCCTGTGAATAACAGACTGTTCAGCTATTTCCTAACATAGAAACGGTGCTGACTTCTTCTTCAGAGTAACATAAGTTAGTGATGCTACTGAAATAGTTGTGGTTCAGACGTAGATCTGATTTCTCCTAAGCACGCTCAATTCACAGCTGTTGATCCTCCAGCGGAGGCTTTGCAATTGAACACCTGTGGATAGGTAAGTTTCCCGCTGTTCTCCTTTCCTCTTGTTTTTTTTTTTTTTTTTTTTGTTTTTTGTTTTTTGTTTTTTGTTTTTTGTTTTTTGTTTTTTGTTTTTTGTTTTTTTCTTAGTAGCATAGGCTTAAGACTCTGAAGAAACGGGCTGCTTTTTTTCATTTCCAACACTGGCTGTTCCTTTTGAGCCCCGCCTTCTATTTTTGCAGTCACAGGATACGTGAATGTAAATTCTTGGGAGAGAGGTAGAAAACTCTGTTTCAACTGGTGTTTTTTTCGGCTATGTGGGGAGACCAAATAGGGTGGTTTTGAATCTTCTGGCTCTTATTCAGAGCAGCAGCATGTGGAGGGAGACAGATGCGTGTGCTTTTTTAGTGCAATGGCTTCAGAAGCAAGAGGGGAAAAAACACTTTCTCTGGGAGCTGGAGAAGGTGTCCTAATCACAGGAGAGGTTTCTAAATGGCATATCTTTGCGAGTGTTCCTGTAGTCCGGAGGTTTTTGTTTGTTTGTTTGCCTTTGGAAGGTTTTACTGTTAATCTTCACGTCCTTCAGCAGAAGTGAGAAATGTGATTTTATTTTGTGCAGTGTCGCGGACCCTGCGAAATCTACTGGGAAGGATGAATACCTCGCACAGTACCAATGTGATGACGGTGGAGACAAGGAGAAACCAAGAAGATCAAAAGAACGTGACCTCATTTCAAAAGAAAACGTTTTGTACGGCAAAGAGACTTCTGAGCCTGGTGAGAAATTGCGGCAAACTTCCTCTCTCAAGTGTGGCACTGAATGTAGCTCTAAAAAGCTTTCCTCCTCAGCTATTGCAGAGAGAGTCCAAGGTAGAAAGGACAAGACTAAAAACACTGAGAAAGAGCATTACCAAAGCAAGAGGGAACATGCTCCTAGTGAAGAGAAGGAGAGTCAAAAAGCAGGTCCTTCCAGCGGCCAGGTTCACAAGGCGTCACGCTGGAGCTCCGAGTTCGGCAGCATTCCGAGGCCGTTTTGGCGGTTGTGGAGACGGCCCTGGCTGAGGTGGCTGCTGCTGTTGCTGCTGTCCCCTCTGTCCTCGCTGTTGCCGCTGTTGCCGCTGTTCCCGGACCTTGGAGACCTCCGGCGGCTCCCTGTGACAGGCCCTGTGGCCCCGGGGAGCTGCCCGCCGACTCGTCGGCCAGCCCGGCAGCAATCCTGCCAGCACAGAATAGCTTACTGCGTTTCAGGGTAAAGTGACGATTAATTTCTATTTCCTGGCCTGGGTGCTGCTTCCTTCTTTAAGGAAGCTTCAAGGTTAAAGGTTAAGCTCAGTTATGTCAGGGCCCAAGTCCGTTTCGTGAAGGGGCTCTTGTACGACAGCTTAAGGTGGGATTGACTCTCTGCTAAGCGGAGGCCAGACGTGTACCTACTGAGAAGCAGGTCCTAAGTGATAACGTTTTCTAAAGAGACTGCTAAACACATCTGAACAGTGCTGCTGCAGAACTCTGAATGGGGGGATAGCAACTGTCTTAACTGATCTGGAATCTTGAGTTTACTTTTCAGTGGACAAGAGGTGTGTCTCTCAAGGCAAACAAAGAGAGGAGTAACACCCGATACTCATGTCAACATAAATTTATGCTCAGAGCGTAGGTGTAGGAACAGCATCGGTATGTATATGGAACATCGGGAGAGGAAGCTCTGTCGGTATTTACAGTTTTTCTACTACCTTGTCAGAGAGACGTTATCTCCACATTAGAAATGGATGTATTTTGAAACAGTGGTGGTGGATCGGATTTCTTCTTTCCAGTGTTAATATTTGCTCTTGAATCGTACTTAATACCTGGTAGCGCCTCAATCAGTTGTCAAAAATAAACTTAAAAATGTGTAAGGCTTATCTCGTTGGTCAGTATAAAGATCAAGGCTTTTTTCCTTTTTCCTTTTTCCTTTACCTTTTCCTTTCTTCCCCAGTATTGTTTTTCTTTTCTCCTTCTCACTACAGTCTTAATTTTGTTTCTTGTCCCTTAAGTGTGTTTTCAGTGTGTTGCTGAAACATTTTCTCTTTCAATCCGAAAAAAGGAGCTGTCACTGGTGAAGATCGGAGCTTATCTGAAAATCCCTGAGCCCAGGAGCTGTCACCTTAGTCTTCCAGTCGGACAAGGACGACTTCATTTCTCGTGTAAATGCATTTTTCAGGTTTGCGTATTGTTTTTTCAGGAACGGAAAGTGTGTATAGAATGGATTTAAAATCAATCTTAAATGTAAAATGTCAAGGGAAAAAAGTTCTAGTTACAACCTCTGCACATAATTTGCCAGCTGTGGGACTAGGAGTTTTCTTATTTACTGTGTTTTGTTTAACGTGTCTGAAGTTTAATGGATAGCAATCAAGGCGTGCTAGAAATCTGAAAGCACTTTATGCTTTGTTCTCTCAGTCAT
This sequence comes from Anas acuta, assembly GCF_963932015.1. Taxonomy (NCBI): domain Eukaryota; kingdom Metazoa; phylum Chordata; class Aves; order Anseriformes; family Anatidae; genus Anas; species Anas acuta. The sequence continues at coordinate 22,228,109 of NC_088988.1, read as the reverse complement.
TTTGGTATAACAAACTAGCTTATGTTTTAAACGCTCCATTAGGTTAGTGGTTTCCCTATAGGTAACAAGTCCCTGTGTGCTACAGTAAGACAGTAACAAAACATGAAGTATAGAAGTTCATCCTGTCATGGATGCTTCTGCCTACGGACACACAATTATGCTTATTTAAAGCAGTATCACCTTGAAACCTAATCAGCATTTTAAAAAGGACTTTGTAGCAGTTATTGGCTTTTGTCCTGGAGGGCTGAGGTTTGTTTTGTTTTGTTTTACATTCAGCATTTCCGTTTCTAGCTTACATTGCCCTGTTGTTTTGCATGAGGAAAACGTGCAACTTTACAAAGCAGAACGGAAAGAGCTGCTTTTTAGTCTAACGTTTCAGTTTTTTGTAGGAGTTTTAAATGTGGTAGGAGTAAAACACCAGAAGTACTGCTGCCAAAGTTCTATTCAAACTCGTATTTCTTGGAGAAGCAGAAGAAGCCCGGGGAGAAATAAATTTGCAAACGTGCTCTTCATGCTCTCCTTTCCCAAGATTTCTCTGAGATATAGGCCATCCTCTGTGGGTTTTGAGGTATATGGTTCCCAGGAGTGAGAAGGAGGGCCAAACATCTCTCTTCTTGGATCTCAACATGCCAGGGCTTTAGTGTACTGCCACTTACGGCTCCGCTTTTTCACCTGGAAAAAGCGACCACATGATGTAGACTGAGGAGCCCTCACAAATTAACTTGCTATCACAAAGTGACGCCCAGAAAAGGTGTATTTAAAAGCTAGGCTCATTATAGAATAACAACAACCCCCTCATGATTGGTGCAGTAGACAGTGAGGTAGAGGGCGATCCCTGGAAAGACAGAAGAAAAGGAGCAGTGAGTTCTGGGTACCTTTGTGCACACGAAACAGAAAAACGCAGGCAGTGAAGTAATAGTGTTCCATTACTAACGCCAGCAATAGATAATTGCAACAATTATCTATTAGATCATAGGTAATAATTAACAGATAATTGTGCAACTCTGGAAATCAATAAATAACTGATTCCCCTCAGAGAATGTCTTCTACATTTTTATATTAAAAAGACTCCAGAGTTGGAATGGATTAAAATCCTACGGAAGTGAAAGAAATGGCATCAGCCACTAGTTCTGCAGAAGCTAAAAGTAATACCGATAGAGTTTAGATGGAAATTTTCACTTTGTGTGTTTAGTTTGGGGATTCTTTTTAAATCATTCATACCAGCGATTTAGTTCTTAAGGCTGTTTCTTTGAGATTAAGTGACAGGACTTCTGCTACTCTTTTCTTCTTGGAATGCTTCTTGATATTCTTACGTCAACCAGAACTTCTGTCTCTGTCGCAGATGTCAACGATGACCGTAGTTAAGAAGCCCAAATCTTCAAAGTCTAAAAAGCCCTCTTCAAGGCAGTCTGGCAAATCCAAGAAACCAAGTACTAAAATACTGATGTCACGCACCGCAAACTGGGGCCAGATACCGCCTGCAGAAGATTCAAGCCAAGTCTCTGTGGCCCAAGGACGTGGAGGTGCTATTTACTGTAGATCATCTGAAAAATCTAAGGCTTTTGCCCCAAGAGATCTAAGTAAGTGTGAGCTTTATCCCGACTCCATTTTCTTCAAAGCAAAAGTAGAAAATGCAGTTCTTACTTGTTGCACTGATAGAGAAGGGGACTAGTGTGAACAAAGACTTCAAAAGCGAATCCCCTAAGGCAACTGAAGTGACTGATGTTACAGAAATTAATTTTGATATATTTACAGTCAACAGAGAAATATGGGGAGCTTTTTGTAATGCACAGATTTATCCATGTCTTTTCCGTTTTGCAAAGAAAAGTGTTTGATTGTTGCTATTCACAGCTTCCATTTTTCACACGTTTTTTGAATGATAACATTGCTCAGGAAAAGATCTGGTATCTGTAGGGGTACCGTCATTCCTAGTTACTAGTTTTTACCTTTTTTCCGTATAATTTCAAGTCTAAGCTTGTGGTTTAAGTTATAATAAGGAAAAAAACAGTAGTTGAGTTAATCAGGTTAAAGATTATAGATGGAGAGGAACTTGGCATTAGGTACTACAAACAGAATGGCAGTTAGCTTTGCCTTAGAAAAATTAAAATGGTTGACGAAAGCTGTTTTTTGTTTTTTTTTTTCCCCGAAACATTGTGTTGACCAGCCAATTTGAATTTGGCGGTATTAAAGCTGTCTGCAATAATTTTTTTCTGGCTGCGATTGTAGCTAGCTCCTCTAGGTGCTCCTGCAGAATAGTATTTTTTTAAATACCTTCCTTAGAAACAAACAAACAAAATCTCTTTTTAAATTTAACTTTCTTGCAGTCGTTAATGATGGAATTGCTCCGCCACAGAGCATTCTTTTTCCACCTGAGAAGATTTGTATGGATTGGCGAGAAACACAAAGTGTTGGAGTTGGCCTGTACAATCTTGGCAACACATGTTTTCTTAATGCTACTCTACAGTGTTTGACCTACACACCCCCACTTGCCAATTACATGCTTTCTCTCGAGCACGGCCAGTCATGTGAGTACTTTCTAAGAGTATTTCGAATCTGTTGGACAGCTCTGAAGGTGAAAGAACAGCAGTGATTCTGAGACAAGCTTATTTGCCTGATTTTACCTGTAGAAGCTGGCTTTGAGCACTGTATTAGCAGTGGGCTCCGAATAGCATATGGAGTGCAATTAATGCACTGTTTGTTTAATGAATTTATTTATTTATTTATTTATTTATGTATTTATTAAAGGATCATTTATTGCTTCGTGGGAATAATGAAGTGCATTGGACAGCAATGCATTTAGTAGTAATTTTAGAGAGTAATACGTTTTTCAGCCTGTGGAGTTCACATTCCTGTCAGCCTTTACAAATGTGACTTTGCAGTAGTCTTTTAGATTTCTCATCACAAAATGCATTTGAATACAGGCTTAGTGGATATTTTTATTCTGTAAAGTTGTGTGAAATGAAATGTTACAAGACTGTTGGGACATTGGCATCTTGGGAGAATAGAATGTAGCAAGGAGAGTGGATATCGTATCTATAGTTTAAATTTTACTTAGATGTTTGTTTGTAGTTCTGGATATTTTGCTGGACTGGGATGCTTTCTTCTTTCACTCTTCAGGTCGTGAACAAGATTTTTGCATGATGTGCACAATGGAGACTCACATTAACCAGGCCCTGCGTTGCACTGTTGATGCCATCGAGCCTACGCATGTTATCAGTAATCTCAGTCGTAAGTGGCTTCAGATGTGTTTCTTTTCGATAGCTTGTAATCTTCAAATACTTATTTGATGTGTATAAGTGGTTTTAACACTAGAAAGAAGAGAGATTTTAGAAATAGAAGAATGATTTCATTTTTAAATGAGGTGAATACTATCATCTTCTTCTTTAGGAATAGGACAACATTTCCGTTTTGGCAGTCAAGAAGACGCACACGAGTTCTTGCGCTATACTGTTGATGCTATGCAGGAAGCGTGCTTGAATGGAAGCACCGAGTAAGCATAAACAAGTTCACTTTCATACATTCTCTAGCACCTTCTAGTCCTTTATTTACTATCAAAAATGATCTCTAGCACCTTTTAGTGCCTTATTTACAATCAGCAACGAAAGTCTACATCATCCTTAGTTTTCATAAAACTCTTTGAAGAGTTAACTGTGCGCCTTAAATCTTCTGAGGTCTGATTATAATTTATTTCCAGATTGGACAGATCTTCTCAAGCTACCACCATCATTCATCAAATATTTGGAGGATTTCTAAGATCGAGAGGTACTTTAAAAAATATTCCTGTCCTTAGAACTGATCTGTGTCTTTTGTCGGTAGTAAAGCAGTCTGTAGTTTGTCTAAAGTAGTATCTGGCAACAACTTGAATTTGGACAGTTAGTCTCCTTCACATAAGGTTAAGCATTTATATTTTGCTTCCAGTGAAGTGCTTGAATTGCAAAGCAGTTTCGGATACGTATGAGGCATTTCTTGATATCACTTTGGATATAAAGGTAAGATGTTTTCTAAATATAATTCATGATGTTTAAGTACATGCATAACTTTCTAAATTAAACTTGTTTACCTTAAAAAACCAAACCACATATAATGTTAAAACGTAAGAGCTTGGTGGTGCTAAGGAAGTGGATTGGACTTTGTCCTTCTGTGGAACCCATGTAAATAGTCTCCACATTTGCATTGGGTTTAAGGGGAAAGAATTCTCTTTCTGCAAAAATTATAATGCTGTCACACTTCTCTGTTGTTCTACCCCAATGTACATCTAATTGTTAGACTGATGAATTTGTCCCCAGTATTGATGACAAAGCACACTATAGATGCTGTCTAGGCTACTGGAAAAGTATTTGTTCCGAAGTCAAATGACTTCCAGGTGAGGTCAATGCTGAGCATGCTCTTTCTGCCTCCTTCTTCACAGTGCTCATAGTAGATCGCTTGAGTATGTTAGTAAGATTCTCTTATAAACCACTAGTACGTCTCTGGAATTTTGAATTTACGGTGACTTTACGCTCTTCTTTCTCGCTCCTCTAGGCGGTTTCATCTGTTACCAGAGCTCTGGAACTCTTTGTGAAACCTGAAGAGCTGGGTGGAGAGAATTGCTATAAATGTAGCGAGTAAGATTTTGACGAATTAGGTCTTAATCCTAGATGTCAGTTTTATATGTTGCATGACTCTGTTGGACTACCTCTAAACTTTGGATCTACTTACGAGTTTTGTGGAAGTTTATAAAACACTTGGATTTTTGTTTCTTTGGAGGGGGGAAGTCTTGTTCAGAGGCATTCCCTATGGGTTTGCAATTCTCTGGCTCGTATTTTGCCATCAGAATTCAAAAAGAGATACTTTTGTTCTTTCTATTTATTAGCTCTCGACAGTACTTTTCTTGATGTAAACTGCCCAGTTTCCGTTGTTCTCTGGGCTAGTGGCTAATTTTCACTGCTTACACTGTAGGTCCTACCTTGGAGCGGGCAATGTATCAAACTGAACTATTGTGTTTCAAAGGATGGCAGACAGTTTCAGTGTCTTTCCAGACAAGCTCAGTACATGAAGACTTCCTACTGTTAAATGTCTCCCTCCTGTAGAATGACCATGTGCTTCTGTTGTATTTTTGATGTTGATAGACGACCTATGTTGGAGATTATTTGCAATTTCTAGTCCTGGGGACCAAGGCTCTCTCGTTCCACTTTCATTATTTGTATTTCTCTTGAAAGCTGAAAGAATGTATCCAGGATTGGAGTTCAAATAGCCACTTTTGTAGACCAAGAAATGGTACCTTGCCATCCAACCTGGTAATACCCTTTCGTGAGAGATTCCTGTTCCTGCTATGCCCGGGGTTTTGGGAGAATTTACCTTCTTCACTGTATTAACAAACCTGACACGCAGTGCATGGGTTTATGAAAAGAAAAAAGACCAACCTATTATGCAAGTAAATGTCATTCAAATAGCATAGGCATGCGTGAGACATTAAAACGAGTTTGTTTTGGGGGCGAAAAAAGAAGATGTCTTCAAACACTTATCTCTGCTTGTTTTTAAGGTGTAAAAAGATGGTTCCTGCATCCAAGAGATTTACCATACACCGTTCTTCCAAGGTTCTCACAATATCACTGAAAAGATTTGCAGATTTCACAGGTGGAAAGATCAACAAGGTATATTTACCACTGTAATGCAACTATATCATCGTGTAATGGGACATCCCCCAAAGCTGAAAGTTGTTTATATTTTCAGACAATAATTGTAGACTAACGACTATGGCTTATTCTTTCTCTTACTATCAATAAAGTTCCCGCTTGACAAGAAGCATATGCTTTCCTCTGAGAAGGCTGATTCATCAGGAAACAGTTCTCTGCAACTTCTAGTCTTAAACATTGTTTATGGGAAGACTTATTTGTAGTGAATCAAGAAATATCTTCTAGAAATATATTCTAGAAATAAATTCTAGTCTGTGTTTTTTGGAAGTGTTTTTCTCTGGCTAGCCCACGAAGTACTCTGGGATAATTTTTCTATCTTCTTGGTCTCTCTTTAGGAGGTGAAATATCCGGAGTATTTGGACCTGAGAGCCTACATGTCACAGTCAATGGGAGAACCACTGCTCTATGCCTTATACGCGGTGCTGGTACATCACGGTGTCAGCTGTCACTCAGGACACTATATATGCTATGTAAAGGTAGAAGTCAACAGCATTTCTAACAGGGTAAAGGTTGTGCTGGCAAACCAGTGAAAGCGTGACTAGCAGCTACTGTTTCTAGGGAAAAAGATTTCATTATATTTTTATTTGACACGTGTGTATTTTGTTCCTATCCGTGATTTCATTTGGAACACGTGCAATTCACCTAAAGAAATGGTTGTCTCTATTTGCAGGCTGGTAATGGACTTTGGTATCAGATGAATGATGCTAAAGTAGTCCGTACTGACATTAAGAGAGTTCTTGGTCAGCAAGCTTACATACTTTTTTATATCAGGTAATAACAAATCTTAACATGTGTTCAGAAGAGATTTACTTTCCTGTTATTGATATTTTTCTGTTTTGCAAGTGTTTTTCTTGCTATCCCAGGGAAAGATTATTATTTGTCTAATTCAGTTCTGTCTAACCTGAAATTCTCTGTGTCATTTATTATCTTTTGTTGCTTGGCCTGAAACTGCAGCACTTGTGTAAATTGCTATCTATGTGTTACCTGTAGCTGGCTAATTTAGAGAAGGAGAGAAATGAAGGTCATCTGTTGTGTAAGAATGAATTATTGTTCTGAAAGTGATAGTCTTAGTAGCAAGACTGTTCTCTCCTTTTCAGTTTGTAGTCTTGGCGAAGCCTTCTGTAGAGAAGGCTTCCATATCGTATGAACTGTTCCTCTAAAATTATAGGATGGGATTTAATCCAAGAGTAGGCTGAAAGAAAAACTAAACTACGATCACTGCTCTTTTCTGAAGGCGCTATGATTTGACACTTGGAGAACGTGCGTTTTACTTGCCAGCACCATCTTATCCCTGTTCATTCCCTCCTGGTCAGCAGGGGGCTAATAGTAAGCAGGCTGGATTTATGGGACCACGACTTCTTCCTCATATGATTAAGGTAATTCAGGGAAGTGGGAGGGCAGGTAACGGCACCAAACTGCTAGTGGGTTTGGGGTTTGGTGTGGGGTTTTTTGTTTGGTTTTCAGCATCTTGGTTTTGTTTTCCTTCCCATGCTGCAGCTTTCTTCACAGCCTTCATGCTACAGCCAGAGTCATTCAAACAGTGGTTACTGCTAAATTGTGCAGCCATGCGACTCCATTACCTTATACCTCCAAGACAGCTTTCTAAAGCACAGAGAGCTACGCTCTTTGACAATTTAAGCAGAGTGTACTAATCCTCGAATCATTTAAAAGAGGACTTGTTTTTCCTATCGTCGTCACTTTAGCTAAGACAGGGAAAACTAAGTGTCTTATTCCTGAGCACCAGAACAATTACTTCAGGCTTTTCAGGGTATGTTTAAAGGGGAAAATAAATATATTTGGGAATAGCAGCAGGTAATGTTAAGTTGTTTGGCTGGTTTTCAAAGATGATGTTAATTTGATTCCAATCGGCTGTAAACCAAAAGCAGGAATTGAATACGCTTATTGGACTTGCATTTATCTTTAAAGGGCAGTGTGTTTTTCTTTGTAGGTGTTAAGACCATTTGTAGAAATACTCAGTAGGAGAGTTTTGTGTTTCAAAATGTTAAATGCAGTGTTTGCGTTAATCCATCTTGCCATTTCTTCTTTTTAAATACAGAATTCAAGCCGTTTAAATGGAAATGGATCCATAAAAGAGGACGCAAAGACCACTGGTGTCACCCTAAAAAGGCCATCTTCAGCACCACCGATGGCCTGTGTTCAAAACCAGACAATTACCAGGCCTTCAATTACTGATCCGTCAAGAAAACAGAAGATCACCACCAGTATTCACAATAAATTGCCTGCTCGTCGGACTGTGTCACAGCCTGACTGTCTTAGCAGTGCTGCGGAGGATGAAGATCTCTACCAGGCTGTTCCTTCATCCACAATTACAAATTCGGTAATGCAAATGAAGCAAATGCAAACAAGCAAAAAAGTTTCTGATGAGATTTTTGTGGAGCCAACAGTGAATGAAAATCCTAAACTCAGCTCTGATAACACAGTCCCTTACGGTGCAGAATCTTCAGGAAAATCTGAGGAGGAGTCAAAGGGCTTATTTAAAAGGAATTGCAATGCAATGTCCTCTAATGGAATTTTGGTTGGAAAGGTAGTCCGTACATTGCAGCATTCCGGTTCTTCCTGTCAGAATGCTGACGAAGGAAGATCCCAGCATGAGCTGCCAAAAACCGATTCACTAAATGGTGCTATTAGGTTAGGTAATGAATCGAAAGAAAACGCACTGAAACTTGATGATTCCACTTGCCGAGTTGAACCTGTTAAACCTTCTGAGATGTTCTTTTCTAAAACAAATGGATTGCTTGAAACATAGATTTGCTCCATCGAGAATTTCTCACCTATGATGTATTCGGGAGTGTTTATTGTGTTCCTAATTCAGGTGAAATACTGAGAAAACACAGCACAAATGTGATTGTAAGACTTTGTGGTATTATCCCATTAGAATTTGCAGACCTGAGCTTACATTAGAACTTGTCAACTTAAGCTCAGCTGAGATAAAAATTCCTAAGTTTCATAAAGTAGATTTTGGGAGGTGAGTTGGGGTTATCTTTGAAGTGTAGATAATGCATACAACTCAAAACGGTCTTGCTTACCATTTAATGGAGAAATTCTGACAAGACTAGTCCTCAGTACTACTACAAATAGCATTGTTTTGTCTGCTGACTTGTGCGTTTTGATTGCAGATGCCTGGAGCTATGCCTTCAGTCAATCGAGAAGTCATCACGGAGTCCCTCACAGCCAGCCAGCTGAACAGCTTGTCAGAGGAAACGAGGTAAAATGAGCACAGTCTGATTAAGACAAGACCTTATGGAAGTTCGTTACGGTTTTATCTGTCTACTAATAGTATTTAATGGAAGGATTTAAATTAGTACAATTCCATGCTGTATGTCCAGCGTTACGAACAGAACTAATGATCAGCACTGAGCATATCACTCTGATGCAGGTTGGTGCCTCAAGGAGAACTTGTGTTCCTTCATAGAATGTTTTTCCATTTTTCTCCACTGTCTGGAGAAACACTGGCTGTTCCCCGCTCGCCCCTATGCCTTTTTTCTCAGAGCAGCAGGTGGAAGGAGACGGATGCATTTGCTTTTTTAGTGCAATGGCTTCAGAAGCAAGAGGGGAGAAAGCACTTTCTCAGGGAGCTGAAGAAGGTGTCCTAATCACAGGAGAGGTTTCTAAATGGCATATCTCTGCGAGTGTTCCTGTAGTCTGGAGGTTTTTGTTTGTTTGTTTGCCTTTGGAAGGTTTTACTCTTAATCTTCACGTCCTTCAGCAGAAGTGAGAAATGTGATTTTATTTTGTGCAGTGTCGCGGACCCTGCGAAATCTACTGGGAAGGATGAATACCTCGCACAGTACCAATGTGATGACGGTGGAGACAAGGAGAAACCAAGAAGATCAAAAGAACGTGACCTCATTTCTAATGAAAACGTTTATTACGGCAAAGAGACTTCTGAGCCTGGTGAGAAATTGCGGCAAACTTCCTCTCTCAAGTGTGACACTGAATGTAGCTCTGATAAGCTTTCCTCCTCAGCTATTGCAGAGAGAGTCCAAGGTAGAAAGGACAAGACTAAAAACACTGAGAAAGAGCATTACCAAAGCAAGAGGGAACATGCTCCTAGTGAAGAGAAGGAGAATCAAAAAGCAGGTCCTTCCAGCAAGAGGAGGTGTTCTCAGAGCGTGGAAGTTGTTGAGCAAAAGCGTCACAAGCAGGAGCACTGGGAGGGAAGCAGGTGCAGATCTTTCCCTGGTGAAAGAAACAGCCCTGAGAATGGCAGAAGAGCAGTCAAATATTCAAAGTACAGATCTGGCAGCGGAGGAAGATCAGAACAAGGTAGCAATAGATATTACTGATCCAAAGGGGAAAGAAGTTGGAGCAGAGAAAGATACTATCGAGATGAAGCACGGAGGTGGGAAAGATGTAGCTATTCCAATGATTACTATTCACCTCATGCGACAGGAGACAGTAGAGAGAGAAAGTTCTCTCACGGCGATGCAGCCTTTGACAAATGGACTGCAACTTACTACGGCAGGTCACATAAGCATTATCATTACAAAAGTGGATGGCCTCACGGTTCCCTCTTGAGAGATGAAGATGGACGTCGCTTTAGCACACCCGGAGCAGACTTGCATCGTTGCTCGGTATCTCAGCAACATTCTGGAAGACATTCTCGTGAAAGACATGCGCTTCCACCTGTGTCAGCTCATTTGGAGAACTGTCGCCAGAAAAATGAAACAGAAGGAAACAGAAAAAGAAAATCTACCCGTGCAGAAGGTAGTGAAAGTGAAATAGAAAGGAAAGACAGAAAGATAGAAAAGGAGCTTTTAGGTGGTGAAAAAAATGCAAAAATATCACAAGTTCTAGAAGAAAAAGAAGTCTAAGGATAAACATGGAGAGAGTCTAAGGATAAACATGGAGAGAAGGATTCCAAGTAAGCAAGGATTCCAGCATACTCCGCATTTTTTATCCTAATTCTTTTCTGGGTGCTTCTCATGTATTCCTTCTTTTTTTTTTTTTTTTCTCCTTTTTTTTTTCTTCTCTTTTTTTCTTCTTCTTTTTTTTTTTTTTTTTTTTTTTTTCTGGTAGTTTCTAAGTTACTTAGATAGCATCAGCTGGCTGGGGATCATGTTGTTAGGTTGATCAGTGAAGATAGGAAAGCTATTGCTGAATTGTGTCAGAGCACTAGCTTTGGACCACATAGTTGGAAACACATCCGTACACCATTCTGGATTAGGTTAAAAGTTTTTTTCTGCTTGCACGTATTCCAGAGCTAGCCATTGTTAATGATCTGTGTACAAACCAGGACCTATGGTCCTCCAATCTGAGGGCTTAAGTTTGCTACATCTAAAGTAAGTTGCGTGTGCACAAAGCACCACAAAATAGCTGACATGCTGCAAATCATCACCTGTGGTAAAATAAATAAAGTTTCATATAGGCAACAAGTGCCACATCTTTTTTTCTCTTTTAAACTTGCATGTTTCTTTCAGACTTCACGATTTGTGTTTCTGTGTGCTCCACTTTGACAATGCCAATCGCAAGCGTAAAACAAGAAGAAAAAGGAGAAGAAAAAGAAGAAAAAAGAGAAACAGCAGGAAAGTGAAAGGCTCCTTGGAACACTTAGATCCTCGTTTCCAGAAGATAACGCGGGAGAAGAAGGAAGAATCCCATCCTCCAGATGGCTCTTCATGTGAGCAATGCAGAAGTGAGAGCAGTAAACAACCTTACAAGGAAGGGAAGCCTTCCAGTGCAGGCGAAAGCAAGAAATACAGCCCCGTCTCATCCAACGAGTGTATTAAAGGTAAGCGGCCGCAGTGTGTTTGAGGAATTCCTTTTCTATTAATGTAGAGATTATTTCCAACAGTCTTGAAGTGCTTGGTGAGTTAACAGTCTGCTGGATATTAAAAAAAAAAGCGGATGGACTTTTTCTTTCCGTTTTTAAATGACCACTAGGAAAGAATGCCTGAAATAAAGAGGTGAAAGGCAAATAGTTTTCATTTGGTGTGATGATTAAGTGGCAAACAAGAGGAAGAGTTGCAAGATCCCTTCTTAAATTCAGTCCAGCCAAGTAGGAAAAGTAAACGTGGACAGCTGTATCTTGGCAAAGAAGATAGTAGGGAGCAAGGAGGTTTAGCAGTCAAGATGGAAGGTGATGCCATGAGGCTTACAGGCTAGTAATGTTCTAGTGAAACCCAGCCTTCCTAAAGAAACCTGCCTGACTACTTCACGTGAATAACAGACTCTGTTCAGCTATTTCCTAACATAGAAAGGGTGCTGACTGCTTCTTCAGAGTAACATAAGTTAGTGATACTGCTGAAATAGTTGTGGTTCAGATGTAGATCTGATTTCTCCTAAGCACGCTCAATTCACAGCTGTTGATCCTCCAGCGGAGGCTTTGCAATTGAACACCTGGAGAATAGGTAAATTTCCCGCTGTTGTTCTCCTATCCTCTTGTTTTGTTTTGTTTTGTTTTCCTAGTAGAATAGGCTTAAGACTCTGAAGAAACAGGCTGCTTTTTTTCATTTCCAACACTGGCTGTTCCTCCTGAGCCCCGCCTTCTATTTTTGCAGTCACAGGATACGTGAATGTAAATTCTTGGGAGAGAGGTAGAAAACTCTGTTTCAACTGGTGTTTTTTTCGGCTATGTGGGGAGACCAAATAGGGTGGTTTTGAATCTTCTGGCTCTTATTCAGAGCAGCAGCATGTGGAGGGAGACAGATGTGTGTGCTTTTTTAGTGCAATGGCTTCAGAAGCAAGAGGGGAAAAAACACTTTCTCTGGGAGCTGGAGAAGGTGTCCTTATCGCAGGAGAGGTTTCTAAATGGCATATCTTTGCGAGTGTTCCTGTAGTCTGGAGGTTTTTGTTTGTTTGTTTGCCTTTGGAAGGTTTTACTCTTAATCTTCACGTCCTTCAGCAGAAGTGAGAAATGTGATTTTATTTTGTGCAGTGTCGCGGACCCTCCGAAATCTACTGGGAAGGATGAATACCTCGCACAGTACCAATGTGATGACGGTGGAGACAAGGAGAAACCAAGAAGATCAAAAGAACGTGACCTCATTTCTAATGAAAATGTTTTGTACGGCAAAGAGACTTCTGAGCCTGGTGAGAAATTGCGGCAAACTTCCTCTCTCAAGTGTGGCACTGAATGGAGCTCTAAAAAGCTTTCCTCCTCAGCTATTGCAGAGAGAGTCCAAGGTAGAAAGGACAAGACTAAAAACACTGAGAAAGAGCATTACCAAAGCAAGAGGGAACATCACGGAACATTTTCCGTGATTTTCTTCCTGAGCAGAAGTGTGCAGTACTCCTTTTCCATTAATGTAGAGATTATTTCAAACAGTCTTGAAGTGCTTGATGACTTACCAGTCTGCAGATGTATTATCAAACCAAAAAAAAACCCCGACTTGGTAGACTATTTTTTTCCCACTTTTGAATGACTACTAGGAAGAAGGTTGTTCCGGCATCAAGAAAGTCATGTGGAATGTAACAAAATTTACTGAACCAGTAAATAAAAACTATATTTTTCTATTAGTTCCATTGTTTCAACTCTTCTGACGCTTATGGATGGCACAGATAACAGAGAGGAGATCGTGGTAATCGGAGCTACCAACAGACTGGATTCTATAGATCCTGCTTTACGAAGACCAGGACGCTTTGGCAGAGAGTTCCTCTTCAACTTGCCAAATAAAGAGGTGAGAACTTGAATTCAACGTTAGTTCTACCATGGCAAAGTCCAACTTTATAGGAAAAAAAAATAATTGACAACTTGAAAAAAGAGTGATATGTGGAGACACTGCGTTGTTCCATGGAGGGCAAATCTGGTACTGGATATATATGGTCAGGATGATACCACCAAGTAGTTAGTTCTATAATCAAACCTTTCGTTCCCAAAGTTGTACCTGTTTGCTTAATTATTTAGTCCACTTGGGCGTTTTCATCATGAAGTTGTGTTTTTGGTCTCAATCCTTCACTTCTGAATGAATAGGGGACGTGTTTGCATTTGATTGTGCCCCGGATCGGTGGTAGTAGTTTGAGTCATAATTATTTTCTTCTTTATAGTAATTGTAGCAATTTGAAGCATTGTGCCAGAAGTGCTTTCTGTGCATTTACTGACTGAAAAGCAAATGTGATGAAGTAATGAGACTGTCACAATGAAAGCTTGCTAAGTTTTAGAGAAGTTTTTTGGACAACAAAGAAATGTTTCTGGATAAATTTTTCATTACAGTATTTTCCTCTGGGTCATTAGGTCTCGTAGTTTGGAAACTTGTTATTGAAACTATAAATGCCTTTTCTTTCATTGTAGGTTCCTAGAAAAAGTTCAGTATAACAAATAAGAAATATTCAATTTCCTGGTTGAAAATGCAGAGTGTATATTAAATAACTGTAAAATACTTGAAAGTTGAGCAAGTAAGAAAAGCGTATTAATAGATGAGGGGTTTTGAGGGAGGACTGTTTGTTTTTTTGTTTGTTTGTTTGTTTGCTTGCTTTTTGGTTTGTTTGTTTCTTGTTGGTATTTTTAAGGAAAACTTGAGACAAGCTAAAATGCAATGATTTTGCTTCCAGGCTAGAAAAGAAATTTTCAAGATTCATACTCGTGACTGGACCCCTAAGCCACCGGACATGTTGCTTGATGAACTAGCTGAGAAATGCATTGGTAAGACTGAAACCAAAATGGATTCTTGCTTGTGAGCAAGTTGTAAAGAACCTTAGCTTGTACCAGGCAGTACCCAAGCTCTTGTGCCTTGCTGCACAACTAGTCAACGAGGCAGCTGGCACGCCTTCATAGCAATCAGAGTTAGATGCTTTCATCTATTTACTCTTTGTTGTCGTTCTTTTTGTTGTCTGAAAACGTTAAATGGTTCTGGGGCATCTTCCTCAAGAGTATAGTTTTTGATGAGGAGTCTGCTTCAGCTGCATAAGCGCAGGATATCAGACAGTGCGCAACATGAAACTTCCCTGCAGAGCGGTAGCACTTTGAATTCCCTGTTAACCTGTTTGGTTTTGGCATTACAAATTGTTTAAATGTTGCATGTTGTAAACCTGGGCCTTGACTGATGTAACGTTTGATTTTTGTTTGTTAGGATACTGTGGTGCAGATATCAAATCTTAATGTACTGAAGCTGCGCTGTGCTCTCTACGCCGATGCTATCCTCAGATTTATGCAAGTAGGGAGAGGTTGCTTCTATTAAAATAAAAGCAAAGGACTTTTTCATGGCTCTGAAGAAGGTTGTTCCGGCATCAAACAGGATCGTGGCTTCACCCGGACAAGCACTATCACCCATTTTCAAGCCACTTTTTAAAAGATCAGGAGCGAATATTTTACAAGTTGTGCAGAAGATCTTCCCGCATGCACAGCTTGCACTAAAGGAGGACCGACAGCAAGGTATAACCACAGCATCCACTTCTTTATAATTCTGCTAAAGCAAAAACTTGTGGTTTGTGCAATCAACTTAAACCTTTCAGACATAATGATGGTAGAATTTTATTATTTGCATGTGCATGTCTTTCTTTTGGGCATGTCTGGAAGATAACGCATAGGTTTTATTCTGGATTCGAAACTGAAATGCCAAATGGAAGCCCTGAATGACTCAATACACAGTAAAGGACGATGCGTTCTCTACTGAAGCATCCTGCTTCTGACGGCAGCTAAGATAATTAGCATTTGTAGAGGTTGACTTGAGGTTTGAAGTATAAGGCAGCTATTTTTCTTTAAAAAATCAAAACTCAGATATTTGGAGGGGAAGCATTTCTAGGTCAATGTTTCTAATTCCTTTCTGAAGAATGTCGGGACCAGGATACAAGTATAACTGGTCTAAGCTAAATACTGTTTTAGCTATCATCATTTTTAACCAGTCTCCTAATTTAAATGTTTGTAGATCGTACTATACATGTGCACGTGAGATCAATTAGCGCTGATATTTACTAGATGAATGGAATTCTGTGGCCATCACATCCTTAATCCCCGTGCTTTCATTGTGGGAACCTCCTCCAGAAAGAAATGGTCTTGTTTTTTTTTGTTTTTTTTTTTAGCTATTTAGCAACTGCGGAAATTGTTTGTAATCTCCTTTATTCTAAGGGGGAGAAAAAAATCACCAAGAGTAGCGTACCTTATACGTACACATCAGTGGGACTTAGTACAGCTGTGTAGGGCCTTGTGCCATCTCCTTAGATCTGTGGTGGGATGAACTCTAGGAAATAGCTTTCAGTGTGTGCTCTCAAATGAAGAAAGGGTTTTGGCACTGATTTAGAAGCTGTATTCATGTAAGAGAACGAGACAAAGGCTATTCAGGAAAGTTAACAAACCTCTTTTGTCTTTCAGACCATTTAAATCCTATTTTACAAGATGATACGTTCGACAGTGATGACGATGCATCCTTGGTTTCTGGAGATGAATTAAAAGATGGAATGCCTGACGGACCAGAGAAAAAACGCCTCTGTTTCAGCAGGTAAAGAAAGATAGATCCGTGTTATGTTTAGATTCTCAGGACTGCTGAGTCTTTGTAAACAGTTCCAGCTGTTAAAAGTGCGAGGGGTGGTAGACGAAGGGGTAACATCAAGTTTGTGTGTTGAAGGGGTGCTTGGTATTCACAAGGAGAAAGGGTGAAGGGACTAAAGTTGTAATGAAGTTGCTCTGAATGACCAAATTGAAAAGCCCAGGCTTGTCTTCCTAAGCCAAAGTGATCCGTAGACTACCAGAACACGTTGACTTAATCCATGGCATTCTTTGAAAGACTCAAGACCACATAAATGTCCTGTCTGTCCTTTTAGCTAAAAATACCCCAACTTTATGGGTTTGTGTTGCCACCTTTTGCCCTTCTGTTTTCCAGGATTCTTAAACCAATGGTGAATTATGTAGCAGAAAGAAAACTGAGAAATGGCTTGTTAAAACACCTTGAGAAAAATCTGAATGGTGTCTTTATTTGTTAAGCCACCAAATTGTGTTAATCTTGTGGTATTTTAGTATGGAAGTCATGCAAGCCCACTGTTGGAAAGTTAGATCATGTTGTCACAGCTGGATCAGTTATTTTTCTCAGTTTCTATTGCTGTGCTGTCCAGAAGATTTTCTGTCCTCTAGAGCAAGGCTAAGTCTCTAGAATCTTTGAATTAAGCCCGCAAAGGTACAGCCTGATTGAAGTGGGGAAACAAATGCTCCTCACAAATTTATTTCCTAGTAGTAAAGCAAGATTGCAGGGATATTAATTTGCAGTCTTGGTTCAGTACAGAATAGGAAACACAAGGGAAGAAGATGAATCAATTTGAATGACTGAATAACTTAACTGGAAATCTTACATGTATTTTATGTACTGCTGCCATTTGGTTTATTTGGATTATTCCACCTCGCACTCCGCCACCTCCTCGTCCGCCACATCCTCCTCCGCCACCTCCTCCTCCTCCTCCGCCTCCACCTCCTCCTCCGCCACCACCTACTCCTCCGCCACCTCCTCCTCCTCCGCCACCTCCTCCTCCTCCGCCACCTCCTCCTCCTCCGCCACCTCCTCCTCCTCCGCCACCTCCTCCTCCGCCACCTCCTTCTCCTCCGCCACCTCCTCCTCTGCAACCACCTACTCCGCCGCCACCTCCTCCTCCGCCGCCACCACCTCCTCCGCCACCTCCTCCTCCTCCGCCACCTCCTCCTCCTCCGCCACCTCCTCCTCTGACACCTCCTCCTCCTCCGACACAGCCTCCTCATTCTCCACCGCCTCCACCTCCGCCACCTCCTCCTCCGCCTCCACCTCCTCCTCCTCCGCCACCTCCTATTCCGCCTCCTCCTCCTCCACCGCCTCCACCTCCTCCTCCACCGCCTCCTCCGCCACCTCCTCCTCCTCCGCCTCCACCTCCTCCTCCGCCACCTCCTCCTCTTCCACCACCTCCTCCTCCTCCGCCACCTCCTCCTCCTCTGCCACCTCGTCATCCGCCACCACCTCCTCCTCCTCCACCGCCTCCTCCGCCACCTCCTCCTCCGCCACCACCTCCTCCTCCACAGCCTCCACCTCCTCCTCCACCGCCTCCTCCGCCACCTCCTCCTCCTCCGCCTCCAACTCTTCCTCCGCCACCTCCTCCTCTTCCACCACCTCCTCCTCCTCCGCCACCTCCTCCTCCTCCGCCACCTCCTCCTCCTCCGCCTCCACCTCCTCCTCCACCGCCTCCACCTCCTCCTCCACCGCCTCCTCCGCCACCATCTCCACCTCCTCCATCACCTCCTCCTCCTCCGCCACCTCCTCCTCCTCCGCCACCTCCTCCTCCTCCACCTCCAACTCTTCCTCCGCCACCTCCTCCTCTTCCACCACCTCCTCCTCCTCCGCCACCTCCTCCTCCTCCGCCACCTCCTCCTCCTCCGCCTCCACCTCCTCCTCCGCCGCCTCCACCTCCTCCTCCACCGCCTCCTCCGCCACCATCTCCACCTCCTCCATCACCTCCTCCTCCTCCGCCACCTCCTCCTCCTCCGCCACCTCCTCCTCCGCCGCCTCCTCCTCCTCCTCCACCGCCTCCTCCGCCACCATCTCCACCTCCTCCATCACCTCCTCCTCCTCCGCCACCTCCTCCTCCTCCGCCGCCTCCTCCTCCTCCGCCGCCTCCTCCTCTTCCGCCTCCTCCTCCTCCTCCGCCACTTCCTCCTCCTCCTCCACCACCTCCTCCTCCTCCGCCATGTCCTCCTCCGCCTCCACCTCCTCCTCCGCCTCCACTTCCTCCTCCGCCACCTCCTCCTCCTCCGCTACCTCCTCCTCCTCCGCCACCTCCTCCTCTTCTGCCTCCTCCTCTTCCTCCACCGCCTCCTCCTCCTCCTCCACCGCCTCCACCTCCTCCTCCACCTCCTCCTCCTCCGCCAACTCCTCCTCCGCCACCTCCTCCTCCACCACCTCCTTTTCCACCACCTCCTCCTCCTTTGCCACCTCGTCCTCTTCCACCGCCTCCTCCTCCTCCGCCACCTCCTCCTCCTCCTCCACCGCCTCCTCCTCCTCTGCCACCTCCTCCTCGGCCTCCACCTCCTTCTCCGCCACCACCTCCTCCTCTGCCACCTCCTCCTCCTCCTCCACCGCCTCCTCCTCCTCCGCCTACTCCTCCTCCGCCACCTCCTCCTCCTCTGCCACCTCCTCCTCCGCCGCCTCCTCCTCCTCCTCCGCCACCGCCTCCTCCTCCTCTACCGCCTCCTCCTCCTCTACCGCCTCCTCCTCCTCTACCGCCTCCTCCTCCTCCGCCACCTCCTCCTCTGCCTCCACCTCCTCCTCCGCCACCTCCTCCTCTGCCTCCACCTCCTCCTCCGCCACCTCCTCCTCCTCCACCTCCTCCTCCTCCGCCACCACCTCCTCCTCCGCCACCACCTCCTCCTCCGCCACCACCTCCTCCTCCACCTCCTCCTCCTCCTCCGCCACCTCCTCCTCCTCCGCCACCTCCTCCTCCTCCACCTCCTCCTCCTCCTCCGCCACCTCCTCCTCCTCCTCAACCACCTCCTCCTCCGCCACCACCGCCTCCTCCACCACCGCCTCCTCCGCCACCTCCTCCTCCTCTTCCGCCTCCTCCTCCTCTGCCACCTCCTCCTCCACCACCTCCTCCTCCGCCGCCTCCTCCTCCGCCGCCTCCTCCTCCGCCGCCACCTCCTCCTCCTCCTTCACCGCCTCCACCTCCTCCTCCACCGCCTCCACGTCTGCCACCTCCTCCTCCGCCTCCACCTCCTCCTCCGGCACCACCTCCTCCTCCGCCACCTCCTCCTCCTCCGCCACCTCCTCCTCTTCCGCCACCTCCTCCTCCTCCGCCACCACCTCCTCCTTCTCCACCGCCTCCTCCTCCTCCTCCGAAACCTCCTCCTCCGCCTCCACCTCCTCCTCCGCCACCTCCTCCTCCTCCTCAACCACCTCCTCCTCCACCGCCTCCACCTCTGCCACCTCCTCCTCCGCCGCCGCCTCCTCCGCCGCCGCCTCCTCCTCCGCCGCCGCCTCCACCTCCGCCTCCGCCACCCCCTCCTCCGCCACCTCCTCCTCCGCCACCACCGCCTCCTCCGCCACCTCCTCGTCCGCCACCTCTTCCTCCTCCGCCACCGCCTCCTCATCCTTCTCCACCTCCTCCTCCTCCTCCTCCGCCATCTCCTCCTCCGCCTCCACATCCTCCTCCGCCACCACCTCCGCCGCCACTTCCTCCTCCGCGACCGCCTCCTTCTCCGCCACCTCCTCCTCCTCCGCCACCTCCTCCTCCGCCTCGACCTTTTCCTCCTCCGCCACCTCCTCTTCCGCCACCACCGCCTCCTCCTCCTCCGCCACCTCCTCCTCCGCCGCCACCTCCTCCTCCGCCACCTCCTCCTCCTCCGCCACCTGCTCCTCCGCCACCTGCTCCTCCGCCACCTCCTCCTCCTCCTCCGCTGCCACCTCCTCCTCTGCCCCCTTCTTCTCTTACTCCCCCTTTTCCACCTATGCCTCTTCCTCATCCTCCTCCTTTTCTTTTTCCACCTTCTCCCATCTCCACTCTCCAATACTCTGGCTCCCACTGCCCCCCTTTGGCCCTTTTATTGGGAGGAGCAGCCACACCCTTGATTGATGACAAGCCATTTGCATAATAGCTAACAATCGCTACCCAGGCAACAAGCAACGCATCACAGAGCGTCATCAAGATGATAGGAGCCGCCAGCTGCTACCTTACAGGGTCACAGTGCCATGGTCCTGTGGGGTGACAAATGGAACGAGAATTAAGAGCGGTGGGCAGCGCTCACAGCCATAGCCTCCCAGAGAAGGCCAAAAAAATCACAAATACAAAAAGAAAAAGAGCATTAGGAGGAAGAAGAGGAGGCCAAAAAAGTCACAAATAAAAAAGAAAAGAGCATTAGGAGGAGGAGGAGGAGGCCAAAAAAGTCACAAATACAAAATAAATAAAGAGGAGGAGGTGGAGGAGATGGCCAATAAAATCACAAATACAAAAAATAAAGAAGAGGCGGAAAAGGTGGCCATAAAAAAATAAAAAATAAAAAAAAATAAATAAATAAAGAGGATGAGACGGAGGCCAAAAAAATCACCAATACAAAAAAAAAAAAAGAGGAGGAGGAGGAGGTCAACAAAAACACGAATAAAAAAAAGAGCATGAGGAGGAGGAGGTGGCCAAAAAATCACAAATACAAAAAAGAGAAGAAGAAGGAGGCCAAAAAAATCAGAAATATGAAAAAAAAAGAGATAGACGAGGAGGAGGTGGCTAAAAATATCACAAATACAAAATAAAAGAGGATGAGGAGGAGAAGGTGGACACAAAAATCACAAATACAAAAAACATTAGCATGAGGAGGAGGAGATGGCGAGAAAATTACAAATACAGAAAACAAAAAGAGGTTGAGGAGGAGGAGGTGGCCAAAAAAGTCACAAAAACAA